>NC_090325.1:173939185-174241685 GCF_035084215.1 Heptranchias perlo
AGATAGGATAAACTGTCACTTGGAAAGGCATGGTTTAATCAGGGATAGTCAGCATGGATTTGTTCAGGGAAGGTCATGCCTTACAAATCTGATTAAATTTTTTGAGGAAGTGACAAGGGGGATTGATGAGGGTAGTGCAGTGGATGTTGACTATGTGGATTTTAGTAAGGCATTTGACAAGGTCCCACATGGCAGACTGGTTAGAAAGGTAAAAGCCCATGGGATACAGGGAAATGTGACGAATTGGATCCAAAATTGGCTCAGTAACAGGAAACAAAGGGTAAAAGTCGATGGATGTCTTTGCGAATGGAAATCCGTTTCCAGTGGTGTGTCACAGGGCTCAGTGTTGGGTCCCTTCTGTTTGTGGTGTATATTAATGATTTGGATTTGAATGTAGGGGGCATGATTGGCAAATTTGCAGACGTCACAAAAATTGGCCGTGTAGTTGATAGTGAAGAGGATAGCTGTAGACTCCAAGAAGATATCAATGGGTTTGGGGAGTGGGCGGAAAAGTGGTAAATGGAGTTTAACCCGGAGAAGTGTGTGGTAATGCACTTAGGGACGGCAAACAGTAAAAGGGAATACGCAGTAAACGGGAATATATTGAGAGGGGTAGAGGAAGTGAAAGACCTTGGAGTGCATGTGCACAGGTCCCTGAAGGTGGCAGTACAGGTAGATAAAGTTGTGAAGAAGGCGTACGGAATGCTCTCCGTTATTAGCCAAGGACTAGAATACAAAAGCAGGGATGTAATGATGGAACTCCATAAAACGCTGGTAAGGCCACAGCTGGAGTATTGTGCGCAGTTCTGGTCACCACATTACACGAAGGACGTAATTGGTCTGGGGAGAATGCAGAGAAGATTTATAAGAATGTTGCCAGGGCTTAAAAATTGCAGCTACGAGGAGAGATTGGATAGGCTGGGGTTGTTTTCCTTGGAGCAGAGGAGGCTGAGGAGTGACTTGATTGAGGTATACAAAATTATGAGGAGACCAGATAGAGTAGACAGGAAGTACCTGTTTCCCCTATCGGAGAGTTCAAGAACTAGAGGACATAGATTTAAGCTGATTGGCGGAAGGATTAGAGGGGACATGAGGAAAACTTTTTTACCCAGAGGTGATAGAGGCAGGGACCCTCAACTCTTTTAAAAAGTACCTGGACCTGCACCTAAAGTGCTGTAAGCTGCAGGGCTACGGACCAGGTGCTGGAAGGTGGGATTAGAATGGGCACCTGGTTGTTCTTCAAGCCGGCACGGGCACGATGGGCCGAATGGCCCCCTTCTGTGCTGTATCTTTTCTATGGTCCTATAGTTCAAAGAGAGGGCATGAAAAAATACTGGCAAGTAAAATCAGGAAAAATTCAAAGATGTTTTATAAATACATAAAGAGCAAGAAAATAACTAAGGAAAGAGTAGGGCCTATTTGAAACCAAAAAGGTAACCTATGTGTGGAGGCAAAAGATGTGGGTACAGTTCTTAATGAGTACTTTGCGTCGGTCTTCATAAAAGAGGGGGCTGTGCAGTGATTATAGTAGAGGAGGAGTGTGAAATATTGGATGGGATAAACATAGTGAGAGAAAGTAGATAAATCGCCAGGCCTGGATGAAATGTATCCCAGGCTGTTAAGAGAAGCAAGGGAGGAAATAGCGGAGGCTCTGACCATCATTTTCCGATCCTCCCCAGCTACAGGCGTGGTGCCTGAGGATTGGAGGTCTGCTAATGTTGTACCATTGTTTAAAAAGGTAGAAAGAGATAGACCAAATAATTATAGGCCAGTCAGTCTAACCTCGGTGGTGGGCAGATTATTGGAATCAATTCTGAGGAACAGCATAAATCGTCATTTAGGAAGGCACGGATTAATCCAGGACAGTCAGCATGGATTTGTTAATGGAAGGTCGTGTCTGACTAACTTGATTGAATTTTTTGAGGCGGTAACAAGGAGGGTCAATGAGGGTAACACGTTTGATGTAGTGTACATGGATTTTAGCAAGGTTTTTGACAAGGTCCCACATGGCAAACTGGCCAGAAAAGTAAAAGCCCATGGGATCCAAGGGAAACTGGCAAGTTGGATCCAAAATTGGCTCAGTGGCAGGAAGCAAAGGGTAATGGTCAACGGGTGTTTTTGTGACTGGAAGGCTGTATCCTGTGGGGTTTCGCAGGATCCCTTGCTTTTTGTGGTATGTATTAATGGACTTGAATGTAGGGGGCATGATTAAGAAGTTTGCAGATGATACAAAAATTGGCCATGTGGTTGATAGTGAGGAGGAAAGCTGTGGACTGCAGGATGATATCAATGGACAGGTTAGCTGGGCAGAAAAGTGGCAAATGGAATTCAGTCTGGAGAAGTGCGAGGTAATGCATTTGGGGAGGTCAAACAAGGTAAGGGAATACACAATAAATGGGAGGATACTGAGAGGTGTAGAGGAAGAGAGGAACCTTGAAGTGCAGGTCCACATATCCCTGAAGGTAGAAGAACAAGTAGATAAGGTGGTTAAGAAGGCATATGGGATACTTTCCTTTATTAGCCGAGGCATAGAATATAAGAGCAGGGAGGTTATGCTAGAACTGTATAAAACACTAGTTAGGCCACAGTTTGAGTACTGCGTACAATTCTGGTCACCGCATTATAGGAAAGATGTGAGGGTACAGAGGAGATTTACGAGAATGTTGCCAGGACTGGAGAATTTTAGCTATGAGAAAAGATTGGATAGGCTGGGGTTGTTTTCTTTGGAACAAAGGAGGCTGAGGGGAGATTTAATTGAGGTGTATAAAATTATGAGAGGCCTAGATAGAGTGGATAGGGAGGACTTATTTCCCTTACCAGAGGGGTCAGTGACCAGTGGGCATAGATTTAAAGTAATTGGTATAAGGATTAGAGGGGAGCTGAGGAGAAATTTTTCACCCAGAGGGTGGTGGGGGTCTGGAATTCACTGCCTGGAAGGGTGGTAGAGGTAGAAACCCTCAACTCATTTAAAAAGTACTTGGATGTGCACTTGAAGTGCCGTAACCTACAGGGCTACGGACCAAGTGGTGGAAAGTGGGCTTAAACTAGATAGCTCTTTTTGGCCGGCACAGAAACGATGGGCTGAATGGCTGCCTTCTGTGCTGTAACTTTCTATGATTCCATGAAATCTTTGGGGGGGGGAGTGGCGCGGAGGAAAACGCACAGTTTGCGGGGGGGGGGGGGTGGGGGGCGGTGTTGAATGAGGACTGGAAGCGGCCCACCGTGGTACTGTGGAGCCGGGAGGAGTATTCTTGTTAGGTTGAGGGTGGGGCAGTTAAATAGAGCTCTGAACTGTACTTAACCAGTGCAGTAATGGAGTTGGAATTGTGGGATGCTGTTCCTGTGTACAGAGTTAAAATGCTGCATTCCTCAACAATGACAAGTGCAAAATTCAACTACAAAACTAAAAACATTATCACCAGATTGTCTTCTTTTTGGCAACAATATACTATTTTCACCTCCTCTTTAAAGGTTCCCCCTCACACAGTATTGCCTGACAAAGAGTGTTTTGTACCTTGTAATTGCTTTGGAAGATTTTTTTCAAATCTGATTTTAATTACACAATAATTAATATTATCGTAGGCTCTCATGGTTAACCTCATGACAGAAAGCTTTGTAAAGTGATTTGTTAGGCAAAATGACTTCAACTTCCAGCACATTTTCTTTTTATTAATTCAAATTTCCTTATGTACAAATATTGTTACACAATCTCGGTTTGAACGAACACTGTCTTCTGGACATTTGAAAGTCCAGCCGTCCCGTTTTTAGATATGGTCCCACAAGGGCATTTAGCCGCCTCGATGTATGTAGGGCCTTTATCTAATTTAGGTGGAGTATTATGGTGGAAGACAAAAAGTTACCCGTGCAGCAGAGTGTGGAACTGGATGCAAGATGGGCTAAGCTAAGTGACTCGCTTTTACTTGGGTTTTGCCCCCACCAATAATTAGGAGCGGTTGAGTGAGTGACATTTGTGTATATTTTTATGTGAATGGATCTATGAATGAGACATAGATCACTTCTTTTACTTGTAATTGTCCCAGTACATTTTTGCCTGGCCATAACCATCCCAGTAGGTGGGATGGTTATTGCAATCAGTGTTCAACTGTTTCAGCACAGGTTCGATGGGCCGGATGGCCTCCTTCTCTGCTGTAACCATTCTATGATTCTATGATTCTAACTAGGAGGTCTGACCTAGATCACCATTATGGCAAAGCAACACAATGGAAAAGAGCAAAGATTCTGTGGAAATTTGAAGTATTGGGCTATGTCAGCATAATCTTTTGATTATGGTGATAACAGAAGGATGTGCTAAAAGTTTCCATCCTATTGCTTTTAGTTCTTTTTTTTATTCGTTCATGGGATGTGGGCGTCGCTGGCGAGGCCGACATTTATGGCCCATCCCTAATTGCCCTTGAGAAGGTGGTGGTGAGCTGCCTTCTTGAACCGCTGCAGTCCATGTGGTGAAGGTTCTCCCACTGTGCTGTTAGGAAGGGAGTTCCAGGATTTTGACCCAGCGACAATGAAGGAACGGCGATAAATTTCCAAGTTGGGACGGTGTGTGACTTGGAGGGGAACGTTCAGGTGGTGCTGTTCCCATGCACCTGCTGCTCTTGTCCTTCTAGGTAGCAGAGGTCGCGGGTTTGGGAGGTGCTGTCGAAGAAGCCTTGGTGAGTTGCTGCAGTGCATCCTGTGGATGGTACACACTGCAGCCACTGTGCGCCGGTGGTGAAGGGAATGAATGTTAAGGGTGGTGGATGGGGCGCCAATCAAGCGGGCTGCTTTGTCCTGGATGGTGTTGAGCTTCTTGAGTGTTGTTGGAGCTGCACTCATCCAGGCAAGTGGAGAGTATTCCATCACACTCCTGACTTGTGCCTTGTAGATGGTGGAAAGGCTTTGGGGAGTCAGGAGGTGAGTCACTCACAACAGAATACCTAGCCTCTGACCTGTTCTGGTTGCCACAGTATTTATGTGGCTGGTCCAGTTAAGTTTCTGGTCAATGGTGACCCCCAGCATGTTGATGGTGGGGGATTCGGCGATGGTAATGCCGTTGAATGTCAAGGGGAGATGGTTAGACTCTCTCTTGTTGGAGATGGTCATTGCCTGGCACTTGTCTGGCACGAATGTTACTTGCCACTTATCAGCCCAAGCCTGGATGTTGTCCAGGTCTTGCTGCATGCGGGCTCAGACTGCTTCATTATTTGAGGGGTTGCGAATGGAACTGAACACTGTGCAATCATCAGCGAACATCCCCATTTCTGACCTTATGGTGGAGGGAAGGTCATTGATGAAGCAGCTGAAGATGGTTGGGCCTAGGACACTGCCCTGAGGAACTCCTGCAGCAATGTCCTGGGGCTGAGATGATTGGCCTCCAACAACCACTACCATCTTCCTTTGTGCTAGGTATGACTCCAGCCACTGGAGAGTTTTCCCCCTGATTCCCTTGACTTCAATTTTACTAAGGCTCCTTGGTGCCACACTCGGGCAAATGCTGTCTTGATGTCAAGGGCAATCACTCTCACCTCACCTCTGGAATTCAGCTCTTTTGTTCATGTTTGGACCAAGGCTGTAATGAGGTCTGGAGCCGAGTGGTCCTGGCGGAACCCAAACTGAGCATCGGTGAGCAGGTTATTGGTGAGTAAGTGCCACTTGATAGCACTGTCGACGACACCTTCCATCACTTTGCTGATGATTGAGAGTAGACTGATGGGGCGGTAATTGGCCGGATTGGATTTGTCCTTTTTGTGGACAGGACATACCTGGGCAATTTTCCACATTGTCGGGTAGATGCCAGTGTTGTATCTGTACTGGAATAGTTTGGCTAGAGGTGCAGCTAGTTCTGGAGCACAAGTCTTCAGCAATACAGCTGGAATGTTGTCGGGGCCCATAGTCTTTGCTGTATCCAGTGCACTCAACCATTTCTTGATATCACGTGGAGTGAATCGAATTGGCTGAAGACTGGCTTCTGTGATGGTGGGGATAGCGGGAGGATGCTGAGATGGATCAATCACTCGGCATTTCTGGCTGAAGATGGTTGCAAACGCTTCAGCCTTGTCTTTTGCACTCACGATCTGGACTCCGCTATCATTGAGGATGGGGATGTTTGCAGAGCCTCCTCCTCCCGTTAGTTGTTTAATTGTCCACCATCATTCACGACTGGATGTGGCAGGACTGCAGAGCTTTGATCTGATCCGTTGGTTGTGGAATCGCTTAGCTCTAGTCTATAGCATGTTGCTTCCGCTGTTTAGCATGCATGTAGTCCTGAGTTGTAGCTTCACCAGGTTGGCACCTCATTTTTCGGTACGCCTGGCATGCTCTTCTACACTCCTCATTGAACCAGGGTTGATCCCCTGGCTTGTTGGTAATGGTAGAGAGAGGAATATGCCGGGCCATGAGGTTACAGATTGTGCTGGAATACAATTCTGCTGCTGCTGCTGATGGCCCACAGCGCCTCGTGGTTGCCCAGTTTTGAGCTGCTAGATCTGTTCTGAATCTATCCCATTTAGCACGGTGGTAGTGCCACACAACACGTTGGATGGTGTCCTCAGTGCGAAGACGGGACTTCATCTTCATGAGGACTGTGCCATGGACAGATGCATTTGCGACAGGTAAATTGGTGAGGACAAGGTCAAGTCAGTTTTTCCCTCGTGTTGGTTTGCTCACCATTTGTCGCAGGCCCAGTCTAGCAGCTATGTCCATCAGGACTGGGCCAGCTCGGTCAGTTGTGGTGCTACCGAGCCACTCTTGGTGATGGTCATTGAAGTCCCCCACCCAGAGTACATTCTGTGCCCTTGCTACCCTCAGTGCTTCCTCCAATTAGTGTTCTGCATGGAGGAGGATTGATTCATCAGCTGAGGGAGGGCGGTAGGTGGTAAGGCAGGAGGTTTCCTTGCCCATGTTTGACCTGATACCATGAGATTTCATGGGGTCCAGAGTCAGTGTTGAGGACTCCCAGGGCCTCTCCCTCCTGACTCTATATCACTGTACCGCCACCTCTGGTCGATCTGTCCTGCCGGTGAGACAGGACATACCCAGGGATGGTGATGGAAGAGTCTGGGACGTTGGCTGAAAGGTATGATTCTGTGAGTATGGCTCTGTCAGGCTGTTGCTTGACTGGTCTGTGGGACAGCTCTTCCAGTTTTGGCACAAGTCCCCAGATGTTAGTGAGGAGGACTTTGCAGGGTTGACTGGGCTTGGTTTGCCTTTGTCGTGTCCGGTGCCTAGTGGTCTGTCCTGGTTTTATGCTTATTATGACTTTTTTTAGCGAGATTTTACAACTGTGTGGCTTGCTATGCCATTTCAGAGGTCAGTTAAGAATCAACCACAATGCTGTGGGTCTGGAGTCACATATAGGCCAGACCAGGTAAGGATGGCAGGTTTCCTTCCCTAAAGGGCATGAGTGAACCAGATGGGTTTTTACGACAATCCGGTAGTTTCATGGCCACCATTACTGATACTAATATTTTAATTCCAGATTTTATTTTAATTAATTGAATTTCAATTCCCCAGCTGCTGTGGCAGGATTTGAACTCATGACTCCGCGTTATTAGTCCAGGCTTCTGGATTACTAGTCCAGTAACATAACCATAATTCCACCGTACCCATTCTGTTACTTATAATATTGGAAAATTCACTTGCCAACTAGCCTGCGACAAGTTATTTTCCAACGTTGTGATGCAGAGTAAACTCCAACTAGACTGCAAATGAGATGTGTATTTTTGGTTCTCCCAATTTTTTACCCTCCTTTCATGTTGGGGTACAGTTGCACAGGCACTTGCAATGCTCTGGTCCCTTCTCACCTGAGCAGCTCTTAATGCTTGAGCCTACAACAAAACTTTTGTTGAGGGCCGCCACACCAGCCAATGTCTTGTTTGAGGGCCACTCCCAGGAACGATGCAGCATGTTGCACCACAAAGTAATGGTGATGCAGGCCTGTGCCTGTGATTCTCCACACAGTGAACTCCTAATCTTAATCATGTCACTTCTGAGTGACGTTGTTGTTGGGTGGAGACCAGGTACTTTCCCAGAGAAGGAGGAAAGAAGCGATTGGGCCGACCAGTGTATTTTAATCGGGTTATTTCACTTGCTCCTTGGGTGTTGATAGTCTTACTGTATCACAGCATTCCCCTGATTTCTTTTGCCGGAAAGAAAGAAAAGGACGGGAGACAGCACTGAAGCCTAGCTTGGACAAACACCCCACATCTAAGCGGTAAGTAAATGAAGGCAGCAAAGTTGAAAAGGGCCATATCATGAACACCACTGGCCTAGCCAGTGAGTGCCAGCAGGCTTATTGACCATGTAGTGCATCACATCTGCTGTGCATGTTGTGCTCATCCACATACACAGCTGCCACGGCGGAATAATTGGACAGCACCAGGAGCCTTTTCCTCTTTCTAGTCCCGGAGCGCTGAGGTTAATTTTAGTGCACCTACTGTCCTGGTTGTGATCAACTAACTCAGCACAAACTAAGAGGATTGAACTTGACCTACATGCTTCAATTCTAACTGGGCGGTGCATTTATTCACTAAGGCATATGAAGGAGCTCCAAGATAAGCAGGTTGATATCGCTCCCTCTGTAGCCCTTAGTTCTCTGCCTCTTTCCTGTTGTATGTTGTCCTATGTAACCTGTTGCAGCTCTCCACTAATCCCTTTGCTATCTCCCACCAAGACGTGAGCAAATTTGATAAAATTTTTCCAGCACAGTGCAATAGAGTTGATATTCCTGAGACAACCCGCTGTCCCTACTTACCTGCAGGGGTGTGATGGACTGCAAGTTGAAATTTCCTGACTGGGGTGGCTGTAGACAGAAGCCTCCAGCTTTTGCTGATGAGGCTCATTGGAATTTATTACAAGCCCTGCTGCAGTTGAATATAACTCAATACGAAGAGGCGGGGCAGGGGAATAGTTTGTTACCATGCAGGAGGAGTGAGAATGAGGTGCTGAACGACACAAGAAGCATTAATTGTTCTCATAAAGCACTGTACCTGCTGTACTGAAGATAATTATGCTATCAGAGCCTCATGAATACACACGACACTGTATCAGTGCGAGCTCTCAGTAGTTGCCAATCCCCTCATTATGTGCCGTGATAACTGAACACTAATGGACTAGAAGGTAGGCTTCATTCTTGCTGTCTGGACTGGGCCTGAACCAGATGTCAAATCTAGTACTGTAATGCTGCATTCTGTCTCTAAACATACAGGCTGAGGGATTCTTCTTCGGGTCAAGTTTTTAAAATTTTCTCTTTGTTTTGGTGGCGATCAGTCCCACCTACTGCTACTTTTATCTGAAGTGCCTGTTGTTTTAACAGACACCATTTTGTTCTGGTTTTTGTTCCTTTCCCCTCTTCAATTTTCTCCCCCTGTTGCTTCTTTCTGCAGGCACCAGCTCCCCCCACCCAGTACCTCACGTAAGTGTTCATTTTTTATATGTGAGCCTGGAGTGGTCATTGTTAGCGAGCTAATTTATCATGAGGGCATCACAGATGTGCCCGGTCCTGTCCTCACCATACTTCCATGTGCACTTTGCAGCAAGGGTCACTGGATGGAAATCAGTTTAGGGAATCCTAGCTGATTTTTATTTTACCTTCTCTTAGTATCCCATTGATACTAAGGCCACTCGTATGGAACACAATGCCCACCCCATCTGAGATCATTTAATTCAGCACAAACTGGGAATCAAAGCTGGGACCTGCACGGCTCAGTTCCACATACAGTACCATTTATCAACTGAGCCATTAGTGGAGCTTTTCTTAGCTCTTGTGCAGCCAACTGTGTGTGTCAAAGAAAGGGAGAGGGAAAGCTCTTCTTGAGAGTAAATCTGATTTGTTCTAAGTTCACAATGCTCCAACCTACAGGTGTGCAAAGGGTCTACCTAGATGTATAAAGAAAATTATGTATGGAATGTGTACTTTTAAAGCACCTTATCACATTTCTTTAAGAAACATCCCAAAGCCCTTCACAGACATTGTTCAATAGGCAAATATAGCAGCCATTTTGCACATAACAAGACCCCTCAAATGGCAATGAGATGAAGGATATGCTAATTGGTTTTTGAGTACTGCTCCTTTAATAGTGCCATTAGATCTTTAGCATCTACCTAGATCACCCCTTTATTTAGCATTGCATCTGAAGCACAGCCACCACTGACAATGCAGCACTCCTTCAGTACTGCTGAAGTATCATCCTAGATTAAGTGCTTAAGTTCTAGAGTAGGGCTTGAACCCATGACCTTCTTTACTCAGAGACAGGGGTGCTACCAACTGAGCCAACCTGATATTGATACTACTCTTATAGTGTCAGTAAAGTAAATCAAGTGCAAATCAGACTTGTGTGAACAGAGAACTTATTCCGTGCACATTTTCTGCATAATCATGAATTGGCACTAGGCTTATTTATTGTAATGGTACCAATATGCCATGGGACAAATCACATTAATATTCTGCAATTATGCTTTTTGCATGATATTCTTAATTCACCATCTGAAATTTCTCTCCACTACTACTCAAAGGCCCGATTGCCTTCAAGTCCAGCTTCCCGCTGGGATTGCAGGGCCAATGGATGGTGCAGTTGCTAACCCTGTGGAGATCAAATCCAGAGTGAAGGCTGTGTGTAAATGCTAGCAGGATCTTATTTCATTCCTATTGCATTGGAATGTGGCATGGAAATGGGATTAAAGTACGTGGAAAAGGCAGGTACAAGCAAAATGAGAATAAAATAAAATAAAATGATTAAAGGACTAAGGTATGAATCAAAAATAGAAAATGAGAAAAGTGGCAGAAAATAAAGGGGGAATGGAAGGAGGGAAAACCCCAAGATGAAAATAATAGTAAAAAGATCAAGAGAACAATACAGAATTAAGTTCTGTAGCAGAAATTCAACCATTTACGGGCTTTTCTGCCAGCTGGCTATGGCCCCTAAAGCTGTCGGTGTTGTCTTTGTTGGTGTTTTACTGAACAAACTGCATCTGCACAAAGGTGTTACTGCACATTTAAAACATTTTTTTAAAAGACTTTAAGCTTTGACTTACTGGTTCTTTGAAATTTTCAAAGCGTCTGAGGCAAGAGCTGACAGCATTAGAAAAATAGCCAACAGCGATTAACCAGTGGGAGAATGAGGAAAAGGTGGTGTTCCAGGGACGTTGCATTTGATTTCTTCCTGTCGGCACTTGTGTTTAAAGAAGAACCGTTAGGGCTGGATGTAGCATTTCCTACTTTATCTTGTACTTTACTTTGGAAAGTCCCGAGTGCTTCCATCTTAAAACTATGGAATGATTTAGGATACAATTTATTTCACATTATAAAAATAACACTCACCTCAGTATGATCCTCATGTCCATGTTTTAATTCATTTATTTCAAGAAAAACAGATCCTATTCCACCCCACACAGGACTGGATCCTTCAGTTCAGTGTTACTTGAACTGATTTCACTGCACTCTTCCGCAATGCATTACCTGCCAATTTACACTTAAACAGACTCGCTCATAGTCACAGATTTTCTCTCTCTGTCTCTCGCCCACTCACCCACCCACAGACTAACTCATAATCAATTGATCACGCACACAGATACAATCTCAGCCCAAAGCTGGGAATGTTTAAGTGAGTGCCTCATAATTAAAAGTATGTCTGTTTTAAGCATTCACATCTTGATGTAGCTCAGGGAGTAAATCTGTTCCCCAACTTAAAACATGATACCACATTTATCTGCTTCTTCACCCACATTTACAATTTTTCTCAATCAATGTCTAATCCCTCAACGCTCTTCAAAATAGCATTTGAATAACCATAAAGAAAGAAAGAAAAAGAAAGACATTAGACAAGGTTCCACGTAAGAGACTGTTAACAAAAATGAGAGCGCGTGGAATTGGAGACAACCTATTGGCTTGGATAGGGAATTGGTTAGGAGGTAGGAGACAGAGAGTAGGAATAATGGATATGTACTCAAATTGGCAGGATGTGACTGGTGGTGTCCCCCAGGGATCTGTACTGGGGCCACAGCTTTTCACTATATTTATAAATGACTTGGATGAAGGAAAAGAGAGCCCTATATCTAAGTTTGCTGATGACACTAAGTTAGGTGGCACAGCAAGTAGTGTAGATGGGAGTAGAAAGTTGCAAGGGGACATTGATAGATTAAGTGAGTGGGCAAAACTGTGACAGATGGGGCTCAATTTTAAAATGGAAGTGCGGGTATGTTGGGGGCGGGGGGACTATGAAAATCGGGGAAACGAGGAGTGGGAAACGAACCCGACTCCAACATGCCGACTTCCACGTCTCACAAAGACGCGTCTGGGTGCGTGTGCCATTCCCGAACCCGGAAGCCCCGCCGGCAGTTAAAGCTGGTGGGACGATATTTAAAGAAGCAAATGTGCCTCATTGAGGTACTTAAGGTATTTTATTTCTTACATATTAGGTAGTTAAAACGATTTTCAACTTACCTGGGCAGTTTTCCCACGGCTTCCAATTCGTGAAGGGCTGGATCAATCAAAAATAAAGTAAATAAATGAAATAAAATAAAATTTCACAACGTAAAAAAATAAATAAACCTAACTTTGAAACGATGTCACCTGCACCCCCCCCCCCCCACCCCGATGTCTGATGTCTCCCCCAGATGTCCTTTCCGATGTCTCCCCCTCCCAATGTCTCCCCCTCCCCGTGTCTCCCTCTCCGAGGTCCCACACCCCCCAATCTTTGCCCCCCTCCCATCCTTTTTCCCCCCACCGTTCTCTCTTGCAGCGCCAGATGACGTCTTTCTCTCTCTCTCTTTCTCCGCCCCACCCCTCTCGGCGTTGTAGCTCCTGTCGGCAGCCAGCCTGTCAATCCGGAAACAAGACTAATGAGCATCAATTACCCCGCGATCGGCGTGGGGAAAGGTAAGTTTTTATTTTTCGGGTTTGCTGCGCGCCCATTGACCCCCCCCCCCGCCACCCTTTTAAAATTCAGCCCATAGAGTTCAAAGTGGTGAAGTGTGAGTCATCCACTTTGGACCTAAGAAAGATAGATCAGAGTATTTTCTAAATGGGGAGAAGCTAGGAACTGTGGATGAGATTTAGGGGTTCCAAGTACCGAAATCACTAAAAACTAGCGGACAGGTACAAAAAATATTTTAAAAGACTAATGGAATGTTGACCTTTATCTCAAGAGGGCTGGAATACAAAGGGGTGGAAGTTATGTTACAGCTGTACAGAGCTCTGGTGAGACCCCATCTGGAGTACTGCATTTAGTTCTGGGCACTGCACCTCAGGAAGGATATATTGGCCTTGCAGGAAGTGCAGCGCAGATTCACCGGAATGATACCTGGGCTAAAAGGGCTAAATTATGAGGACAGGTTGCATAGACTAGGCTTGTATTCCCTTGAATATCGAATATTAAGGGATGATTTAATTGACATGTTTAAGATAATTAAAGGATTTGATAGGGTAGATAGAGAGAAACCATTTCCTCCAGAGTCCAGAACAATAGGGCATAACCTGAAAATTAGAGCTAGGCAGTTCAGGGCTGATGTCATTAAGCACCTCTTCACACAAAAAGCTGCTGAGGCTAGGTCAATTGAAAATTTTAAAACTGAAGTTGATAAATTTTTGTTAGGCATGGGTTTTAAGGGTTACACAACAAAGGTGGTAGATGGAGTTAAGATACAGATCAGCCGTGATCTAATTGAGTGGCGGAACAGGCACAAGGGGCTGAATGGCCTTCTCCTGTTCCTATGTTCCAAGAAAGGAAGAAAGAAAGAACTTTATAGCCAATGAAATACTTGAAATGCAGTCACTGGTTAGGAAATGCAGCAGCCAATTTGCATACTGCAAGGTCCCTCAAACAGCAATGTGATAATGACCAGATAATCTATTTTAGTGATGTTAGTTGAAGGATAAATATTAGCCAGGACACCGAGGAGAACTCCCCTGCTCTTCTTTGAAATAGTGCCATGGGATCTTTAACATCCACCTGAGAAGGCAGACGGGATCTCGGTTTAACGCCTCATCCAAAAGATGATATGTCTAATTACTCTCTCAGTATTACACTAGAGTGTCAGTTCTAGATTTAGTAGTCAAGTTTCTGGAGTGGGGCTTGAACCCACAACCTTCTGGCTTAGAGGCAAGAGTTCAACCACTGAGCCACAGTTGGCACCTGAGACTGTGCTTTACACATGTGGAGCATCCTAGGTTCAGTCCCCTTTGGCTAAAGATAGGAAAATTCAGCTATGGGTCCCATGTCCTGATCACTATCCAATGATCCCTTCTTCCTTCCCCTTCCCCACCCCCGCTAGAAAGCACAGAGCAGAGAGTGTTGGGTGAGGACAAGATCAAGCTCAGTTGTGTTGCCCCAAGGCTAAATAGCCTGCCTACTTTCATTGTCTAGTCGTGCCTGAGGAACCAGAGGGCTGTTAATTCTCATGGAACTGTATTCTAGCAAGAGTCAGGACTTTCAGAAGAGGAGGGCAGAATAGAATGTTGGGGATAAAAAAAATCCAAGTAATTTAATTTAAATATTTAAAGATGAAGGTGATTAGAGAGCAAAGCACTTAAAATTCCCCCACTTCCATGCTGCACATCATTATGTTCATTCTCTTCTACTTCTGTGGAGTAATTGCTAGTTGAAAACCCAGGAGAGATATAATTCATCAGAACAGAAACAGTGATGCTGCAGTGGTAGCATCGGTCACCACAATTCTCACAAAGCACACCTCACAGTCGTCATTGATTGATGCGTAGCTCTACTTATACAGGCCGATCAGGATTGCATTTAAAAGAAGATAGCCCCACTTGTTTAATGGCCACCTGTGTTGAAATCACCAACAACTTAGCAGAGTTGCTCCCTGAAAACCTCTGGCTGTTTTGTTTCTGTGTAGGCAAAAGAAAGAATTGCGTTTATATAGCACATCTATCCTGTCTCGCACAAGCATCTTAAGAGACTTCACAAACAATGAATTTGAAGTTTGGTTACTATTGTTATGTAGGCAAACATAGCAGCCATTTTGGGCATAACAATATCCCTCAAACAGCAATAAGATGCATGACCAATTAATCTTCTTTTGATAATGTTGGCTGAGGGAGACTGGGGAGAATTCCTGCTTTTCAAATAGCACCAAGGGATGTTTAATGCCCACCTGAACCACCAGAATAGGCAGACAGAGCCTCAACAGCTCATCTGACAATGCTGCACTCACTCAGTGCTGCACTTGGAACAGAAGTTGAATCCACAGTCTTGTGACTCAGAGGTGAGAGTGCTATATAGTAAGCCAAGCTGACGCTATGGTAAGGTACATTGCTGGGCTCTACTTGGGATCCTAACATCTAACATAAGCAAAGGAGGCAGTAAACAAAAATAATAATGAAATATTCTCGCTGCACTCACCATCTCCTTTAATGTCCTTTTATTAAAATGACCAGCCCTGAGTTTGTTCCATTACTTTTATGGATTGTCAATTGTAAACAATTTTACAACACCAAGTTATAGTCCAGCAATTTTATTTTAAATTCACAAGCTTTCGGAGACTTCCTCCTTCCTCAGGTAAACATTTACCTGAGGAAGGAGGAAGTCTCCGAAAGCTTGTGAATTTAAAATAAAATTGCTGGACTATAACTTGGTGTTGTAAAATTGTTTACAATTGTCAACCCCAGTCCATCACCGGCATCTCCACTTTATGGATTGTGACAATTCACTGCAAATCCAAAAAGAAACCCTACTGCAAATCCAACAGGATCCCATAAGATTCTCATTCGCATCTGTAAAGTGCCTTGGGTCACTTTTCTACGTTAAAGGTTCTACATAAATGCAAGTTGTTGTGTTGCTTTAGATTCTAGAACAACTTATGTCAGAATGTAGATGCTATATGATTGTTGCCGACTTATAGGAACTTATCAGATTGTTTTGGATTGATTTCGAAACGCTGCGGTATTCAAGAGTAGAATTTACTGACCCAATGTAATGGGATAGATTTTTGTCTTTACTGTCTGGGCGTTAAGCATCGTCTGAGTGGAACGCGGAAAGGAACATCTGGTGAGAATGATCGTATGCTCCTCACAGAACCCGTCGGACCTTCCCTCCATTCAGTAGAAGCAAAATCAGGCTCAGGCAATGTGTCCATGTGGTAAAAAAGAAAATCGACCCCAGTGTTACTAAAGACAAATCCATATCTGTGCATTCCTGATTTAAAGGTTGCTTCTCCCATAGGCAATAATGGCCTAGTCAGTCTTGTCTGGTTATAAAAAACTTTATTGTCTTTTCCAAGCTTTCAGCTAACATGATGCAGTATGTTAGCATCTATTTTTACTCCACAATTTTTTCTCTCCTCACTCTTCTTTGCTCAAAGCCAAGAAGAGCAGATTTGAAGAAGGTCAGCTGGGACAGAGGTTGAAGATCAGATGCCAGATTGAATTTTTAGTCCAGATCTCTGAGGTGAAAGGGCCATGTTTGAACACACATTTGATACAACAAAAAAAACACTGAAGTACTATAGCTAGAGTTGTGATTTTAAAATCCAGCAGCCTCTCCTGAGAAATGCCAGACTGCAGGTGTCGTGAATATAGCTTTAGTTGTTCCCTAGACAGTAGGCTCAGCTTATTGTATGTAAATGGTTGCAGCTCTTATTAAGAAATAATATATTATGTTATGATACTGAATTTGCATACATTCATGGATGATTCAATATTTTGAAAATTAGAACAGGAAGCTAATGATCAATTCATCTTATACAGAAATATGGTCCACAACTAGTATTAGTATAAGAATCATGGCTAGTGTTTAATACAGTTCTTTATGGACCCATGGTCTGGTACTAGAAGTTAATACTGTACTTGTAAGGACCTTTGGCTCAGTACTAGTGTTTAGTACTGGACCAGCACTAAACATTAAGGACCTGTGGCTCAGTATTAGCACTTAATGTAGTACTGTACTGACATAGAATCATAGAAATTACAGCAAAGAAGGTCATTTGGCCCATTGCACCTTTCCTTGTAGTAACTCTTCATCTGATCATATTTCCCTGCCCTTTTGCTGTATCTTTTTATATTCTTCCTTTTTAAATGCCTATCTGGTTCCCTTTTAAATTATGTTATAGTCTGTACTTTAATAGCTGGGCAGGAGATATTGGAGGCACTAACCATACCGTAATTGTGCCAAAAGACTGGAGGGTGGCAGATGTCATACCCCTCTTCAAGGAGGAGGCAAAGGATGGGAAATTAAAGTTCGGTTAGTAAACACTTAGAAAGATGTGGGCTAACCGGGGACAATCAACATGGATCTGTAAAGGATAAGTCATGCTTGACTAATTGAATTTTTTGTGGAAATTACAAGAGTGTTTAGATAAAGGGAATGTCCTATATTTAGATTTTCAGAAGGCGTTTGATAAGGTGCCACATAAGAGACTTGTTGCGAAAATCAAGAAACATAGTGTTAATGGCATTTGTAGCTGCATGGATAAAGAGATGGCTAGGTGGCAGTAAGGGTAAATGAACGTTTTTCCAATTGAGGCAGATGAATTGAACAAGTATTTGAAAAGCAAGAGTATAAAAAAATACGGGGAAAAGGCTAAATGGTGGGATTAGAGTGAAAGCTCCAATTGAAGAGCTAGCACTGGCATAGAGTTGATGGGCTGAATGGCCTCCTTCTGTGCTGTAATTTCTATGATTCTATGACCTGTGGCCTTGTATTACTGTTTAGCACAGTACCGGTATTTAATACAGCACTGTAAGGACCTGTAGCCCAATACTAGTATTTAGTGCAGTGCTATAAGAACCTGTAACTCAATACTAGTGTTTAGTGCAGTATTGTAAGAACCTGTGCCCAGTACCTCTGGTTAGTACAGTACTGTATATTGCAGGACCAGTGTGCGATGTACTTAAAATGTGTATAACTGAAAAAAAAACTTCTAATTTATCTTACTGAGGAGTAAAGATCCAATAATGGTTTTTGTTTGTAAATATTTATTTCTTCAAGCAACAAAAAAATCAGTCTATAGCATGTCAACATAGGAACTGATCAGCCACAATCTAATTGAATAGTGGAACAGGCTTGAGGGGCTGAATGGCCTACCCCCATTCCTATGAAGTGATAAGGAGCAAATTGTGGATTGTCCTTTTGTATTGAAGAGCCACAAGTTCAGTGAGGCAGATGAATAGGATCTAACCATCTGAGCCTTACTGTGAGTCCTCTGCTATATTACTATGGAGCGTAGCATACTTTGTAACTTTGCCATGTCTTTAACTTTGACTGATATTTATTTAGTTAGCTTTCCCTCCACTCTTTTAAAATTGTACATCCGTCCCTTTTTAAGACACCTTCTTTCCTTCACGCACCAACTTCTTAGCAAATAAAACGGACGGAGACCATTAGGCCTCAGGTCTTTTGCAGTCAGTTGCTAGAGGTTCCACAAGTGCAGCCAGGGTAGACTGTCCTTCCAATTTAGTCTCCCTCTATGTGACCTGGTTGAGTTTGGAAAGTTATCCTTTTGAAGGTTGTTGGTGCAGTAGTGCGACTAGCTAGTCTGTGGTTGAGCAGGATGATGCACCCTTTGGCAATTCAGCAGTGGTATTTAGCTTAGAGGTCCCAAACAAGCAATTAATTCAAACCAATTAAGATTGAAATTGTGGTGATCTGCATGCTAAATTATATTCAACAGTAGTGATACGGAAAAATCGATAAGCTGTTTCACTCAAGAAAATTCTATGCTAGCACTTCAACGGCTGTGCTAAGTCCACCATTTTAACTGCAGCAGCAGGCTAATGCAGATAGCACAATATCATTCAGTCCATCATTCTGCTGATGTATAATATTTGCCCTCATTTAGTTCCTTAGTCATGTCCCCAGACAGGAACTTCACTCCACAGCGAGGTCTGCTGTGCTGTGTCTTCACTCCTCAGCCAGGTCTGCTCTACTGTGTCATCACTCCTCAGCCAGGCCTGCCATGCTGTATCTTCACTCCTCAGCCAAATCGGCTGCACTGTGACTTCACTCCTCACCCAGGTCTGCTGTACTGTGTTGTCACCCCTCACCCAGGTCTGCTGTACTGTGTCTTCACTCCTTACCCAGGTCTGCTGTGCTGTGTTGTCACCCCTCACCCAGGTCTGCTGTACTGTGTCGTCACCCCTCACCCAGGTCTGCTGTGCTGTGTCTTCACTCCTCACCCAGGTCTACTGTGCTGTGTCTTCACTCCTCACCCAGGCCTACTGTGCTGTGTCGTCACCCCTCACCCAGGTCTACTGTGCTGTGTCGTCACCCCTCACCCAGGTCTGCTGTGCTGTGTTTTCACTCCTCACCCAGGTCGACTGTGCTGTGTCGTCACCCCTTACCAGGTCCGCTGTGTTGTGTCTTCACTCCTCACCCAGGTCTGCTGTGCTGTGTCTTCACTCCTCACCCAGGTCTACTGTGCTGTGTCGTCACCCCTTACCCAGGCCTACTGTGCTGTGTCGTCACCCCTCACCCAGGTCGACTGTGCTGTGTCGTCACCCCTTACCAGGTCCGCTGTGTTGTGTCTTCACTCCTCACCCAGGTCTGCTGTGCTGTGTCTTCACTCCTCACCCAGGTCTACTGTGCTGTGTCGTCACCCCTTACCCAGGTCTGCTGTGTTGTGTCTTCACTCCTCACCCAGGTCTGCTGTGTTGTGTCTTCACTTCTCCGTTAATCTCATTTTGGCAGCTTCCCTTGATCTTCAGATACAGATCTGCCAAGTCCCACTCATTTGGAGTGACTCTCACTCAATTTGGTGTAAGAATGTCAACTATTTTGATAATTTCATGCCACAAAATAAAACCTAGCTCTGTGGGGTAGATTTTGACTTTGAACAATAGTGCAAAATGGGTGATAGCAAATCAGCAGCCTGTTTTACATCTCTCTAACGATTTTTATTTCCACTGACTTCAATGGAAGTAAAAATCGTGAGAGATGTAAAACAGGTTGCCAATTCGCTATAACCTGTTTTACACCATTACACAAAGTCAGAATCTATTCCAGTGTGTTTAAATGGGTTTGTAGACTATCTTAGCCTTTTTGATCATAAATCTCACTCGTAACTGTTGCCTGATGTTGAAAGCTTTACAGGTGCATTTCTCTATTCACAGTTGCTTTGTTAAGTTTTGGTTTGTGTTGGGCTGTGATTTGAGTCAGAGCTCATTAAGGTTAACAATAGAGAGTTGCTTCCAGAACATTAAACAAAATATACCTAATGTTTTTTTATTATTTAAAAACCCTTGTTTTTGTTTCGCTTGCTGGTTGTTAAGGAGGTGAATTTAAAAATTGTATTTAGCAAATCTTGTGTTTGAGTGGATTGCACCTCCTAGTGTAGTATATTTTGGAGAACTTTTTTCCCACTTTAACTGGTACACAAAGGAGGCTTTTGAAACAAGAATTACCATTCAAATTAAATAATGGTATCTTTGAGTGGATACCATGATTTGTGGGAACACTAATTCCATCAGATAGTGAAACAATTTGAAAGTTCATTGAAGTTTGAGCAACCAGTGAGAAATTTGTATTTAGGCTGTGTCGATGTACATGAACATCTGCCTGTTGTATTGCCAGCAACAATTGCATAACTACTACTAGTGGAATATTTAAATCAAATGTTTAGGGGTAGATTTTGACTTTGTCCGATAGTGCAAAACGGGTGACAGTGAATTGGCAGGCCATTTTACATCTCTCCTGAGGTCAATGGAAATAAAAATCGGGAGATGGTAAACTGGGCTGCCCATTCACTATCACCCGTTTTACACTATCGCCCAAAGTCAAAGTCTACCCCTAAATCTCCATTTTTAGTCCAGATTAATACATACTGAGACAGGCCTGTTTCTGAGCTGAGCTGAAAAGTTCTTAAAATTGCTATGTTCTGAGAAGGACATAGTACCAGCACTGCTTTTGGGCTGGAGCTAGGCAGTGCTGTTGACTCTGACCAGCTCTGTGGTGCAGTGCAAGATGAGAAGGGACACAGTGTTACTGTTCAGTGAGGTTCGTGACACACAGTAACTATATCATTTCCAAGACCTGTCTACTTCCTGTAGATGAAACTGGACTACAGGAGCATACCATAGGATACAGGCACCTATATCCCAATTAAGCTCATGTGTAAACAGTGTGTGTTTAAAAGTAGAGAGGACAGATTTTTTTTTAGTGAAGCTGAGGTAAATATCAGGATTAACAGGCAGAGGTTAAATTTGAGCCTAGGCAGTTTGAAAAAGTGAAAACAGAAGAAGGAAGTTGTTTAGGATCTCCATTCACTTTTTATTTCTTTCTTTCATGTACTTCCCTATTTTTCAAACTTATTTTCTCCCTTTTTGTGAGGGCCTCACCACCTGCCGTTCCCTGGCTGATGGTAGATTCAGTAAGTGCTCTGGCAGATGTGCTACTACCAGGCCTCTGCAGTTGCTGCTCTATATAACTTGTTGCTGTGGGGTCCATTTCAGTAGCCCACATTGAGTTTCCCCCTGATTTTACCTCCCTCACAATAGCAAAGCACCTGAAGCCCACTTGGTGTCTCTCCACTCTCCCTCACGCCCACTCTGACAGCCATAGCTGGGATTGAGAACTTGCCATGCAGAGAATTATCTCTGAGTACCTGCCATTCTATGGGCCAGCACATTCCTACACCAATGTGCTGCACCACCAGGCTGCGTAATGGCTCATTTATATCCATGAAACAGTTTTCCAGTTCTCCAATGCTGGCTCCCAGACCACCTGTTGTAGAAACAACTCTGTTTATATCATAGGGCAGTTTCTATAATAGCTACGTGGATTTAGTCATTGTTTGCAACTGTTTGGTGGAGCTGGAACACCTCAATAGCTGGGGAAAGTCAGGACAGGCTAGTGGCATCCCATCTTTAAGAAAGAAGAAAAAAAACTTGCATTTATATAGTGACTTTCACGACCTCAGGACTTCTCGAAGTGCATTATAGTCAATGAAGTGCAATCTCTGTTGTAATGTAGGAAACACAGGAGCCAATTTTGCACACAGCAAGATCCCACAAACCGCATTGAGATAATGACCAGATGATCTGTTTTTAGTGATGTTGGTTGAGGAAGAAATATTGATTGCTGTTCTTCAAGTAGTGCCATGGGATCTTTTCCATCCACCTGAGAGGGCAGGCAGGCCTCAGTTTAACATCTCATCCAAAAGATGGTACCTCTGACAGTGCAGCACTCCCTCAGTACTGCACTGAAGTGTCCATCTGGATTTATGTGCTCAAGCCTCTGGAGTGGGACTTGAACCCACAACCTTCTGACTCAGATGCAAGAGTGCAACCACTGAGCCAAGGCTGACACCCAAGTACATTCAGTCTTTGATGAAATCAGAATTACTGCATTTATAATAGGACATTCCTAATATTAACATAAAAGGGTCATAGCATCTTCAGATCTTAGCAAAAGATTAATAACATAAAATGTTAGGTAACTGACTGATCTGCAGGCTATAATGGCTCTTATGGTACTGAATTGTTAGCATAATGTTTAAATTTAAAAGCAGTACCTGAATAATTGGCATCCAGCAGGTTCCATCCGAGAGTTGGGGAAGTTGAGCTGATTACAGCCCTCTGTTCTCTGCCCCCTGCAGTACACTGGAAGTGTAGCAACAACAGAACATGGACACAAGTAGAGATGTTAAAGAGTTAGGCCCCAAAAACCACGGCTGTTCCAGCGTAGTGGCCGGAAATTAGGCCGGGACTCAGTGATACCAGATCCCAGCCTTCCCCGGAGGTTTATCTTTTGCTTTTTGGGAACGGAGCTTCCATCTGTCCCATCGTCTTGGGGTGGAAGGGAGGGGCCAGATGCATGGACCCCGAACTTCAAAGTTACCGTGTCCCAGGCCTTCGATGGATTGGGCTCAATTTGAAGGACTCCTATGGTCAGATAGAAAAGAAAGAAAGTCTTGTATTTATATAGCACCTTTCGTGATCTGAGGGCGTCCCAAAACACTTTACAGGCAATGAAGGACTATTTTGAAGTGTCGTCACTGTTGTAATGTAGGAAATGTGGCAGACAATTTGCGCACAGCATTGAGCTAATGAGCTGATAATCTGTTTTAGTAATGTTGGTTGAGGGATAAATATTGGCCAGGACATCAGAAAAAACTCCCCTGCCCTTCTTCAAAGTAGTACCAAGGGATCCTTTACGTCCACCTAAGAGGGCAGACTTGGTTTAAAGTCTCATCTGAAAGATAGCCTGCAAGTACTCACTGTTAGGCTCACACATTAAGATTGGCCACTTGAGTGAGGTATCCATGGCACCCTAATGAGTTATTACCTTCAGGTGATGAGTGAAGAACATTTGCAAAAAGGGGAAAACCATATATTTGCACCATTGCTTTTCATTACCACCATTTATCATTACCACATTTTATTGAGACTCTATAGTGCCATATTGCAAGCACGATAGCAACAATTAGTGGTAAGACATGGATAGTTGTCTTGCCGGAGCTAGACCGAAACTTCCCTTTGGTTGTATGCCATTGTCAAGGGTTAGTACGGCACTTTTTAAAGGACAGCATATCTGGACAGCATTATGGGCCTGGTTTTAATGATGAAAGGAGATTGGATGAAGCCTACTTGAATACAGTCTTTTTTAATATTTTGCAGGATATATGATATTATTATGAAGTAATGTGCTGCCCAAAAACCCCTCTTATTTATTACATACATATGTATAATCCGGACTTAAGAATTGTGAGAACAATATTGAAATTTGGAGTATAGAGGAGAATGGCAAATTGTGACAAGAACTGTTGTAGGCGGCTGCCGAGAATGCCTGAAAAATGGCCCGACCCAATATCAGGTCATATGTCTTTCAGGATGTTGGTCCCCAAAATTGGCTCTATTGCAAACGTTTCATGCCCGTAAAACGGGAGCAACGAAGTCTAATTACTACCCATAGAATCTATAATATGGGATGAAATTACTAGATAAGGAATTGCAGTGGATATGTGGTTTGTAAGGATTTTCAAAATACATTTGATAAGGTACCACGTAAGAGATAATGACACATTGAATTAAAGGAAATGTGGCTACATGTGATGTTTAAAGAGTAGAAAACAAAGGTTTGGGGTAAAGGGAAATTTCTCAGACTGGAAAGAAGTGGTGAGTGATATTCCAGAGGGGTTTTGTTCAAGTCGCACTTATTTATTATTTACATATGAATGATCCAAAAATTGGCCGCGATACAACAATAGGCCGTGTGGCTGATAGTGAGGAGGAAAGCTATAGACTGTAGAAAGATATCAATGGTCTGGTCAGCTGGGCAGAAAAGTGGCAAATAGAATTCAGTCCGGAGAAGTGCGAGGTAATGCATTTGGGGAGGGCAAACAAGGTAAGGGAATAGACAATAAATGGAAGGATACTGAGAGGTGTAGAGGAAGAGAGGGACCTTGGAGTGCTTGTCCACAGATCCCTGAAGATAGCAGGACAAGTGGATAAGGTGGTTAAGAAGGCATATGGTATACTTTCCTTTATTAGCCGAGGCATAGAATATAAAAGCAGGGAGATTATGCTGGAACTGTATAAAACAGTAGTTAGGCCACAGCTAGAGTACTGTGTACAGTTCTGGTCATCACAGTACAGCAAAGATGTGATTGCACTAGAGAGGAGATTTACGAGGATGTTGCCAGGACTGGAGGATTTTAGCTGTAAGAAAAGATTGGATAGGCTGGGTTGTTTTCTTTGGAACAGAGGAGGCTGAGGGGTGATTTAATTGAGGTGTATAAAATTATGAGGGACCTAGGTAAAGTGGACAGGAAGGACCTATTTCCCTTAGCAGAGAGGTCAATAACCAGGGGGCCTAGATTTGAAGTAGTTGGTAGAAGGATTAGAGGGGAGCTGAGGAATACGTTTTTCACCCAGAGGGTGGTAGGGGTCTGGAACTCACTACTTGAAAGGGTGGCAGAGGCAGAAACCCTCATCACATTTAAAAAGTACTTGGAGATGTACTTGAAGTGCCGTAACCTACAAGGCTAAGGACTAAGTGCTGGAAAGTGGGATTAGGCTCGGTAGCTCTTTTTCAACCGGCACGGACATGATGGGCTGATTGGCCTCCTTCTGTGGCGTAAATTTTCTATGTTCCTATGTTTCTATGATCTGGACTTGGGAATTGAGAGAACAATATTGTAATTTGCAGTTTGGGGGAGAATGGCTAATTGTAATAAGAGCTGTGAAAGACTAAGAGGATATAGATAGGTTAATAGGAAGGTCAGATAGGTGGCACATGCAGTTTAATGTCAAGAAATATGAAGTAACACATTTTGGAGGTAAGTATTGTGCATAGCTTTTTGGACATCCCATTATAGGAAGAATATAAAAGAATTGGAAAAGTGCAGCATAGATGCATTACAATGTTACCAGGGATGAAGACAAATTTGAGAAGTTGGGGATTTTTTCACTGGAGTTGAGAAAGTTGAAGGGTGACCTGATAAAGGCTACAATGTTATGAAGGTTTATGTTGGGGTAAATAGTAATAGATTGTTTCCACTGGTCAGGGAGATGGTAATGAGAGGGATCACATTTATGATAATTACAAAAAGAATTAGAGATTAGAAAAAACTTGATTACAAAGAGGGTGATTATTATATGGAATTCTCTATCACAAGCCATTGTTGAAGCAGAGTCCACAAGTACTGCACTTTTAAAAGGGAATTGGATAGTTGCTTGAAAAAGAGAAAAAGGTATGTGGTGCAAGCAATAGAGTGGGATTAGACTAGATGATTCAGGTGGAGCAAAGCATTGGCCCAGACTTGATGGGCCAAATGGCTTCTTTCTGTGCCGTAATGTTCTATGATTCCGTAGCAGTATCAATAAAACAGAAGAAAAGTTGCAGCTAGCTGTTATCTATCTGTCTGTCTGTCTGTCTATCTATCTATCTGTGTCCATCTATCTACCTATCTAATGTTGGTTTGATTCATTTGATAGTGATTCTGACTCTGAGTTGGAAGGTGTGGTTAGATCACCACCTCAGGGCTAGATGCCCCATTTCTGTAGAGAGTGTTTCATTGCTGAAGGTTCTTGCATTTGGATGAGATGTTAAACTAAAATTCGTATGGCATTATTAAAAGAGGAGCAGAAGGTTTTCATTGCTGTCCTAGGCAATATTCCTTAACCTACACCACCAAGACTGATTAATTGGTTATTCATACCATTCCTGTTTGTGGGGTCTTGTGTGCAAAATGGCTGCTATGCTTGCTGGCATAACAACAGTCACTGCACGTGTATGTGTAGTTGATCTCATGTGGCTTTGCACACTGGGAGTCAAAACCAAGTGTAGTCTTCAGGTGAAGCAGGGTTAGAGGGTGGGGGATAATTGTAACAGGACATGCAGACGTAATTCCATCTCCATTTTATAGCCCTACATTCTGTCCTTATTTTTGTATTTTCAGTATAAATTCCAATGTCCACATTTTTAATGGAAATTGCCGAAACAACCACGCCATGCTGTAATGACACCCTCCTGCCATTGGTGGCACTGCAGCACCTCCACTTGGGGTACGGTGTAAATGCAGCATGACAATTTTCCATTATGAATGTGGACATGAGAACTATAATGGAAAAATCTGACAGGACGTGTGTGCAGATGTAAGATTTTTAATATATTAAATATGGATAAAGCAGCACTTTGAGACATGATAATGTGCCATATAAATGAGTCTTTCTTTTCTTACTTTATTTTTAATTATCTTTTTTAGTGCTCCTGCCCTTCTCCGTCTAGGGAAGTGGCAGATGATGTGTTAACAACCCTTTGCCAGGTGGTGCATGAGAGTAACATGGGTTGACTTGCCCACTGTTTATTCGTCTCTCCCCCCTCCTCTCACTCATTACATGAGTCCATCAAGATTAGGAACTCACTATATCGAAGGGGGGGGAGCAAGAGAGTCACAAGTATGAACCTACATCATGCCCCTCTTTACGGCTAGATCATACATTGGAATGCTGTCATGCCGTGCTACCGGCCTGCCAATGCCATTGCTGGTTTTAGGTCCCTTACAATTTCTGTCTTCCTCTGCTTAAGAGCCAACTGATGCCAAACTGTTCCAGTACAGCTACAACACTGGCATCTACTCGACAATGTGGAAAATTGCCCAGGTATGTCCTGTCCACAAAAAGCAGAAAAAATCCAATCCGGCCAATTACCGCCCCATCAGTCTACTCTCAATCATCAGCAAAGTGATGGAAGGTGTCGTCGACAGTACTATAAAGCGGCACTTACTCACCAATAACCTCACCGATGCTCAGTTTGGGTTCCGCCAGGACCACTCGGCTCCAGATCTCATTACCGCCGTGGTCCAAATATGGACAAAAGAGCTGAATTCCAGAGGTGAGGTGAGAGTGATTGCCTTTGTCATCAAGGCAGCATTTGACCGAGTGTGGCATCAAGGAGCCCTAGTAAAATTTAAGTCAATGGGAATCAAGGGGAAAACTCTCCAGTGACTGGAGTCATACCTAGCACAAAGGAAGATGGTAATGGTTGTTGGAGGCCAATCATCTCAGCCCCAGGACATTGCTGGAGGAGTTCCAAAGGGCAGTGTCCTAGGCCCAACCATCTTCAGCTGCTTCATCAATGATCTTCCCTCCATCATATGGTCAGAAATGGGGATGTTCACTGATGATTGCACAGTGTTCAGTTCCATTCGCAACCCCTCAGATAATGAAGCAGTCCTTGCCCGCATGCAGCAAGACCTGGACAACATCCAGGCTTGGGCTGATAAGTGGCAAGTAACATTCGCGCCAGACAAGTGCCAGGCAATGACCATCTCCAACAAGAGAGTCTAACCACCTCCCCTTGACATTCAATGGCATTACCATCGCCGAATCCCCCACCATCAACATCCTGGGGGTCACTATTGACCAGAAACTTAACTGGACTAGCCACATAAAATCTGTGGCTACAAGAGCAGGTCAGAGGCTGGGTATTCTGCGACGAGTGACTCACCTCCTGACTCCCCAAAGCCTTTCCACCATCTACAAGGTACAAGTCAGGAGTGTGATGGAATACTCTCCACTTGCCTGAATGAGTGCAGCTCCAACAACACTCAAGAAGCTTGACACCATCCAGGACAAAGCAGCCTGCTTGATTGGCACCCCATCCACCACCCTAAACATTCACTCCCTTCACCACCGGCGCACAGTGGCTGCAGCGTGTACCATCCACAGGATGCACTGCAGCAACTCACCAAGGCTTCTTCGACAACACCTCCCAAACGCGCGACCTCTACCACCTAGAAGGACAAGGGCAGCAGGCACCTGCATGTTCCCCTCCAAGTCACACACCATCCCGACTTGGAAATATATCGCCGTTCCTTCATTGTCGCTGGGTCAAAATCCTGGAACTCCCTTCCTAACAGCACTGTGGGAGAACCACAAGGACTGCAGTGGTTCAAGAAGGCGGCTCACCACCACCTTCTCAAGGGCAATTAGGGAAGGGCAATAAATGCTGGCCTCGCCAGCGACGCCCACGTCCCATGAACGAATAAAAAAAACTACTGGTGTACACAAGTACCGAACAAAAGTGGCCATTCTTTATGTGTGAGCCTAGACAACGAATGTCAGCAGGGAGTTCAACTGTGGAGGTCAATCCTGTCTCACCTGCATGCATGCACTGTCCAGCAGTCACTGCATAGCAATCCAGAGCAGGAACCTTAGCTGATTTTCCCACTCCCCTTCCCAATGCAGGCTTCTGAAGCCAATTGCAAAGCCACTACCATCAGCCCAGCTGAGATCAGCTAATTCTGAACAGCTGGAGTTAGATCACAGATCAGCCATGGTCTTATCAAATGGCGGAGCAGGCACGAGGGGCTGAATGGCCTACTCCTGTTCCTATGTTCCTATGTTCCTGGATCAAATCTGGGACCTCTCTGCTCTGTATGGCTCTGTGCTGCGCCATGCAATACTTTTGCTAACATACCGTCAGGGGAACCTCCTTTCTGTTTTAATGGGCAGCACTGGAATCATTGCACTGTCTCGTTACAGTACAGTTAAACAGACCCTAATAGAAGAACCGCTGCAGACCAGACACACCTTTGTTAATCTGTGAGGCAGAATCTGAAGAAATCCGAACCTTGTTTCATTTTCTGAAATGTTGCAAAAACACCCTCTTAGCTTTTAAAGAATTAATGAACTGCAGTAAAGTGCAATCCCCACTAAATACATCGAAGGTGAAGAAAGAGATCATTGTAGCCTTTTTTTTAAACTAAGAAAATGCCCTTTCTCTTGGCAGTTAATGCATGCGTGGAATATTTATAAATCCTAAATCAGAACACATTACTGCCATTTACTATCATCTATTTTATTATTCACCCAAAGTATTTTGCTGACGGATCCCCCGCCTTTACCTGAATTAAGCTCTTGCTCTTGTACCTCTGTTAACTTAGATTGAGGCTGAGGTTAAATCGGGATTAAGTAAACCTCAGTTTCTGTAGTTTTATGGGGAAGCAATATAATTTGAATTTTAACATGTATGTTCAATATTGTAATTGCTGTATTATTATTATTTATTATGGGTAGAGGGAGATCCAGTGCCTTGCACCTTAAACAAGAACATAAGTGCTATCACATGTGAGAGAGGGGGTTTTGACAGGGAAGAATGTAATTACTCTGTTCCCATTAGAACCAGTGGTCCTGGGCAGATAAACTGTCCTGTTACGTGTGACCAAGGTCTGGGATCATGGATTGTCTTTCACTGTTGTCATGGTGACAGTGATGCAGACGGCCCATAACAGCCTGCCTTGTCAGATCGCATATATCAAAGTGGTTCTAAGGAGAGAGATGCAAGTTGGACAGTGTGCCGTATCATTTGGTGATTTAGGTTAAAGCTGGGCAGATTAATAAGTGTTGTGTTAATCTAACCTTTTTGTTAACGTCGTTCAATAATCCAAGACGTTTGTGTGTGATATTTGTGTCTCTCTACACAGGTACGGCTTGACTATGGAACATCCTGGTCCAGCTGACAGAATTGATAAATGAGAAGCTGCCAAATTGGAAAGGAGTATATAGTTAAATAAAATTACATTGCTTCTTTTTAAAAAAAAAACACATTTTTAACCCCGTAGTTACTGAATTTGCTTTTGGATGTTTCAAATGAAACGTTTTTTTCCTCTTTTTCTTCTTCCCTGTTCATCTCTTTGTTCCTCACCGCCACCTTGCATCAACAAAAGGGAATTTACAGCACGTCCTGGTGCTTTGTGTCTGTCACCAGTCACTTCAACAACTTAAAAGTCTTTTATTGGCAGGTAACAACCTTGATATAGTGCTATTCCTTGTCACTTGTACATTAATCTTCAGAAACATTTTAAAAATGAGCTTCATCCCGTGAGTTCCAAGGCAGTGGTTCCTGCCATTTTGATTTTCAGTGTCACCTTGGCTGAATACATTTTCAGTGAATTGTTGCCATGTTCAATATGTGGCAAATAATTATCTCCTTCTTCTGTAGATTCCTTTCAAAACAATTATCCTGATGAAATTTAGGATGACTGTTTGCCCCATTTTGATTTGTAGTTCATGCCCTCAACAACTTCAGAAAACCTTTAACGCATTTGCACATGGTTCTTCATGTGCTGCTGGTGTGTCCAGTGATGAGTTACCTCTGACAACAAGCAAACTTGCAGAATGGGCTTGTAATTGGCAAATGAATTTCAATATGGATAAGTGTGAGGTGGTAAATTTGCTAGGAAGAATAAGGAGGCCACATATTCCTTGGAAAACAAGAGTCTAAATGGGGTAGAGGCGCAAAGGTTCTAGGGATACAGATATACAAATCACTAAAAGTTACATCGAGTTACATCGAAACTACACCATAGAAACAGGCCATTTGGCCCAACTGGTCCATGTTGGCATTTATGCTCCACACAAGCCTTCCTCCCTGCTTCACCTAACCCTATCAGGATCCTTCCATTCCTTTCTCACTTGAGCTTATTTAACTTCCCCTTAAATAGTAGCAGCAAGGTTAATAAGGCCATGAAAAAGCAAACAAGGCACTGGGGTTCATTTCTAGAGGGGTGGAATTGAAAAGCAGGGCAGTTATGTTAAACTTGTATTGAACCTTGGTTAGACCACATTTGGAGTACTGTGCACAATTCTGGTCTCCATATTCTAAAAAGGATATGGAGGCAGTGGAGAAGGTGCAAAAAAGATTTACAAGAATGATACTAGAACTGAGACGTTATAACTATAAGGAAAGATTGAATAGGCTGGGGATTTTTTCTCTAGAAAAGAGAAGGCTGAGTGGTGACCTGATAGAAGTGATTAAGATTATGACAGGGTTTGATAAACGTAGAGAAGATGTTTCCACTTGTGGGGGAGACCAAAACTAGGGGCCATAAATATAAGATAGTCACTAATAAAACCAATAGGGAATTTAGGAGAAACTTCTTTACCCAGAGAGTGGTTAGCATGTGGAACTCGCTACCACAAGGAGTAGTTGAGACGAATAACATAGGTGCATTTAAGGGGAGGCTAGATAAACACTGAGGGAGGAAGGAATAGAAGGATATGGTGACAGGGTTAGATGAAGAGGGTGTGGAGGAGGCTTGTGTGAAGCATAAACACCGGCATGGACCAGTTGGGCTGAATGGCCTGTTACTTTGCTGTGCATTCTATGTAATTCTATGTAACTGCCAGCTCACTGAGCGACACAGAACAGATGGCCCCAGTTTGTACTGAGTTAGCTGATCTCTTACAGGGCAGCAGTATTGGGGCACTGCAATTAGCTTCAATACCTTTGGGCTAGGAAGGGGAAAATCAACCTGGAATCCCCCATCTGACCACTGGTGGAATGTGTACATGAGTGGACGTTGGGTGAGGTTTGGTCTGGGCTGCGGTGGTCTCTGGATGAAAACCCTGCCGAAGCTCACTGTATTTAGCCCACATATGAAGAATTATCACTTGGGCAAGACAGAGGAGGGCTGTAGTCACCTGTGGGAACATACACCCAGCATGAGTCATCAACTTCAGGAGAGGAAGGGAGAAAAACTCTCCTACTCAACCCACCTACCACAAGGCAGTATAAATTGAGTGCCTTAAAATTGGCGAGTCAACAATCACTGTCAAAATTTGCACATGAATAATGCCCATTTGGAGAGAATACCAGATGGCTCAGCTGGTTAAGGCAGTGAGTAGCTGAGCCATAGAGACTGGGAAGGTCGCATTTTCAATATTCCAGGCCTGATTTTAACCGTATCCACCTGACGGGAACGGGGCAGGCGGATGGTTAAAATGACAGTCGGGGGCTTCCTGCAGCGTTCCCGATGAGTATGTGCCCGTCACCATTTTAACCCCACCAATTCCAGTCGCGGGGCAGGCGCCTGCTGCCGGTAGGCAGGGGCCTCATCAATATTTAAATGTCGGGGTCCAAAGACAAGATTTTCACCGCGGATTGCCCAGTGCCAGAGCTGCCAGTGAAACCTGGCGGCAGACAGGATCGAGGAATCAGGGTATGACCGGTGCTTGTGGAGCTGTACCGTAGAAAGGAGTTCAGGAAAGGTGTAGGGGGGAAAATGTAATTTGAATGCTCATCAGTAATGCACCACTGTAGTGAGCCACAGATGGTTGGGATGACCATGGTCGCCTGGATGAAGCATTCTCAATCTGAACTCACCCAGCTGAGCGAACCAAGGTTCCATCCCCCAGGGAGAGAAGGAAAGTCGAAGCATAGGATCAGTTGGTGTTGGGGAGGAGGGGGAAGGAATGAGAGAAAGAACCAACCTTAAGATGCTGATTTTACAGGAAAAGAGACAGTAGGGATTGTGCTGATCTAATAGGTGCGGATGAGATTTGTAGCTACCCAGTGAGCCCCGGATAATGACTACTACAAAACTACTAATAGTTAGGATGGATCATCAAGCTGTGTGAATGATGGTCCGAGAATGGTTTGGGGCTAGTATGTGGATTTAGGCATGTACCAGCACATAAAATTACTTTGAACTTTCAAGTAGAGTATCTCTAGTAATGGCTTCTGTCTTTCCCACCCCCACACCGTCATCTCTGGAGTCCCCCAAGGATCCATCCTTGGCCCCCTCTTCTTCCTCATCTACACACTACCCTTGGTGACATCATCTGCAAACATGGGGTCAGTTTCTACCTGTATGCTGATAATACCCAGCTCTACCTCTCCACCATCTCTTGTGATCCCTCCACTGCCTCTATTCTCAGACTGTTTGTCCAACATCCAGCTTTGGATAAGCAATAATTTCCTACCGCTAAACATGGTGAAGACGGAAGCCATACAGCTTCCGTCACAAACTCCGTTCCTGTGCCACCAATTTCCCTCCCTGGATCTGAGGTTGAACCAAGCTGTTCACAATCTCAATGTCCTATTCAACCCTCTCCATCACAAAGGCCACCTACTTCTACCTCTGTAACACTGCCTGCCTCCACTCTTATCTCAGCCCATCCACTGCTGAAACCCTCATCTATGGCTTTATTACCTCCAGTCTCGACTATTCCAGTGCTTTCCTGGCCGGCCTCTCATTCTCCTGTGTAAACTATAGCTGATCCAAAGCTCTGCTGCCCATATCCTATCCTGCACCCAGTGCTGCTCAATCACCACTCCTGTCCTCTCTGATCTAGTTGCCTCCCTGTCCCCCAATGCCTCAAATTTAATATTCTCATCATTGTATTTAAATCCTTTTATGGCCTCTACCCTCCCCACCTCTGTAACCTCGTCCAGCACTGCAGCCCCTCCCCCCGAACTCTCTGTTCCTCTGACTCTGGCCTCTTGTGCATCTCCCACTTCCCTTGCCCCGCTGTTGACGGCTGCGCCTTCAGCTACCTAAGGCCCAGTCTCTGGAATTCCCTCCCTAAACCACCTGCTTCCTCATTGCCCTCTCCTTTAAGACCCTTCTTAAAACCTATCTCTTTAACAAGCTTTAGGTCACCCTCTCCTAATATCTCCTTCTTTGGTTCAGCATCCATTTTTTCCCCGTACACTTCTGTGAAGCACCTTGTGATGTTTTTCTACGTTCAAAGTGCAGAAATATGTAAATTGTTGTTAATGCATCTCTGACCTTCTATTATCTCTGCTAGATAGAAATGATTTCCATAGATGAAATTGGAGGATGCATGACAGAGGTTTAGGTATACCCGAGTTGTTTCCACCCTAGTAACCTTCAAGTGATACAGCTACAAGCATGTCAGACATGCCCTAAACCAGTGAGCATGCAGGTAATCTCTACATTATTTCTTCTTTTTCAATAGAATAGCATATAATTTAAAATCTAGGCCTCTCATGATGTCTAGTTGTCATCTCTGTGTCCGACTGACTATGGCTGATGACCCTTAGAGTCTCATACTGATGGTGTATCTAAGCTGATTGTATACTGTCTTCCAAACAGATGTCCTGCGAACCATACAGTATGTGGATTAAGCTGTTAATTTGGAATTAACCTATAAACCATTTTGAATCAGAATCTAAACAAGACAAAACCCAAAATAAAACCATATGCAGCCTTTGTGTGATTAAGTGAGTTGCAAGAATAGATTCAGCATTATCACTATGGGGAGATGTAAACAACAGAACGAAACAGTGCAGAAAGGAACGATATCTATACCACAGTCAAGGTCAGAACTCACAGTAGCCAACATTGGTTTCTGTCATCTTTGTTTTTCTGCAGGACTAATCCCATAATACGAGATGAACAGGAGCTATTTGACTTTGAGTCATAGCCATTTCATTGACCTGTAGGATGAATCTAGTTTGATTTGCCCTCTTAAGCAGAGCTCTGCGTTCACATCTGCAGGATCTAATCCCCTTTCTTCCTCCCCTGCCTGGATATGACCTCCATATTTTCACAGACTTCAAGGCTGTTTTTCCTTTCTTTGTCAAACACTGTTAAAACTCCACTACAAAAATACTTAAGGAATTGTTAGGTGCACACTTTTTAAATGTATCAGCCCCATTTTTGTACATTTTGGAATAATGCAATAAACTGTCCAATGGGGGTATCCAATCCTATCCTTACAAGAGCATCTCTGAGAGAAAAATACGTTCAGTTTTTAGTCCGACTTCCAGAAAGTATAGATAGTTGACTTCCAAAGTTTTTTTTTAAGGGACTTGCACTTATGTACGGCTTATCGCATCTCTCAGAAATACCTCAAAGTATGCAAATATGACAGCGATTTTGCACACAGTAAGATGAAACAACATTCAGATGAATGACCAGTTCATTTGTTTTTTGGTTGAGGGTGGAATGATGACAAGGACAACTCCCATGGCACCTTTATCATCCAACTCAACCACTGAAACGGGCAGTTAGGGCATTGATTTCATGTCTCTTCCAAGAGCAGCACCTCTTACAGGGCAGCACTCCTTCAGTAATGCACTGAAGTATCAACCTAGATTATGTGCTCAAGTCCTGGATTGAACCCACAACCTATGATTCCGAGGCAAGAGCGCTTACCAACAGAGCCAAGTTCTGCTCCAATTTCAGCTGGTATTTCCAGATTACACATTCCGTTCAATTCTTAACAAACAAAGCAAGAAATGTACGTGAAGTTGACAGTATCCCTGTGTTGCATCAACGAAACAAGTTTATTGGAAACCAGCCAACTGCAGTTTGTTCAAGTGTAAACGTAGCTTCTATTGGAACAGAATTTGTACTGCAAGATATTGTTGTTGTTGTGCACAGTTTTCATAATCTTTTAAAGTTGTTAGTCTAGAAAATTTGTGGGAGGCCCAAATTTGGTGTAGTGGGAGGAAATTGGGGTAGAACTTGTTTCTGCCAGGTTTCCGCCCCTTTCTGACTCAGAAAGATTGTGATGGGCCCGGGCGCTTCTTCCGGCCCCTCCCCTGTGAACCTGATGTCATTTACAGGCTCCCTCAGAAATTCTGCCAATTACACTTCCTGTACAGTCCACGATAAGTACACTTGTCGTACAAAATGGTAAGTGGGCCCCACACTGCCATATTCAAGCACCAACCAATCTAAGAGAGATTAATTGTCATTTGGTTATGGTCCCAGCAGCGAGGGAGAAGCACAAAAGCAAATTTGTGTCCTGTAGCTCTTCAGTCAGACCAACTGCGTGTCCCTGACAGAGCACCAAGATGCCACTCTGAAATCAGGCTGTGTCTACGGGATGGGTGCCCTAGTAGCACTGGTGGCCGGTGCCGGTGTCTGCCCCTAAGTTTTACATGACCCCGTCACCTGGGATTTGGGGCGAGGTCAAGGCGAGACCAAATAACCAGCTGGACATTCCATCCAGCCGCCGTCAGAACTTCTAGGCTATTAATGTTGCTGTGCGGTAATGTTCTGGACTAACTGTTGGTGTGAACTTTTTTTTGAATGTTTAATTCGAGTACCTCGCATGGCTCAGTTGGTAGGTGCATCACTCAGTGTAGCAGTCACAATGGACTTTTACATTACCATTGTTTTTTGTTGCTGTTTAGGGCGAGTGACCTCTCTGTTCCGCTCTTCCTATATCGTCAGACGCCGGTCTTTAGGCCATTTGGGCTTTGATGAGACCCAGTTGCCTCGCTTCACATTCAAAGTTGTTTGATTTTATCTGATGAATTTTTGGAAACATTGTTCCAGGACAAAGCAGTCCGCGTGATCAGCACTCCATCCACTAGCTTAAACATGCACTCCCTCCACCATTGGTGTACCATGGCTGCAGTGTGTACCATCTACACAATACACTGCAGCAACTCGCCAAGGCTTCTTCAGCAGCACTTCCCAAATCCGTGGTCTCCACCACTTAGAAGGACGAGGACAGCAGGTACATGGAACACCAACACCTCCAAGTTTCCCTCCACATCACACACCATCCTTGACTTGGACAAATATCGCCATTCCTTCATTGCCGCTGGGTCAAAACCCTGGAACTAACTGCGCTGTGGGTGAACCTTCACCAGATGCACTGCAGCGGTTCAAGAAGAAGGCTCACCACCACCTTCTTGAGGGCAACTAGGGATAGGCAATAAATGCTGGTCTTGCCAGCAATGCCCACATCCCGAGAATGAATAAAAATTAGGTTCCACTTTGTCATACATATCGGAGACAGGTCAGCAGGAATGCTGCTACTCCACTGAAGCAAATCTTCTGCCAGCCACGGTGTGCACCTGACAATAAGGGCCATGGAGTAGCCTGCATTCCAACCATCCCTCTCTAGAGACGATCAGAGAGGAAGCAAGCAATAGCCAATAGTCACTTAAAAGGGGGAATTCTGTGGAGATAAATAGACACCCAGTAATTCTCTAATCTCAGATCATTTTAAGAGAGAACAGTGCTATTTTACTTTGTCTTTGGTCTAATGAAAGACAAGAAAAAGAGAGTAGGCTGATCTGAGCTCTTTAAAATACTTCTTTTAAAAATGTCCACAACTTCTGATTAAAGAAGAGTGTCTGACTAAATATCACCAAATTTGTAACTGTTCTTAACAAAATAACACCTAAAAAGAGTGAGTGAGTGAGTTTGATTTTTTTGTATGTGTGTCTGCATTTATATATCTCTCGGTACAAAATTAATATTGTGATGCTGACTGTTATTTTATTTATTTCTGCTTTTACTAATGATTCCCTGTAGGGAAATGTACTCTAATAAGAAGTACCTACTATAAATTAACTATAATTATTTCCATTATGAAATGGTACGGCCAAAGAGAAATCTAGGCACAAAGATCTAGTTGGTACAAAGTGTGTGAGTGGTATTAAGGAATCAAAGCAACACATAGTGCATGATTTGTTAAAGTAATATTTTGGTTTATTATCATGCATCAGTTCATTTCACAACTGCATCATTTTTCATAAATAGGTTTCTTCAAGCTCTTGAATTTCTATTAAACTAGAAATTCTAGTAAAGTGGGGCTTACAATAAGGGGAGGTGGGAGCAAGGAGGGGGAGCCTGCAGTAGGGGAGGCCTAACCTAAAAGTCACAAGAAGTAAAAACATTTATTTTTGGGCATCTTCTGGCCCCGATTCCTCTTTCCTGGGAAAGCAACAACGGCTTCCCTACACAGGTTAAAATAGCAGTCAGGCCTCGATGATGTCATTGGAACCTGATCTGCATATTTAACAAAGGACCCCAGTGTTTTCCGGCAAATGTCCTTCCTGCCTGTTCAGAAGAGCAGGTTAAAATCGGAACGCTTGGGAAGAGAGCAGGACCACATGGGTAAGTCGCACAAATGATTTTAACTGCCTGCCCGCCTGGTTTCCGGCAGGTGGGCAGGGTTAAAATTGACACTTTAGTGTATTTAGTGAAGGAGGTGGTGGATTGAGATGGAAGTTTTTTGTGTTCCAAAACAAATCTGAATCACCCCGAATGCACTTCATTTGTTGTGTTGTCCTTCTGTGAAGATAATATGAAAGCAGCCATTACTGTATTTAAACACTGTGGGCATGAAGTTGGATACCGCTAGCTTGCTGGTGCGAACTGCGCCAGAATGGGTCGGCCCGAGGCCCACTCAATGTTGGGCCTCGGACCTCATGTAAATTAAATGGCGAGCTGAGGACGGCTGCTATGTGTCCCCGAGCATCTGCATCATCTGCCAAAGTCTTTCGAACTGTTGTGGAGCCAGGATAATCAGAGTGTTGTGTTAGGGTTAGGGTTAACCTGCTCCTCCTGGCTCCAAATTCAGCTAAGTGTTGTTTGAAAAACTTACCATTTTGGTGGCGGCCTCCAGCGCTTCCTTTAAGGACCGCTGGTTTGGCTGCATGTAGGTTTGGCTATTCTGAACGCAGCAGGCCCAGCAGGTAGGGGTCCTGAAATAGGTGTCAGGCTTTTTGCATATGCAAATACTGGTCCTAACACCTGTTTCAGGCACAGGATCTGGAAACCTATACTTCACCCTTTACCAATATGGTAGGCAGCGCACCTCCGATGCGTAATGTGCACGCAAGCAGCCCACCATATTGGACGTTTAGGCGCCTGTTTTAAACAGGCAAACAAATTTCTAGGTCTGTGTGTTACTCCATCGAGCATTCCTTTCAAGCTCCCTTTGCCCTGCGTAGGAACATTTTCAAAGATTGTGTAAAAGCTGTGATTTTTGATGAATTCTGACCGACCCTCTAGCATTGTGAGTGGTATTTCTTGGTGACTTTTTATTCACTTTGTTGGCATTTTAAAGCTGTGACCTAATGCTCCCTACTGACTTGTTATCCCATTGTTAAAAGAGCCTGTCTGTGATCGTAAAAGTGAGTAGTGTCTCTCTTAATGAGCTCCATACTTTGCCCATTATTTTGTGTCCATTCCCATTTCCTGAGCAGTTTAATCTGTTCTGCTGTAACGTTCATGCTGTAATGCAAAGCAGGAGAGAACTGCACATTTAAAATATTGGAGCCACTTTGCAGTGTTCATTAAAAATTTATTTACAAATTTTCCATGGTTCAGACTGTCTATACATAGAAGTTACAACATGGAAACAGGCCATTTGGCCCAATCAGCCCGTGTCGACGCTTACCCTCAATGTGAACAAATAGTTCTAATCGCATTTACCCACCCAGTTCTCATAATCCTTTATTCCCTTTTCCTTCATCCACCTATCCAATCTAATCTTTGAATGTTGAGATAGCTTCTGCCTCAACCCAACTGGTCCATGCCTACCACATTACTGTTCAATAACAAACCATCAGTGCCTGTTGCTTAAGGGATTGCTGGCACTGATGGTTTGTTATTGAACAGTAATGTGGTAGGCATGGACCAGTTGGGCTGAATGGCCTGTTTCTGTGCTGTAGACGTGATATAACTTGATGTACTAATGTTTTCTGCCTTGTCTTTACAGTCACTGGGCTTGAACACTGCATGCTTTTCAATTCATCCCCATCAACTACAGTGTAATACATTTCTGCCCAGCTTGAGCTAATGATAAGGCAGAGTCTATACACAGGAAGGCAAGTTTCACCACAGGGCTGTGCAAATCAAGAAGTGTCCCAAAGTAAAATGTTAACTGATGTGTGCATTGCACACAGCCTTTTAGAGCCCAGATTTGTGAGCTTGTTGTCTTGTAAATATATACCATAAAATTTGATGTTTCACTTAAGTTGCACCCTTCAGTTGCAGTTTTGGTAAAACTTCATAAGTTTTACAAGTTTATCGGTTGTTCTCTCTGTGTGTATTAAAAATATGTTGTTATTTGCGTGGTGCATACAATGACCACTTTGCAATCCTCATTAAACATTTATGTACAGATTTTCCATAGTGTATCGGCATCTGTTGCATGAACGATCGCTGGTACTGGTGGCTGGTTTTTGTACTGTAATCCTGCGTTCATTAGAATCATAGAATCATATCTCACAGAAGGAGGCCATTTGGCCCGTCATGCCTGTGCCGGCTGTTTGAAAGAGCATTCTCGTGCTTTCTGCCTCATCTGCACAGTTGCCAGACTTGCCAACACCACATGGTTGTCAATCCATCTCAGGCAACATTTATGCCAGATTTTATTGTATTTGTGTAGCTACAACCATAGAAATTAAAAATGTGAAGTAGATTGTTACTGCACCGCACAATTTGGGAATTGGCCACGGTCAGCGTTACAGCAAGATCCTCAGAGAGCTGCATTGCACTTGAAACTTCTGACCTATTTGCGACTTTTTTTAATTAAGTAATTTGCATCAACATGATTGTGTGAAATTATAGAATCATCTGATAGAATCCTTTTTATCATCTAATACAATAAAAGTCTTGCGTATAGTGCACACTTCCTGTAAGGGCCACACTTCCCTGAATTGTACTTGTGATCCACTGTAAACCCTTCCCCATTCCTTCCTGCATTGCACAGGTCCACCTGTTCTGTAGCTATATCTCATATGAGTTAGTTACTGAATAGTGCATGATAGAAGCTCTTTTTATATTGGAAGAATATAGCCAATATTTTTTTTTGAAAGACACATAATAACTGTAGAATTACAAAGTCAAGATCTAACTGCATATCAAGATCTAACTGCATAGTGCCTGGTCAGTCCACACCTTGAATACTTGTGAGGAAAGGCTGGAGAGACTTGGGCTTTTCAGCCTTGAAAGGAGGTGTCTGAGAGATGATGTTATAGAGGTATATAAGATATTGAATGGTATGGAAAAGGTAAATTTGAATAATTACTTTAAATTAAATCGTGAGGTAGAACAAGAGGCCACAGGTTCAGACTAGTAAAAGGTAAATTGAGGGCCGATATCAGGTATCTCAACTTTACACAGAGTGATCAACACTTGGAATGGACTCATAGATAGAGTAGTGGAGCCGAGAACCATGGAATGATTTAAGAACCAATTGGATACTGCCTTGGGGAGACCAGGGTCATTCTGGATGGATGAACTAGAGTGTTCTGAATGGCCTTCCATCATCTGTAATGACCTTGTGATATTGCCTTTAACATTTACCTATGTAGCTGGCAGCCCAGACATGGCACAAGGGGAGTGCTTTTGCCCAGCTCTGTCAGGGCTCTGGTGGATTTGGCAGCTGGACTTGTAGGTGAGTGCAGGAGGGAGCTACAAACTCATAAGTCAGCTATTGCAGCAGCAGCTGATCTTGCCGGCAGGATCAGAGGAGGTGCCTGCTGTAGAGGGGCTTGAGGTGAGCTGGTGGGGAAAGACATGGAGTAGTCACAATTCAGAACACCAATCAGCAGTGAGAATTTGCTAGCTAACAGTTGGATTTAAATTTCACTACATGCTGATGAGGCACAAGATAATGGGAAATGGAATGATATTGCACTCTTGCAGCCACGTGGAAATGAGAAAGTTCTGGAAACATATGACACACATACATAGGGAAAAGTGTTAGAAATCACGATCTCTACCTATGGTACTCAATCGAGTTTGGAACCGATCCGATGAATGGCAGTGTTGGATGGGTCTCACCGGAAGCTCGATTGTTTGAAGTTCTCTTTGTAGTTGGATCTTTTATTGTGGTGTTAGTTTGATTCCTGAAGCTGTCTAGCTTGAAGCTACACAACTCAGACTCTCTGAAGATGCTGTTGACGGCTGTTCCGTGTCATTGAAAGGATTAACCTCAAATTCTCAGGAATGGGATTTCACTTTACTCAGCTCAGCCCTGTGTAATCCCGGATGTACTGAAAAACCACCTTTCAATATTATTTGCCTTTGCAAACAATGAAGTAAGGTACTTCATCTCCCCATGTCTAAAATTTCCCCCAGTGTATAATGTGCACATTTGTTGTCCCCTAGAAAAATTTTCATAAGTTTTTAACACTTAATGGAGATAGCGCATCAACAGCCCATTTTACATCTCTCCCCATTTTTATTTCCATTGAAGTAAATGCGCTGTCGACTTACTATCACCCGTTTTACACTATCGTACAAAGTCAAGATCTATCCCATTGTGTACTAAGAAACTCCATCCCATAGCTTACAAACATGGAGTTTATTCTCTTCCCCTCTTCGCCACTTTAATCAGCGTGCACTTCCTAGCTGTGCTTTATAGAAGCCAATTTGTTAACGTAATACAGCTTTTCATTTTATTCGTAGGGGTTACCTCTAATATAATATAACATTTCCTATAACCTACAATAAACAGCCTTTCACAGCTTCTCCGATATCTTAGTGGCTAAATGCACATGCGGTGTGGTGCTCAGCCGTACAGACCTGGAAGGTTCCAGGTTGAATCCCCCGTCGTGTGTTCCGTTAGCTGAGCTTAGCTGGAGGTGGTGGTGCTTGGGGCACTACAGTTGGTCTCTGAGTCCCCTGGGCTAAATACAGGGAAATGAGCTAGGTTACCTCCCTCCTGATCATTATCCAGTGACTCCTGCTGGAAAGTCTGTTTAGGTGTGAACATTAGTTAAGCACAGGAGTGGATTCAGTTTAACTCATATGATTTGATGGTTTGACTTATAGGGAGAGGTTAGATAGACTGGGACATAGATTTAAGGTGAGAGGGGAGAGATACAAAAGGGTCCAGAGGGGCAATTTTTTCACTCAAAGGGTGGTGAGTGTCTGGAACGAGCTGCCAGAGGCAGTAGTAGAGGCGGGTACAATTTTGTCTTTTAAAAAGCATTTGGACCGTTACATGGGTAAGATGGGTATAGAGGGATATGGGCCAAGTGCAGGCAATTGGGACTAGCTTAGTGGTATAAACTGGGCAACATGGACATGTTGGGCCGAAGGGCCTGTTTCCATGTTGTAAACTTCTATGATTCTATGATTCTATGAAGAATGGGCTGTGGATGAAGCAGTGGAGAGCAGTAGAAACCCTTGGAACTGTACCGCATCACGTCTGTTATCATAGAAGGAGGGGAGTTGGTGGCAGCAGTAAAACTGCACAATTGCCAGTTTTTCCTCCCAGAAGTGATCAGTAGAAACCTCCTGCTCGTGCTTAGGGAAAGAAACAGAAGAACCCTCTACAAGTGGTTCAGCAGGTCAGCAGTAATCTCAACTGAATCATTCCTGCTCTCACCACAACCCGTAACGAAACCTCTGTGTCCAGCCTTAAACATTGCTGCCTATTAACCAATATTCCTTTTGTTTACAGACCTAGAGTCATGTAACAAAGGGCAAGTTGTTCCATGGTGTCGAGCATCACAGCCAAATCAGACTGCCACAGAATGCATTTCCAGCAGGGGTCATTGGATTAGTGATCGTGAGTAGAATCCCTGGCCCTACTGCTGTGGGCAGTTACAGCGCCCCAAACTCTTGGCCTGGCTAGAATTAACTATCTCAACACAGACTACCGATTGAATCGTGGATCTGTATAGCTCAGGTAGACATGAAGCAGTGCATTCACCCACTGTGGCATTTCAGGAGATTAAAAAGCAGGTAGTTTTAATGCGCCCATCAGATTCCATCTGAATTGGCACTTACCAACATGGCCATCGGGGGAGCCCTGTATTTAATATTTTAACAAACCTGTTTTTCTTCAGAAGCCTCAAAACAACCTGTATATATTTGTCAAAGAATGATTTTATTTGTAAGGCGAGTAGGAATGAAACTAGCTGGACAAGCCATTTTAAAATCTTTTTTTGAATTTCATAGCCCAACTTTACTGAGCAGAAGCTACACGCAGTACAAAAAAATGGCAGAACCTAGTTACTGCGGTGCAGTCAGTTAAACTTAAAATGTGTGCCTCAGGGGTGAAATAACATTCTTTCGGCAGAAATGCGTATGTTTATCCAGGATTCATAGAATCTTATAGCACAGAAGGAGGCCATTTGGCCCATCGTGCCTGTGCCAGCTCTTTAAAAGAGCTATCCAATTAGTCCCATTCTCTTGCCCTTTTCCCATAGTTGTGCAGATTTTTCCTTTTCAAGTATTTATCCAATTGCCTTTCGAAAGTTACTACTGAATCTGCTTCCGCCACCCTTTCAGGCAGTGCATTGCAGATCATAACAATTCGCTGTGCAAAAAATGTTCTCCTCATCTCCCCTCTGATTCTTTGGCTAATTATCTTAAATCTGGTTATCCAATTTTGACGAAAGGTCATCGACCTGAACCGTTAACTTTGTTTCTCCACAGATGCTGCCTGACCTGCTGAGTATTTCCAGCATTTTCTGTTTTTATTTCTGATTTCCATTCTCCGCAGTATTTTGCTTTTGATTTTTTTTTATCTTAGATCTGTGTCCCATGGTTCCCGACTCACCTGCCAGTGGAAACAATTTCTCCTTGCCGGCGGTGAATCTACTGCAATCTTCAGTTGGGAACGTCCTGGCCAATATTTCCAAATAAAAATATCCGTGTATTCCTTTTTTTTCCCTTAAAAGGGGCATTCTTGCTGTATTAGGGAATTTTTATTTTTGGATGGAGTAGCAGTACTGAGTTCTTGGAAAGTCCAGCTTGTTGTGAGAACGCCCCTGCAACTGTGCCATCTTGGGCATATTCAAAGATGCCGATTTAGGAGGAGTAACTACTTCCCCAATGTTAAAAATTTGGGGAGCAGTGCACCCCCAGCCTGAGTTGGTTGCCTTTGACTCCCTTGGAATGAGCTGCTCACAGTTGGCATATTACTTGGCTCCTTCAAATTGCAGATAGGTCTGAACTGCCAAATCGCAGAAGTTCAGTGCTCTCGCACAGGCTTGGAAATCATTCAGGAGCTCAATTAATCTCCTTTTGTAAGTCAACTCACCCCTTGACCCGTTCTGAGTGTTCAGATCAATGGCTTGCCTTGAATCGGCTGTTTTGACACCCGTCCATGCTGCCGCTGTGTGCCGCTCTCCCTGACGCACTCTGTGTTCTACCTCCAACTCCAGTGCAAACTATCAATCTGTGAATGCTCAAATGGCCCAGAGAATGTTTTGACTGGTGCAAGGATGGGTTGGCGTATAGAAGAAAAGATTAATTGAATTTCAGCACAGTTTCCAAGCCTGCTGGAGAGCATTGAACTTCTGCAATTTGGCAGCTCAGACTCGAGAGTTGACCACAGCTGTTTAAAGGAGCCCAGCAGTTTGACACTAAGGAATGGAGCGGAATGAGATGTAGGGCTGGCTCTGGCACTCAAAGCATTTAGCGTTGTGTGTATCTATAAACTTGATCAGTCTTTGAGCCTCAGACCTGCCCCCCGCCCCCCAAAATTTCATACAAGTTACGCTTATGGGTACATTCACAACGCAGTATAAATGTTTTCAAAATATTCAAAGAAGAAAGAAAGAACTTGCATTTATATAGCGTCTTTCACAACCTCAGGACGGCTCAAAGCGCAACACAGCCAACGAAGTATTTTTGAGGTGGAGTCACTGTTATTATGCCCGTAAGATACAAAATAAGTAGGAGAAGACGACTAGCATCTCTGGTGAAAATACCAAGCACTAGGACCCGGGGAAGCTAGAATTTAATGCTCTGACTCGGGCAGACCAGACGTTAATTCCAGTTGAGGGAGACACAAAACTGTTGACCTATTAAAGGGGCTAGAAGGCAGAAACTTACCTCCAGAACCAAGGGAGAAGTAAGACCAGAATGACTAGTTAGCATTTATCAAAGCTTGGCGGCATGCTAGCAAACCTACTCTGGAGTGGTGCACCACAAGTAGTCAGGTACAGCAAGAGCGCCTACTGATACTAGAACCTACTAAACAATGAGTAGCACAAGGGAGGCTGGGATTCGGTCAAAGAGTGATTTAGTGTAACACTGATTAAAGGGCAGAGATGAGAATAGAAAGTCTAGACTGATGAGCAAGGCATGAGGATCAGGAATAAAGAACTGAACCGTGTGAGTTAACTGTGAAAAAAAATCTGGCACGATACACTAACTCTCGGAAATTAAATAAGTTACCAGAACCCCAGTCTATAGACAGGCAGAATGTACTAGCTGAAGTATTAAAAAACGAAGAATAAATTCATGAGCCCCAAAGTGATTCTGCAATTGGTCATGGATCAGAGGTAACTAGAAATAAAAATGTCTATAGGTAGCAAATCTTGAATTTGGTGAAACTTGAGTTATTCTGCAAAATAAATTGTTTCGCCTGTTGTTGTTGGTAAAATGTGCAGTCAGGATTGAAAATCTAGGCTTCAGAGTTATGAAAAAGTTTAGACGATGAGAATTTGTCCATAGTTGTCTCATCGTTAAGAGTATCAGGTCTAACGTGCAATAGTCAACATAGTTTAATATTGTTTAACAGTGGTGTGGTGCTCACTTATCCTCCTTACTGCTCCTACAGGTTGAAAGTCAGTTTTACAGTAATGCAGGCAGAACTCACTCAGACTACTCAGCTAGAGCAGAACCATGCTACAGTCACTATAAAACATTGAATGGTTTCACATCTCCAGAGCAATATGAATAAAGAAAGAACAAACAAACTTGCATTTTTATATAGTACCTTTCAAAACATCGCAAAGTACTTCAGAGCCAGAGGTATTTGTGAAGTGTAGTTATGTTTTAATGTAGGGAAATGTAGCAGCCAATTTACATGCAGCAAGGTCCTACAAACAGCAATGAGATACATGACCAGATAATTCTTCCTTTTGGTGATATGGGTTGACAGATAAATGCCAGGACATCAGGAGACATCCCCTGCTGCTAGTTGAATATTGCTATGGGATCTTTTATGTCTATCTGAGAGAGCAGGCAGGGCCCAGGTTTAACATTTCATCCAAAAGACAACACCTCTAACAGTGCAGCACTCCCTCAGTACTGCACTGAAGTGTCAGCCTAGATTATGAGCTCAAGCCTCTGGAGTCTCCCTGTTGCAAAGTTGAGAGTGCTACCACTGAACTAATGCTGACAGTGGTGAGCTCTACTTCCATTTGTAAGAAACTGACTCCCTCAACATGTCGTGATAGCAGGCAAGTGAGAGCCAAGGGGATCAAAGAGAGAAAACAATATAAAAATAAGGAAAACAGGAAAAGGAAACAAAGCAGATATTTTACATGCTAGCCAACAACACCCACCTACACACAGTGAAAACTCTGCTTGGACATAATAAATAATCGCAAATAATTATGCAGGAGTGGAGTCACGAGGAACACAGAGAAAAAATGCATAGAGAGACTCAAGATTAGTGAACTATGACTGATTGGAAGAGTGAAGGAACCCTCAGTAAGAGAAGAAAACCAGGAGCAGTTACAAATAAAGGGCATTAAGAACAGCTTGGGAGCTAAGTCGTGTGCTGCAGCCATCAGAGGAGCTGTGGTGAGGGATTAAGAGAATTACAGTGGAAGATTAGCCCTGAGTGCCAGTGAACTTCACAACTTGGCCACAGGGACACACTCGCTAAGAATGATTTGCTGTGGATTTTAGTTATACCAGCAAGGAAGAATCTCTGAGTTAATAGTGGTTTTGGCAGTGTGATTTTTTTTTGTCCAGGCTTCTGTCTATTTAATGAATGGCTCTAGTTAAATTTAACCTAAACTCTTTGGTGTTATTGTATTGATGTTAATGGCACACTGACGTCTCAGGTTGTGTTCTTACAAGTGTATATACATTTTAAAAATTTAAACTTGCCAGTCACGTCCTTCATCTATGTGGCAAGAAATGCAAAAGCAAGATGCCCAAAGTGGAGTTTACTGTCTCTTTTTTAAGACCCGCTACCTAAAAAACAATCTGTAACAGTAAGGTGCTCTTTTGTTTTTCACCTCCAGCTTTCTCCCCTTCCACATCCTTTCCTGAAGGCGCTGACCAGTGGTGCGTACCACTTCAGAGACACCAGCAGCCTGCCAGCACTTCGGCCAACTGTCCACTCTTCATCTGTGGGCCTAGACGATAGTCAGGGGAGCCATTTGATTACGGGCCCTCGCTCAAAGCTCCACACAAATACACGTTCCAGCAGGAATCACTAGATAACAATCAGGAGTGGGAACTCTCGTACAGGGACATTGCAGTGTCCCTGCCACTGCCCTGGCTATGAGATCCGATTGAGGAATCGAACCTGGGATCTTCATCGTGCAGTGAATTTGCCAACTGAGCCATCAGGGGGCGTTCAACTGAAGGATTCAGTCCATATGAATATTCTTCCATTAATTCAGTCAGATCTTTGCCTTCTCTCCCTCACTCCCTTGTGCTGTTTCCTGACTGAAAGCTAGTTGGCAGACCTCTGATACAGTGAACTCGGTACTGGTATAGAAACGTGTGCTTGGCCGACCCCCTGTTTGATGGTTATTTCTTCCGCCGATCTCTGGGGCGGCACCTTTGCCTCTGCCAGAACGGACGGCTCAGCTGGGGATGACAACTCCCCCTTGTGGGGTTGAAACCGCCCCCAAGTCTGCCCACCTCCCATCTCTCTCTTAGTCGGGAAAGAGTGCAAAAGGGTAGTGGGGGGAACCATGAGGTCTGAAGTATTTGAATTGTGTGGGGGTGGCGGTGGGGGCGCGAAGACAAAGGTAAAGATCACCTGAACAGTTTGCAGTACAGTCCTATCAGCAGAAAATACTATGTTCCGAAGGAAAGTATTCATATACCCTGCAGCACTTTGTGGTCGTGCCCTTCTAGTATGCTGCACTACCAGGATCCACAGTTAGTCTATCAATGTCCAACCCAGACTGCTGTCTGTAACTCCATGCCTGATTTCAACATCTTATTTATCTAATTATCCTGTAAACTGCAGGAGGGTCCGAGGGCTTTTTTTCACATGGGGTGGCTAAAACACACTGCATTTGAATCTCAGGTGTAAGGCACCCGTTGATTTTGTGATCCTTCTAAACCTGACCGTTTTCTCCTGGTTTAATTCCATTTGTCTTTGTATCTCATTCCATTTAAATTTAATTAAGGAGGTTGTGTTTGCTGTAAATTATTCAAGTTGCAAATTCCCCCACTCTTTTTTGGAAGATCTAATTTACTCAGCTTTCGTTACTGTAACAACCGCCACCGTACAGCATCATGTTTAAACTTGGCTCCCCAAATGAGCTTGGTCACTAGCACCCATGTTGAGTACCTCATCTTTAACCCTTACCCTGCTGAACAGTGCAAGATCCCACAGAACTGAATACCTTGACAGTTGGCACTGTAATAGCTGAGTACCTTTACCTAAAGCTCCTTAGTTTTATTCTGAATCAGTTTCCACTGGGAGGTAATGTTTAAAAAGCCTCTTCACCTTGTAAAAGCTTCTGAATCCGGATTGCACTCTTGAAACTTGTCAAAAATCACAAAGAGCTGACATTTGCGGGCTCCATCCACGATATTCCTAAGCGCTCAAAGCTCAGAGCTACTGCTGCTGATGTCATGCAGATGCCATTGCCATGGCAACGGCTTTCCCTGGCTTGCAGCGCTTATCCACATCATGCTCCCCACACCACCCCCCCCACCCCGCTTCCCCTCTGCCAAACACACATGCACATGACAACACCATCACTTTAAACAAAGAAATATGATTTAACACTGCAGAACAGCAGGTAGCCTTGGGCTGATAAAATTAAACCAATACAGTCTTCAGTGTGTACCATAGAACAAGAAAAAAAACCTCGGCCTTATATAACTGTAGCAGCTGATCTCACGGTGTTTACTTGTGCACAGATGGTTTTTGAAACGTGTTGTTTTGTTCCTGAGTTGGAGGACACCACAGCCAGAGGCCATTTACGTGCTCCGTCAATGAAAAGAGTTATGGGGGCAGGCCGTAGTTAGCAAAGGAAAAAAACTGTGAATGAGACAGAAACAGTATTTACTTATCCTCTGGTTAAACGGCCGCTGCTGTTTGCCTGGCCAGTGGGCAAGCATATCCAATGGAATTTGTTATTTACCTAACCAGTGGGTAGATAGGAGGGAGCACAAGTACCTCCTTTCTTTCTTAATCATAAGACAAAATGCACACTTTTCGAAGCTGTAAATGTGAATACAAAATGTCCACCCACCCGTATCCCGAGTTACTGTGTTATGCTGGCAGGCGACTAAACTGTCTGGCTGCTGAGGTTCAAGCAAAAGCATTCTCAGAACTAAAGGGCCCACTTCAGACTGCTTTGATTGATCTTGCGAGTGCTGCTGTATCGTAAGAGTTTTTTGGTTTCCTTTTCTATATTGCACAGTCTTGTGATAAGGTTCTGAAGTTCTTTCCCTTGCTCATAAAATTCTTTTTTTTTAACACATGTATTTTTAAAAATCCCTCTCAAATTATTTTCATTACAACTCTAAATGAAGAATTCTGTTACATGCCCCCCCCCCCAATAGAACATGTTAATTAGTTCCTGGAGAGAGTCAATACTCTGGTGAGGGTATACTGTAAAATCATTCTGTGTAAATGTATTCCTCAGATCAATGTGTGAATAACCGGAAAATATATTGTAGGCTTAATTGAAGTGCAACATACTCCAGCAGGTTCCAAGGCTGCCTGTAACTTTTGCGGCGTGGACGAGACTGTTTTCCATATTTTTTCCAATGTGAGAGGTTGTAGTCCCTGTTCCATTATTTTAAGAGGCTGCTTCTCAATTTCTGGTTCCACTTCAGTCCCATGCTCCTGATCTTTGGCCATCTGGTTCAGAGGGGAGATGGCAAGTCGGAGGACCTCCTCGTAGATCTCCTCCTGGACCTGGCTACGGTGGCCATCCACAGGGGTCCAGGTTGGACGCGGCCCATGGGGGTGGTCGCTTTGGCTGACTGCCTCTCTTCCGCGGTCTTGTCCACACCTGCGTGACCCCGGAGAAGGAGCACGCGATATTTGCCAGTATGCTTGAGGCCTTCCGTGATCGGTGAGTATCACAGAGACTGGAGTATATAGTGGACACTGATAATATTATTATTTAAGTTTATAAGTTTTCTTTGTTTTTATGGTTAAGTTCTTTATTAGTTGTGACCTTTTAAAAGGGGGGCACTTTTGTTTGGTTTTTGGTTGATGATACACGTGCAACCCAGTGTCTCCTTATTGGTTATCTTAGAAAAAGCGTACTCATGTTCAGGGGCTGAAATAGGAATCCACAAGTTATAGCGAATGGTAAAAATTGGGAAATTAGGTTCTCAAAATTTTAATCACTTGGAAACTATTGAAAATATTTGTAGTTCCCCTGACATTTTAAAATTCTGTACGTTTGTGTTATGTATGTGTGTTCATATAAAATATAAGCATTTCACATTACATATAATCTAATATTCATATATATCTATTTTCATATGCATACATGGTATGAAATCACATCTGCAAGCATGTTCAGAGCCCACTAAACACTTAGAAAAAGAAATTGCTTATATGGGTTTATGGACAAGATGACATTTAGTAATTTTATATAGTAAAAAACAATCCACCCCTCACATCAAAGATGCCAAGCACAGTTTAGATGTTCAGTGTTGTCACAAAACCAAAATGTTTAACTGGTATTGCACTATTCTTCTTTTTCTCCACTTCTCCTTCTGTGGACCATCTGTTGCTGAAGCCCAGCCTTTGGCTCTATTACTGGCTGCTGGGAGGTACTCCAGAATGGTCTGCAGTGACTTTCTCCCTGATTAACCTCTCCTCCTACTCTTTCTCTGCAGAGAGGTAACTGGCCTCTGCTCATTCCATCCTGTGACAGAAGGACTGAGGTTGATAATTGGGGATGAATCCAAATCAATACCTACTCCATGACATGGTGCACAAGAGCTTGACTGCTCCACTGCACTGCCCCTTCTCCGTAAAGCTGTGTAATCCTCATAATTTCCCATATTTTAAAGAATAGAAGTGTTGTACCTTGGGGGTAGAAGAGGAGAGTGCTTCTTTAGAGGGGATTGAGAGATCAGCCCCAGCTTAAAGTTCAGAATCTGATGATTTATTTGCTTGATAATTCAGTGAATGCAAAAACAGACCATCTTCAATGGAAGAAAAGTCACAACATGCACAGATATATCTTGTTGTTAAGGAGATTTTATTTATTTAGGTATATTGACTGTGATCGTCCCACATTATTTAAAAATTCATAAGTGACATTTGCTCACTGACTGTGATGTCAGATGGACAAATGATGTGGATGATTAACATGTCTGAATCAGTTCTAGTGTTTGATTCTGTCGATAGTGTATAAAACTGCATTTATAATAGAGCTGCCATGGGCTCTGTGCTGTGTAAAACGAGTGCAGGCCTGCTAATGCCTCTGGCTCTGGCCAGTGTCCTGAGCTGAAAGTCTGCCTTTGGATGTCGGATGAGGACAGAGTTAGGCTCAGATGTCGTGCCTCCAGAGTACAATAATGTGCTGACACTCACTGCCATGGCTTATACACAAAAGAATGGCCAGAGGGCTATCAACACCCACAGGTCCATACCCCAGCGAGAGTCAGCATCTGCAGGAGAGCTGGGGAGAAGATTCAGGGAGGGGCAAAGAAAGGAAACCCAGCAGTATTTTGTGCAGCTCTGAAGGAACTGTGCAAATAAAAGAGAAAAACAACTAGATGCTGGAAATCTGAAACAAAACCAGAAAATACCAGAAGTACACAGAAGGTTTGTCAGGATCTGAAAAGTGAGAAGTGTTTTTTGGTGTAAGCCCTTCGCCAGCAATGGAAACTGGAAGTATAATGACTGAACAAAATGAAAGAGGGTGGTTAGGAAGGGGGGAATAACAGGCAAAAGTCAAGTTTCAGGAATGCTGACCCATGCCCCAGTGAGGCAGTTCATGGCCTACTACCAGTTTTTTTTATAAAGCGCTGGAAAGAGGTGAAAACTGGTGGAAGATGTGCAGAGATTGTCTCAAGCTGCATTTATACTATGTGAGATCCTGTGTCGGCGCCAGCGGCTCCTGATGTGTGGGTCTCATGTAGCAGCAGCAGCCGCAAAGCAAAGTGCCGGATTTGCTAAGAGCAACCACCGAGAACCCTGGTAAAGAATAATTTTTTTAAAGATGTGTCCTCCTGGCTGCTGGTCTTAGTGAAACTGGGCAAGTTCCGTTTGGGGTTGTCGCAGGTTGTACAAGACCCATGCATTGGGAGCTGGCGGCACTAGCACAGCACTGAAGCCAATATAAAAGCACCCTCACTGAGGCAGTGAAAAGGTATGGGAAGGATAAACACACAAAAAAATCTTTGAAATGGAAGAACAAAATGGAAGATAGATGGAAAGAACAACAAGAAAATGAGATCACTAAGGTCTTAAGATACTAATGTCAATATTCAATTCAGAATGCCCAGATAAAGTTAAGATACTGGAGGTAATTTTCTGTCTTTTTGTTTCCAGTGAGGAGTCCTGCCCATCGTGAATGTATATTGGAAATTTGGGCATGCCCAGCAATTACTTTTCCGACTATTTAAAAGGTTAGAAAACCCTGAGCCACGCTGCACAAACTTCCAGTGTTTGCTTCTGGTGGGTAAAGCTCCTCACTGGGAGCATTAGGTTGGAAATTACCCCTATAGTTCTAGGCATTTGTGATGACTGAGAAGCCAGAGTGGGAATGGGAGGGAATTCGAATTGGCAAACCCCTAGGAGGTCGCATTTGGAGGTAGAACGGAGATGGTTGGCGAAACAGTCATCCAAACTGCGTTTGGTCTTCCCAATGTCAAAAAAACTGCTTCTCCACTTTCTAGCTTTTAAAAGAAGCTGTTTGCAAACCATTTAATCCATTAACTACCTCCCTGGGACAGGAGGATGCTGCAATGGGGCTTTCTTTAGGGTATTTCTGAATGGATAAACTATGATGGGTTGAATGGTCTCCCTCATCTGCAATGATCTTGTGAATGAGCATTCTTACCTCTGGACATTTATCTGGTATTCTTCCCTTCTTCTCACCATCATTTTTTTTATTGCAGCTTATAACAGAACTCAGATATTTTCCAGTTTCTACTTCTGGTGAAGGGTCATTACCCAACATGTTAACCCGTTTTTTCCTTTTTCAGATGCTGATGCATCTGCTGTGTGTTTCCAGCATTGTCTTTTTTATTCCTATGTTTATCTCCATCTTGTACTATGTGTTCTCATAACAGGCTTACCTTAGGTCTATTTTTCTTTTGTGAACTGCACACAAAAGAAAAATAGACCTACGGTAATGTCAAAAAAACTGACCAAATTTGATTATGTGACAATTTAAAGAAACCTCCTCTTCCTTTGGTATCACCCCACATACCCCTGCTATTGCCTAACAAAAAGATAATAGACAGCGCGGATTGATCTCCAGGGCGAGAAATCTCAACATTGATATGGCCATAGCTAATTCAGTGCACTTGGAAAATCCCAACAAATCTACATTTATACATAGAGGTTACAACACAGGAACAGGCCATTCAGCCCAACCAGTCCGTGTCAACGTTTACCCTTCAAGCAATCATATTTACCCACTCTCTTCCCATATCCCTTCAGCCCCTTTTTCTTCATCCACTTATCCAATCTAATCTTGAATATTGACATAATTTCTGCCATAACTGCTAATTCTGGAAGTGAATTCCACAGCCTCACAACTCTGTGTAAAGAAATTTCTCCTGCCCTCGGTTCTAAATTTCTCACGTTTGATCTTGTATCTATGGCCTATCATCCCATAATGTGGGTTGTTCTAGTGATAAATGTCCTAGTTTTTCAAGTCTTTATTCATATTTGTATTTCCTCATACCAAGCAGCATCCTAGTGAATCTGTGTTGTATCCTCTCTAAAGCCTCACTATTCTTCCTATAGTGAGGAGCCTTTATGGCTTGGGTACACTATTGGTTGGGTAGATTGGAGTGCTGTCTTTTCTGATGGGCACAAAGACCAGGCAGCAGCACCTTGTTACACATTCCAAGAGTCTGTTCCAATGAACGTGACAAGTGGCTTTCTCCAGGTATTAATGCCTGCTTGGGAGAAAAGCTACTTGAAACCAAAGCCGAGCTGGACTGAAGCCCATTTAAAGCTGCAGTATGAGTTTGGCAACTCTTTCCATTGTCAATTTCATTAACTCCGAATCAGCCCGTTAATAATCTCTTTGTACAGAGGGTTCTTTAGAACTGGAATTAAATGAGATGTTACAATAAACAAGCATTTAAAAAATGATCAGCTTGAAATAGTAACAGAAAATCGAACTGGGGCAGCACACCCTATCTATGTAAAAGCGTTGTATATCACGTGTGCCTATTTCTGATCCACCTCAAGCATCGTACTTCAGTGTCACACCATTTTAGATGCAAATTTTTGTGACGCGCATGTATCCACGTAAACCTACAAAACTCAAAAAAGCTGACAAATAGCTTCAGAAAAGCTGCCACAGCCCCAAAAGAGCTGACAACTCGATAAACAGTGTGCATCTGATAATCAGCCCTGTGTAAAGGCCTATGACCAAGGCCACTGCTTCAAGGCTACTGAATAAGTTTAAAATTTTTTGTATTACATTTGATTTCAGGATTTTTCTTAGTGTTTGGGGATCACATTCCATAATTCAGTTTGCTTTTCTGCCTTACAAATGACATATGATAAGAAGTAATTACAGGGGGAGTTCAGTAGATCATGAACTTGTCCTGACTTAAGGTGTAGCTATACCCAAAATTCCATCAATTACATCGTAGGGAAAAAAATCCCATCTACTTAATCTGCACTTTTCTCTCTCTCCAACCTGGTTACGGTGGTATTCTTCTAATTTCATCCCTTCAATATGGTGAAATTGCCTTTCCCCCCCCCACCACCCATTTGGTTCATACTTTTTTATTTCTTCTCAAGATGTGGGTGATGCTGGCAATGCCACATTAGTTGCCCATCCCTAGATGCCCTGACAAGGTGGTGATGAACCGCTGCAGTCCTCGTGGTGATAGTGTTTCCACATTTGTGTTAAGCAGAGATTTCCAGGATTCCGACCCAGTGACGATGAAGGAACAGCAATATATGCCCAAGCCAGGCTAGTGTGTGACTTGGAGGGGAACTTGGAATTGATGTTGTTCCAATGACCTTGTTGCTCTTGTCCTTTTCAGTAGTAGACTTTCTGTTGTTGGGAGGTGCTGTTGAAGTAAGCTTGGAGGGGTGCTACAGTGCATCCTGTGCATAGTGCATACTGCCAGTAACAGTGAACTTGTGATGGAGGGGATGGATATTGAGTTTAGTGGCAGAAGCACCGATCAAGTGAACTGCTTTGTTCTAGATGGTGTTGAATTTCTTGAGTGTTGTGGCTGCACCTATCCAGGCGAGTGGTGAGAACTCCATCACATCTTGACTTGATCCTCGTAGATGGTGGAAAGGCCTTGGGAGTCAGGAGGTGAGCCACTTGTTGCAGAGTGCCTACAGTGTTGAACTGGCACTTTTTGCCTCCGGAGTTCATGCTGGCATTCTCCTTCCCAGTTGATACTGCCAATTTTCTTCCTCCCCCATCCCGAAGTGCCGTTCCCAGCTTCTGCCCCTTTTCCTCTCCCCTTCATTAGCACCCATTTCTCTCTATCCTTTAGTCCGATCCATTTACCAAACCCCTTCATCGCCATTGATTGATCCCTTCCCTTTCCCCTTCCCCTTCACTGCTATTCACTCTCCTCCCATCCGTTTCATCTCTACCCTCCCCATCAGTTTCCCACCTTTCCATACATTCTATCTCCTGCCCTCCCCTTGCCATGCATTTTATTCCTTCCCTTTGCCAAGCTTTCTGCCCCTCCCTTCACTTTGCCATATTTTCTCCCCCTCCCTTTCCTCTCTCAAAAATGGGCTGTCTACAACATCTATCAATAAAAAATAGGAAAAGGGGAACAAATTAAATTGATCATAATATTGTTTGATATTCCCTTTGGTCACCATCTTTTTCCACTAAGTTGAGCACTTACTACTGGAAATAAGGTTTGTAACATTATAAAGCCATAAAAATTACAAAATTTACCAAAAAATATTAAACTTGCCTTTTCTGTGTTAAAAATGTTTCTAACTGTGTTTTTGGAGGTTTGTGCTTATGTGAAAAGCTTGAGCCTTGAGTTCATGCAGGTTCTCAGTCCCACCGCAGTTATCTGAAGACCTGAGTTAGCAGGCGTCAGCTTTCAGTGTACAATGTCTAGATTTTTTTTCTGATTGACATCAAAACTGACTGTTAACAGAGCATACCAGAACTTGTTATATGTAAGATGTGCCCCCTCCAGTGGAAAATTACTGAGAACAAAAACTCGCAGGAAGCCATTTTAGGGATAGCTTAAGTAACTGGGATTTGTTTTTTTATTTAAAAAAAATTAGAAAATGTAAAACATGAATTCATCAACTTTTTCTGAGGTAATTTTCCTGAAAAAAAAATTAGGTTACAATTTTCAAATTGTTTATAGTATGTTACACATGTGACAGATTAAACTTAATGCCAAATTTAAAAGTGGAGATTTTGCATTTTTTATGTATTCTAGATAATTATAGCAGTTGCCTCTCTTGCATTTGCCCTTTTATTTGTTTGTACCGAGAATTCAATCAATAATTGTTCATATAAACAAGTAGCAAGATTTGGAGAGAAGTTCCGAATAAAGTCTTGCATTTAAAATGCTTTATCAAAAGTTATTGCTTAAATACTGTTCAAGTCATATTTAGTAAAGATGCAAATAACAAAAGTTAAACCCCAGACAAGTGTGATATCATGTTTTATGACTGAGGTCCTTTATTGTAATGAAATTCATAACATCTGCGTCTCACTACAAAACTCGGATGTTGTAAATGTTGCTGTTGAGAATATTGCTGCATTTATGAATAATAGTGTGAAGTAAACCATTGCTATGCTGCATTATCCCCTAATTGCAGACATTGCAAATGTTTGGTGTTAAATTCATTAGTAGCTAGTTCAATATTGCAGTGTATCTGAGATCCTGTTATGTGAGTAGAGAAGGTTATATCGGGAAGCTTCTGAATTTACACGTGTATTACTTACAGGGTAGTCTCTTTAATTTGCTCACGTCAAAAAGCATGTATCTAGCATTCACTGGTGTTTTAATACAAGGATCCTGGTAAGCAGAATCTTTATTCAAGTAAGATATTGAAATGTTAAAAGATATTATGGCTGATAACCCTCAAATGGGGAATTTCCCAATCCTGGCTGAGCCGTCAAGGGGAGATGCTGAACAGGGTCTACACTACTTCCTGAAGGAAGGGAGGAATAAATAAATCTCCATGACAAATATCCCTTTGTTTCTGTCTAGCACCTCATGCTAGTCAATTATAGGACACCATTACAGAACACTGGAGGTGGGTTACTCAGTTTGTGCTTGGCTGAAAGGAGGTAAATGGAACATTGGGAACCTTAAAAGACAGAAAGTGCTGCCATTTTTTTTCTTGATGCGGATATTCAGATAAATTTCCCAAGTTTTGTAGTTTTTGAATCTAGTTTCTTCATCCACCAGGCCTGATGCCTGCAGCCCTTTTGACTTATTCCCAGACAGCTAGTAGCCCTTGCAGCTTGTTACCAGGAGACATCAAACTCTACCTAGGCATGACTCTTCCCTCCGGTTCCCCCCACAGGGAGATCTCACAGTTTCCACGCACAGCCAACCTGCTCAGCTCTTATGTAAAAAAAGTGAAAGAAGGAGGGAAATAAATTAAATGTAAGGTTACAAATGCAAGTTTTGATATTTTTTTTAAAAGATGATTACAGCGCAGGAGTGAAATGCAAGAACCAACAATATTGGCAGCAGTACAGAATTTATAAAGCACTTCCGTATTGCTCTTTTTATACTTCATGGCATCATTCAGTGGATTCATTTGTGCAACTGCTCACTGTCCCCTACAATTACTGTCTAGCTATTTCACACAGGTTCAGGATAAATTTACAGAAGGTACCAGGAAAGGACTGCACTATAAACCTCCTGTTGATCTGAATGTCTCCATCTAGTCTTCTGCTTCTGACAGAGACTGTGTGGTTTGTACAGGTGAATGAGGCGATCTGAGAGTTGTGGCAAGCCTGAGGGTGAATGTTTCTCCCTTGAGACATGCAGGAGTCTCCAGTGGAGCTGAAAAAACACTGGTTGGAACCGACACAAAGAACAATTTCATTTTATGCTGAGCTGCTTCGATCTTCCCAAGTCAAAGAGAAGCTGATCTATATGCTTTCTGGTCAGGTTATTCTTTCTGGTAAGATGATGAGTTGAATAACATAGAACTGATATTCTTGATGCCAGAGAGAGAGAGATAGAGAGAGACAGCCATGTAGATTGGTACCAGTCGGATACGGCAGCAAGGTTGGTTATTTTGGTCCCCTGTTACCCACTGATGGGGACTCTGTTGCTATGTTTGTATTGGCATCCAGTGTAGAAAATTTAAACTGTTCTGGTTCTGTTCCAGCCACACTAGAAGCAGAAAACAGAACTCAGACTGCTTAAAGTGGCCCTGGTTTTCAAAAGGGAATTGGATAAGTACTTGAAGGGAAAAAATTTGTAGGGCTACGGGGATAGGGTGGGGAAGTGGGACTAGCTGGATTGCTCTTGCAGAGAGCCAGCACGGACTCAGTGGGCCGAATGGCCTCCTTCCATGCTGTAACCAGTCTATGATTCTTTGGTGAAATGTTTAAAACAGCATGTGCAAAAATTACCTCATAATGGAACGCAATGCACACAGTGATGTCTTGCATCTCAATGCGACTTTGAATTTTACAGCTGGAATGGATTGCCAGGAAGAGTGGCTGAAGCCAGGACAGTGGAATCATTTAAGAAACAGCTAAATGCTGTAATAGGAGGTCAGTAGGGTTGGTATTTTGAAAGAAATGAAATCAAATGGGCTAAAGGCTCATCTTTATCCCAAACCCCTCATGATCCTTACGGGTTGAGCAATCTGCCTGAACCTAAACTGGCTTGGAATTACAATGTAACCGATTTCCAAACAAACCAGAACAAAACCAGTCAGGAATTCTGGCTTGTCCCCTTCCATTTGGCATGAGACTGTGTATAACTCAGAATGATTGTACTGTGCATTGGGGACCAGATTTGAGTTCAGTTCAGAGCCATTCTACAGTATAACTCAGATGCTGAATAATCCAAACTGAATTAGAACTCCCTCAGCTAAGATTGTATGCCTGGTAGTGTCGAATTACCTCTTTAATACATGTGTTGATGCAAAAAGTACTTAATTGGCTGTAAAGCGCTTTGGGACGTCCTGAGCTCGTGAAAGGCACAATATAAATGCAAGTCTTTCTAATGTGTAAAAAAATTTTCAACCAGCCTGGATTAAACACAACGGTCTGATCTCTACCTGCTTCAGAACCAGTAATCCACTGTGTACAGGAGATGGGGGTTTTGCTTGATTTTGTTTTATTCTCTGGTTTCTGTTTCTTTTGATGTCTCGCTCCCCCCACATTGTGCACCATTTGAAATTCTCAGGTGCCTGCTGTCAGGAATCCACCTGTATCACTTTGAAACCGGGGATGTCTCATCACAATAAAGTATTTTTTCACCCTATGGGGAAATACTGTTCTCCACGAACAGACCAGCTGAGATCAGGAACTTGTAGTTAGTTAATCATGTGCCTGAATTCACTCCATAGTACAGAACATTGATACACCAGTACAGCATTGCACCAGGCCACAGCTGCGAGTAAACAATTTTGCTGTTTTCACAAAATCACAGGATAAATAAGGAGGAGGAAAGGCATTAAGCCCATCCCAGTTTATCCATCCAGAAAGAATGAACAGTTCTCTTTTGGTGTAGCCTTATCTTGCATCCCTCTATTATTTCCCCTTCTTCCCTGTTCTGCCTCCACTATAAAGACATACATGGAAATGCCCATAGTGAACCCCATAGTAAGGACTCCATGACAGAAGGATGTGAAGCAAAAGATTTCCCTGCCTTAAAGTGTTGAAAGGCAGTTTGCAGAATCCTTTCTCATTTGCATAGAATCTTAGAATGATACAGCACAGAAGAAGGCCATTTGGCCCATCACGTCAGTGCCAACTCTTTGAGAGAATTAGTTTCATTCCTCTGCCCTATCCCCATAGCCCTACAAAATTTTCCCCTTCAAGTATTTATCCAATTACCTTTTGAAAGTTATTATTGAATCTGCTTCCAGCACCATTTCAGGCAGTGCATTCCAGATCATTACAACTCGCAGCGTAAAAAAATTTCTCCTCATCTCGCCTCTGGTTATTTTGCCAATTACCTTAATTCTGTGTCCTCTGGTTACCGACCCTTCTACCACTGGAAACAGTTTCTCCTTATTTGCTCTATCAAAACCCTTCATAATTTTGAACACCTTTATTACATCTCCCCTTAACCTTCTCTGTTCTAAGGAGAACTACGCCAGCTTTTCTAGTCTCTTCATGTACGGAAGTCCCGCATTCTACTAAATCTCATCTGCACCCTCTTTAAGGCCTTGACATCCTAAAGTTTGGTACCCAGAATTGGACACAGTACTCCAGCTGGGCCTAACCATTGATTTATAATGGTTTAGCATAACTTCCTTGCTTTTTGTATTCTATGCCTCTGTTTATAAAGCCAAGGATCTGTATGCTTTTTTAACAGACTTCTTAACTTGTCCTGCCACCTTCAGAGATTTGTGTACGCACACCCTTAGGTCTCCCTGTTCCTGCACCCCCTTTAAAATTGAACCATTTAGTTTATATTGCCTCTCCTCATTCTTCCTACCAAAATGTATCACTTCACACTTCGCTGCATTAAATTGCACCTGCTATGTGTCTGCCCATTTCACCAGTCTATGTCCTCTTGAAATCTGTTACTATCCTTCACATTGTTTACTACATTACCGAGTTTTATGTCATCTGCAAACTTTGAAATTATAACCTGTATACCCAAGTCCAGGTCATTAATATATATCAAAAAGATCAGTGGTCCTAATAATGACCCCTGGGGAACACCACTGTATACTTCCCTCTAGTCTGGAAAACATCCATTCACCACTACTCTCTGCTTTCTGTCTATTAGCCAATTTCCACCCTGCCACGATCCCTTTAATCCCATGGAGTTCAATTTTGCTCGTAAGTCTATTATATGGTACCTTATCAAAAGGCTTTTGAAAGTCTATATACACAACATCAACCGCACTACCTTCATCAACCCTCCCCGTTACTTCATCAAAGAACTCAATCAAGTTAGTCAAACACTATTTTCCTTTAACAAATCTGTGTTGGCTGTCATTTATTAACCCATATTTTACCAAGTGACAATTAATTTTGTCGGATTATTGGGCTCAATTTTAAAATGGTGACGGGATGGCAGCGGGAGGTGGGGAGGGGGGGTGAAGGTGCGCGTGGCAAACCAGAATAAAAAAAACTTACCTTTCTGATCCGATCGTGATGTAATTGATGGTGATTAAAGTTGTTTACGGGTTTTGCGCCCGGCAGCCAGCATGATTGACAGGCTGGCTGCCAACAGGAGCTGCAAAGCCGAGATCGGGGATGGTGGGGGGAGAGAAAAGGATAGAGATAGAGACATCAACTGGTGCTGGAACAGAGAGTGGAGGGCGATGAAGATGGGGGGGGGGCGAGGAAGAGGGGAAGATCGGGGGAGGGGGAAGTGGGGGAGATTGTAGAGAGAGACATCGGGGGGAGAGGGGGACATCAGAGATGGGGACATCGGAGCAGGTGACATCGATGGAAAGGTAGGTTTATTTTGTTTTTTAACTTTGTGCAATGGTTTTTTATTTACTTTATTGTTGCCTTATCCGGCACCAGGCATGAATTGGAAGCCATGGGAAAGCCGCCCAGGTTAGTTTAAAATCGGTTTAACTATCTACATTGTGAGAAATAAAGTACCTTAAGTACTTCAATGAGGTTCATTTGGTTCTTTAACTATCATCCCGCCGTTTTAATTGCCGGCAGGACTTCCGCATTCGGGAAGCGCGCGCGCACACAGGCCGTCTGTGGGAAACCCAGAAGTTGGCGGGTTGGGGCCGGCTTCCTCACCTGCTCGGGATTTTCCCTATTTTCGCAGCTCCCCTCCCTGCCTCCAATGCACCCGCAATTTCATTTGAAAATTGGGGCCATTGCCTCTAAAAATTTCCCCACCACCGACATTAGGCTGACTGGCCTGTAGTTGCTGGGTTTATCCCTCTCCCCTTTTTTGAACAGGGGTGTAACATTTGAAAACATCCAGTCCTTTGGCACCGCTCCCATATCTAAGCAAGATTGGAAGATTGTGGCCAGAACCTCTGCTATTTCCAACCTTACTTCCCTCAGCAACCTTGGATGCATCTCATCCGGACCGGGTGACTTTTCTACTTTGAACGCTGTCAACCTTTTAAGTACCTCCTCTTTATCCATTTTTATCATATCCAATTTCTGTACTACCTCTTCCTTTACTGTGATATTGGCAGCATCCTCTTCTTTAGTGAAGACAGATTCAAAGTACCCATTTAGTACCTTAGCCATGCCCTCTGCCTCTACAAGAATATCTTTTTGGTCCCTAATAGGCCCCACCCTTCCTTTGACTATCCTTTTACTATTTATATGCTTATAAACGACTTTTAGGTTCCCTTTTATGTCACTTGTTAAACATAGAAACATAGAAAATAGGAGCAGGAGTAGGCCATTCGGCCCTTTGAGCCTGCTCCGCCATTCAATATGATCATAGCTGATCTTCTATCTCAATACCATATTCCCGCTCTCTCCCCATACCTCTTGATGCCTTTTGTGTCTAGAAATCCATCTAGCCCCTTCTTAAATATACTCAGTGACTTGGCCTCCACAGCCTTCTGTGGGAGAGAATTCCACAGGTTCACCACCCTCTGAGTGAAGAAATTCCTCCTCATCTCAGTCCTAAATGTCCTACCCCGTATCCTGAGACTGTGACCTCTCATTCTGGACCTCCCAGCCAGGGGAAACATCCTCCCTGCATCCAGGCTATCTAGCCCTGTCAGAATTTTATATGTTTCAATGAGATCCCCTCTCATTCTTCTAAACTCAAGTGAATATAGGCCGAGTCGAACCAATCTCTCCTCATATGACAGTCCTGCCATCCCAGGGATCAGTCTGGTGAACCTTCGCTGCACTCCCTCTATGGCAAGTATATCCTTTCTTAGGTAAGGAGACCAAAACTGCACACAATACTCCAGTTGTGGTCTCACCAATGCCCTGTATACCTGCAGTAAGACATCCTTGCTCCTGTACTCAAATCCTCTTGCAATGAAGGCCAACATACCATTTGCCTTCCTAACTGCTTGCTGCACCTGCATGTTTGCTTTCAGTGACTGGTTACAAGGACACCCAGGTCCCTTTGTACATCAACATTTCCCAATCTATCACCATTTAAATAATACTCTGCCTTTCTGTTTTTCCTTCCGAAGTGGATAACTTCACATTTATCCATATCTGCATCTGCCATGTATTTGCCCACTCACTCAACTTATCTAAATCGCCTTGAAGCCTCTTTGCATCCCCCTCACAACTCACGATCCCACCTAGTTTTGCGTCGTCAGTAAACTTGAAAATATTACATTTGGTTCCCTCATCCAAATCACTGATATATATTGTGAATAGCTGGGGCCCAAGCACTGATCCCTGCGATACCCCACTAGTCACTGCCTGCCTCCCTGAAAAAGATCCATTTATTCCTACTCTCTGTTTCCTGTCTGTTAACCAATTTTCAATCCATGCCGGTATATTACCCCCCATCCCATGTGCTTTAATTTTGCACACTAACCTCTTATGTGGGAATTTAACAAAGGCCTTCTGAAAATCCAAATAAGCCACATCCACTGGTTCTCCCTTATCTATTCTACCAGTTACATCCTCAGAAAACTCCAGTAAGTTTGTCAAACATGATTTCCCTTTCATAAATCAATGTTGACTTTGTCTAATCCCGTTGATATTTTCTAAGTGTCATGTTATCACATCCTTTATAATAGACTCTAGCATTTTCCCTACTACTGATGTCAGGCTAACCGGTCTGTAGTTCCCTGTTTTCTCTCTCCCTCCTTTTTTAAATAGTGGGGTTACATTTGCCACCCTCCAATCTGCAGGAACTGTTCCATAATCTATAGAATTTTGGAAGATGACAACTAATGCATCCACTATTTCCATGGCTACCTCTTTTAGTACTCTGGGATGCAGATTATCAGGTCCTGGGGATTTATCGGCTTTCAGTCCCATTAATTCCTCCAGCACTATTTTTTTACTAATACTAATTTCCTTTAATTCCTCCTTCTCACTAGTCCATTGGTTCCCTAGCATTTCTGGAAAGTTATTTGTGTCCTCTTCCGTGAAGACACAACCAAAGTATTTGTTTAATTGCTCTGCCATTTCCCTGTTCCCCATTATAAATTCTCCCGTTTCTGACTGTAAGGGACCTACTTTTGTCTTCACTAATCTTTTTCTTTTTACATACTTGTAGAAACTTTTACAGTCCACTTTTATGTTCCTTGCAAGTTTACTCTCATACTCTATTTTTCTCCTCTTAATCAATCTCTTGGTCCTTTTTTGCTGAATTCTAAACTGCTCCCAATCCTCGGGCTTGCTACTTTTTCTGGCAACTTTAAATGACTCCTCTTTGGATCTAATACTATCCTTAATTTCTTTTGTTAGCCATGGTTGGTCTGCATTTCCTTTTGTGTTTTTGCGCCAGAAAGGAATGTATAATTGTTGCAATTCTTGCATTCGTTCCTTTAATGTTAGCCATTGCCTATCCACTGTCATGCCTTTTAATGAAGCTTCCCAATCTATTATAGCCAACTCACTGCTCATACCTTCGTAGTTTCCTTTGTTTAGATTTAGATCTATGCTCATACACTCTCTTTGCCCCTCTTATTTCCTTTTTTAGTTCTCTACTTTCTGTATTCAGCTTGTTTCTCTTCTGTATTATGAGCCTCACATTTATCATAAGCTTCCTTTTTACATTTCATTTTAATCTCTATATCTTTGGAGATCCATGGAGCTCTAGTTTTGGAAGCCCTTCCTTTCCTCCTTGTGGGAATGTGTCTATTCTGTACCTAAATTATCTCCTCTTTGAAGGCCTCCCATTGCTCATTTACTGTTTTACCGGCCAATCTTTGATTCCAATCCACCTGGACCATATCCCTTTACAACTCACTGAAATTAGCCCTCCTCCAGTTGAGTATTTTCACATTTGATTGCTCCTTGTCCTTTTCCATAACTATTCTAAACCTAATGATGATATGATCACTGTTTCCCAAATGCTCCCTCAATGAACCATGATCCACTTGCACCACTTCATTCCCCAGAACCGGATCCAGCTTCCTCCCTTGTTGGACTGGAAACATCCTGATCAAGGAATTTCAGGAATTCTTCCCCCTCTTTGCTTTTAACACTATTATTTTCCCAGTCTATGTTAGGATAATTGAAGTCCCCCATTATCATTACTCTATAGTTCTTGAAATATTCTGTAACTTGCCTGCAAATTTGCTCTTCTATCTCCTTCCCACTATTTGGTGGCCTATAGTATACAACCAGCAGCATAATAACTCCTCTATTGTTCTTTAATTCTAATCAAATAGATTCTGTCTTTGAACCCTCAAGTACTTCATCCCTTTCCAGTGCTGTAACAGTATCTTTGATTAATACTGCCACCTCACCATCATTTTTTCCTTCCCTATCTTTCCTGAATACCTTGTAGCCAGGAATATTAAGTTCCCATTCCTCCCCTTGTTTGAGCCAGGTCTCGGTTATTGCCACTATATCATAAACTCAGGTGGCAATTTGGGCCTGTAGATCACCAACCTTGTTTACCACACTCCGTGCATTTACGAACGTGCACTCCAAACCCTTCCTAGTCTGCCTCGCATTTCCCCCCTGTCCGATCCCTCCTATTTCTGAACTACTTTTTATTCTAATGCTGTTTGTCTCTCCTACTCCTCTGTGCACTTTGTTCCTCCTCTCTAGTGCTTCATCTTAGTGCTCCTCCCTTGCCAGATTAGTTTAAACCCTCCCCCACAGCACAAGTTAACTTCCCCACAAGCGTATCAGAGGAAGGATTTTTCTAATCGCTTTAGTCAGAGCTGATGTTCCAAAGTTAGTGGACATTCAAAGCCTGTGAACTCAAACCACTTCCCACTTTCACAAGTCATGCAGATAACTTACCCGTCTTTTCTACAGGCTTGAGTCAGGTTCATTTTGGTGCAAATGGTGATATTTCTGGGACAGCAGCTTTGGCCTTCATTATCCTATCATTTTCAGACTGCCCTCACTATCTGGGTGGGGGTGTCTTCTGCCAGCAGCCATATTTCCATCAAAGAAATCTTGGAATAATTTATTGGGTATAGACCCTTTGTCAGAACCAGGAATGTTCTTGTTCTGGTGGTTTCAGTTTCACTCTAGGCAGTGCCCTTAGCAACTGAAATATCAAAGGAACATTGCTAGTTCTGAGATAGGGGATTTGAAGAGTATTTCTCTCCACCTGATGGAGTCTACTTAATCTTACAGTATAGATTCTGGAAATGTGAGTAGATTACATGAGATAAGGTAATCCTTTTTGCTGCCTTTTTTCCTGAATTTTCTGCAAAGTGCCACCAATAGTGTCCTCTTCACACTTTATCCACAGCCTAGCAGGTGTCACTGTCAAAAGCCTGAGAGCAGGTCACTCATCAGTTTTACTTAGCTAGGGAGCAGTCTGTGAAATGGGAGAGGGGGAACCTAAAGGAAAGGAAGGGAAGAGTAAACCAAAACAAAGAGGGTAGGAAAGATTTTTTTAAAAATTGAACAACTGGTCTGGCAGGACTCATAAATCCCTTACAGTGACATAGAAACAGGAGTAGGCCATTCAGCCCCTCGAGCCTATTCCACCATTCAATTAGATCATGGCTCATCTTCATCTTAACTCCATTTACTCGCCTGGGTTCCATATCCTTTAATCCCTTAATACCCTTACCTAACATAAATCTATCAATCTCGGTTTTGAAATTTTCAATTGACCTAGCCTCAACAACATTTTGGGGAGAGAGTTCCCGATTTCCACTACCCTTTGTGTGAAGAAGTGTTTCCTGACATCACCCCTGAATGGCCTGGCTCTAATTTTAAGGTTATGCCTCCTTGTTCTGGACTCCCGCACCAGAGGAAATAGTTTCTCTCTATCTACCCTATCAAATCCTATAATCATCTTAAACACCTCAATTAGATCACCCCTTAATTTTCTAAACTGAAGAGAATAAAAGCTTAGTCTATACAACCTGCCCTCATAATTTAACCCTTTCAGCCCCGGTATCAATCTGGTGAATCTGTGCTGCATCCATTCCATGGTCAATGTATCCTTCCTGAGGTGTGTTGCCCAGAACTGAACGCAGTACTCCAGATGTGGTGTAACCAGAGCTTTATACAACTGTAGCATAACTTCCTCCCCATTGTATTTCGCCCCCCTTGAGATGAGGGCAAATATCCCATTAGCCTTTTTGATTACTTTTGTATCTGTCCACAATATTTTAGTGATTTCTGTACACGGACCCCTAAATTTCTCTGCTGCTCCACAGTTCCTAGCTTCTCACTATTTAGAAAATAAATGGGCTCCGTAAACTGATGTTGCTTATAACACTAAAGCTACCTTTATATTGTCCTTTTACTTCAGATTTTGGTCCCCCATGTCCAGGTGCTAGTTCCTGCTATTAAATCTGTTCTTTAAAGTCAGGCAGCAGACTCATGCACCAAGCCATACAAAAGCACATGCTGTAGTCTGCAACCAGAAGCATGATACAGAATAATAGGGTCGGTTGCCCCAGTTTGACAGGAAGAGTCCTGATTGTGAGAGACCTGTTCCCATTCCTTAAGGTACTTTGGAATCACTTAATTTCCATCTGTGAAGAAAGGACGAGGACTATTAATAATGGAAGACGCTTATTTTAGTTTCAGTGGGTTTTGAATAAAACTGGAAGCATTTATTAGTGGTAATGAATTGTTTTAGATCATCCCTTTACCTTCTTTCATAGATTTTGTGAGGACAATTGTCTGATACTTATTGTGGTAACTAAATAGTATATTCACACCAATCTGTCAGTATAGTTCAGGATCACCATTCTGCCAGTGATAAGTTAAGGGGGGGGTTTAAACTAACTTGGCAGGGGGATGGGATACAGAGTGGAGCTACAATAGGGGGTGATGTGCAGCCAAATATAGAGAAAAAAACAAGTCAGCTTGGAAGACAGGGCAAATATGTGAGGGCAAGGCTGGATGGCATCTATTTTAATGCAAGGAGTCTTGCGAATAAGGTGGATGAACTGAAGGTGTTGATAAACACATGGGAGTATGATATTGTTGCTGTCACAGAGACATGGTTGAGGGAGGGGCAAGACTGGCAGCTCAATATTCCGGGGTACAGAATCTTCAGGCGAGACAGAGGGGGAGGTATAAGAGGAGGGGGGGTCGCAATATTAATTAAAGAATCAATTACTGCCATAAGGAGGGATGATATATTAGCAGGTTCCTCTAATGAGGCCATATGGGTGGAGCTTAAAAACAAAAAGGGGGCAAGCACTTTGATGGGAGTGTACTATAGGCCCCCAAACAGTCAGGGGGAGATAGAGGAACAGATATGTAGGCAAATCTCAGAAAATTGTGCAAATAATAGGGTAATAATAGTGGGGGATTTCAACTTCCCCAATATTAACTGGGATACTCAGAGTGTAAAAGGCTTAGAGGGTACAAAATTCTTAACGTGCATCCAGGAGAGCTTTTTGAGCCAGCATGTAGAAAGTCCTACAAGAGAGGGGGCGGTACTGGACCTAATTCTAGGGAATGTGGCCGGCCAAGTGGAAGAAGTGCTAGTAGGTGAGCACTTTGGTGAGAGTGACCATAATTCGGTGAGATTTAAGGTGGTCATGGAAAAGGACAGGGAGGGGCCGGAAATAAAGGTTCTAAATTGGGGGAAGGCCGATTTTAATAGGATAAGGCAGGATCTGGCCAAAATGGACTGGGATCAGCTGCTTGTAGGAAAATCCGCATCGGAGCAATGGGAGTCTTTCAGAAGGGAGATTGAGACCATACAATGGCAACATGTTCCCGTAAAGGTCAAGGGTGGTTCCAAGAACTCCAGGGAACCTTGGATGTCAGGGGATATACGAGAATGGATTAGGAAAAAAAGGAGGGCTTTTGGCAGATACAAAAGGCTAAAGACGGAGGAAGCCCTAGAGGAGTACAAAAAGTGCAGGGGGATACTTAAAAAAGAAATTAGGAGATCAAGGAGGGGCCATGAAATAACACTGGCGAGCAAAATAAAGAAAAATCCTAAGATGTTTTATAAGTATATTAAGGGTAAGAGGATGACTAGGGAAAAAATAGGGCCCATTAGGGACAAAAATGGCAATCTGTGTGTGGAGCCGGCAGATGTAGGAGGGGTTCTAAATGAATTTTTTGCATCTGTTTTCACTATGGAGAAGGACGATGAAATACGGCAGGGGGACTGTGATATACTCGAACATATTAACATCGAGCGGGAGGAGGTATTGGCGGTTTTAGCAGGCCTAAAAATGGATAAATCCCCAGGCCCGGACGAAATGTATCCCAGGCTACTGTGTGAGGCAAAGGAGGAGATTGCGGGGGCTCTGACACATATATTCAGAACCTCTCTGGCCACAGGGGATGTGCCAGAGGACTGGAGAACCGCTAATGTAATACCATTATTTAAGAAGGGGAGTAGGGAAAAACCGGGGAACTACAGGCCAGTGAGCCTAACATCAGTGGTAGGAAAATTATTGGAAAAAATTCTGAAGGACAAAATTAGTCTCCACTTGGAGAAGCAAGGATTAATCAGGGATAGTGAACATGGCTTTGTCAAGGGAAGATCATGTCTGACTAACTTGATTGAATTTTTTGAGGGGGTGACTAGGCGTGTGGATGAGGGTAACGCAGTGGATGTGGTATACTTGGATTTCAGTAAGGCCTTCGATAAAGTCCCCCACAGGAGACTGGTCAAGAAGGTACGAGCCCATGGAATCCAGGGTGCCTTGGCACTTTGGATACAAAACTGGCTTGGTGGCAGAAGGCAGAGGGTGATGGTCGAAGGTTGTTTTTGTGACTGGAAGCCTGTGGCCAGTGGGGTACCACAGGGATCGGTGCTGGGTCCCTTGCTGTTTGTGGTCTACATTAATGACTTGGATATGAATGTAAAAGGTATGAATCAGTAAGTTCGCTGATGATACAAAAATTGGTAGGGTGGTAAATAGCGAGGAGGAGAGCCTCAGTCTGCAGGACGATATAGATGGGTTGGTCAGATGGGCGGAACAGTGGCAAATGGAATTTAACCCGGAAAAGTGCGAGGTGATGCACTTTGGAGGGACTAACAAGGCAAGGGAATACACAATGAATGGGAGGACCCTAGGCAAGACAGAGGGTCAGAGGGATCTTGGTGTGCAAGTTCACAGATCCCTGAAGGCGGCGGAACAGGTAGATAAGGTGGTAAAGAAGGCATATGGGATACTTGCCTTTATTAGCCGAGGCATAGAATATAAGAGCAAGGAGGTTATGATGGAGCTGTATAAAACACTGGTTAGGCCACAGCTGGAGTACTGTGTGCAGTTCTGGTCGCCACACTACAGGAAGGATGTGATCGCTTTGGAGAGGGTGCAGAGGAGATTCACCAGGATGTTACCAGGGCTGGAGCGCTTCAGCTATGAAGAGAGACTGGGAAGATTGGGTTTGTTTTCCTTGGAGCAGAGGAGGCTGAGGGGGGACATGATTGAGGTGTACAAAATTATGAGTGGCACAGATAGGATGGATACTAAGGAGCTTTTTCCCTTCGTTGAGGGTTCTATAACAAGGGGACATAAATTCAAGGTAAAAGGCGGGAGGTTTAGAGGGGATTTGAGAAAGAACTTTTTCACCCAGAGGGTGGTTGGAGTCTGGAACTCACTGCCTGAAAGGGTTGTGGAGGCAGGAACCCTCACAACATTCAAGAAGCATTTGGATGAGCACTTGAAATGCCATAGCATACAAGGCTACGGACCAAATGCTGGAATATGGGATTAGAGTAGACAGGGCTGATGGCCGGCGCGGACACGATGGGCCGAAGGGCCTCTATCCGTGCTGTATAACTCTATGAGATCCAGTGGTAAATTAGATAAAAATGTTGTTAATTTGCTGCTTTATCAATTGCTAATGTGCTATTTGACTTTTTGTTGCATATAAGCATTGATGCCAGAGGCAGAAGTTCCCGTGATCTGTACAGGTCAGCAATGTGGTCTTCACTCACTGACTAGTATGCATCTTTCTGAGCTATCAGGGGAAAGGGCTGGCAGCCAGGAACAAAGTTTCAAATCATGACTTCAAAACAGCTGCGTTGTGTTAATGTACGGTGCTGTGGCTTCTGCTCCACCATGTAAATGGGATGAATTCCATAGCACCCAGATACTCCGAGAATATTGCAGAACCACTCGTTGAAGGGATTCTGAAATATAAATAAGTCTGTATTGCCCACACACTATTAAACCCTCCACCACAACTGAGTTTAATAGTGTGTGGATAATACAGCGTAGTGGTAATTACCATTGTTACTTTACCCTCAGTGGTAACAAACTGTAGTTGGTGGGACTTGTGCAGCAATATGACTCAGTACTGCCTAACAATGTGTGCTTAAACAATCCATCAACAGATTATAGTCCTCATTAATAGGTTAACTGTATGTCCCAGTTCCATAGACTAAATCTGGTCAACCTATAAAGAGGTAATTTTTCATGGAAGGGGTTTCCTTAACAGCAGAAATGCAGTATTTCTGCCATCAATGGCGCTCTTTAATATAAATGACCCAACTTCAGAGAACTGGCAGAATCAGAGACTCACACTCTCAGGGTCTCGTGAGCAGCTATAAGATTACAGGTCTCTAGCCTCCAACAGGCCTTGGTTTGGAAGCTAGTCTAGTCTGGAAGCTGCAAAATGCCATTTGTTCTGCAGGTTTTGGTGTTAATGCAATTTCATGAGCTGCAAGGGCTCCACACTCAAGTTTTTCTTTCCATTATGTGTATTCCAATGGGAGTTCTGTTTTTTTTATCTTGTGATGTTCTAAACCATGATAATGATGAATGAGTGACAGAAGAGGAGTTAAATACTTGTTTCTCCTCTCCTTTCCCCCCATTTTGCTCCTCTTCATAAAGTGTTGACCCCTTCGCGAGGTACGGTTCCATGGGTGCAGGATGACCACTGCTGGCAAATGGCCATTCTTCTTGTGTGAGTGAAGATAATTAATGTCCATGGACTATTTAGTTATGGAGATCATCACAGCCAAGCCCAGTCATGAGGTCCACACACTTACTCTTCCAGCACTGTCTTCCTTCAGTCAGTTTAGGGATGGGGTGCAAGGCAGGACTGTGTGGACTGCAGGTTTAAATATATCTTCACAGCTCTGTCAGTGTCTCCCTGTATTACCCAATAGTATACTTTTTAGGACACAATTGCTTTTTTACAATCCTCTCCTCATTCCCCCTTCCCCCTCCACCCATCCATCTAAGAGACCTAGTGCACCACTAGCATAATATATTATATTCCTTGGAATCTTTTACGTCCACCTGAGAAGACAGACCGGGCCTCAGTTTAAAGTCTCATCCGAAAAACAGCACCTCTGACAGTGCAGCACTCCCTCAGTACTGCATTGGAGTGTCAGGCTATATTTTGTGCGCAAGTCTCAGGAGTGGGACTTAAACCCACGACCTTCTGACTCAAAGACGAGAGTGCTACCAACTGAGCCAAGGCTGACACCAACGGATTTAATCAGTTCTATCAGCATTGCCCTGTAACACCCAACAGGTGATACAGAGCAATTTTAGGATAGAATTGCTCTGTTGCAATTCTCTTCTCCCTCCTCATCTAAGAGATTGAGTGTTCCACTGGTAAACTATATTGGATCTACAGACTTAGCCTAGAATGAACAAAAATTGCCTCTTGGGTAGTATCTGAGGTCAAAAGTTAATCAAATGGTGGGGGGGGTGCCTATAATAGACGTGCAGTACTCAACTGTTATCAGACCACCCAGGATAAGTTTCTGAACTGATTGTATGAGAAACTAAAAATTTTATCTCTAACCTGCTATCCTGTTGATGAGATGATGACTGATTACACAGCGGTACTATATTACATTTGTACTGAAACATAGGCTCTGCCTTGTTACTGTACCATTTAGGGCTAATACGCAGCATCAGCAGTTTCAGGAAGTCAATCATAGACTGATTGAGATAAGTTTGATTGCACAGTGCCTGTGGTAACATGCGCTGCTTGGAACGCTAACTAAACCAGTCCGCAACAAAACACTCTAAAGGGCAGCGATCATCACTGAGGTCAGTGCCAACCAATTTACTCTTGTAATGAAATAGTCTATCAATTATTGAAACCATTAAAGGATTAGTAAGACCTGGGACTTATTTAGTGTGATGGTGGTATGTTGTTATATGCTAACACCATTAACTAGGAGTAGTACAAGTAAGCCCAGTTGTTCTTGGGTCTCTTTCTTCAGTCAGTGTGTATTGGTCCAAAGCTTGTTTTTATTTTTTTTGGTATTAAAACCAAAATTTAACACATTACTCAAAACATGTCATGCCCATTGCATTGTCAAGTGCCAGCATAATTTCAGGAGATTTGTATTCTACTGTTCGAACTGTATATCATAGAATTTTGTCTTGATTTTTTAATTGCTTTGTCACATTGGCTTGACATTGAAAGATGTTGAGTCTGTCCTTGCTCTCAGATCTTTTTCTTAGAGGAAATACAAATACGGAAAAAAACTTGAAAATTTGGAGCTGTTTCATTAGAACAGGGGAGATTATGGGATTATTCATATCAGTGTTTCCAGTGATTGAGGGGTCTAGACCGATGGGACATGGATGCAAGATTAAATATAAGAGATTTAGGACAGAGAACAAGAGAAACTTTTTTACGTGGAGGGATTGTGAGGCGGTGGATTGCACTATCGGGAGTTAGTGATTGGAGCAGAGACCATGTTAACATTTAAGAATAGGTTAGATAGGTGGTTGAAGGAAAGGGGAATAAAGGGATATGGCAGCAGGGGGGGAACATGGGATTAGGACTACTGCTCATGTGGAGGATTAACACCAATGTGGGCTGGTTGAGCTGAATGGCCTGTTTCCGTGTTATATTTTCTATGTAATTCTATGGAAAAAGTCTCCTGCCAATCAGTCCCATTCTTTGTATACTCATACACATTCTTACTACCAATATGCAGTATTTTACATTTATCGGTATTGAATTTCACCTGCCATTTGATTGCCAATCAAAATCATTCGGTAATTCGTTTGGTGCATCCTCTGCCTCTACTGATCTCCCTATTTTAGTGTCATTAACAATTTTAAAAAGCTTGTATTTAGTTTCAGTGTCCAGTGTAGTATAACTTACTGCGAGTGCAGGCAGCAGAGTAAACTACATCCACCTTCACAAGTTAGTTTCATACTGGCACCAATTTCAGTGCATGACCTGGCAAAAGACCCAATGCTGAACGGCCTTTGTTCTGACTGCTGATTTCAACCCCCGCAATCCCCTGTACCACAGCTTCCATGTTTTGTTTCTTGTCCACTTTCCACTGGACTAAAAAAATTGAACAAATCTGCCCATTTGAATGTATATGTGCGCACAGAATATAATAGCTGATGTGCAGCTTCACTACTGCGAGCATACAGTGTAACTGGATGGCTTTCTTTGCACAGAAGATGATCAACAGTTGGATCCAGGTTGCCAGGAACAGTGGTTGAGGCCACGACACTAGACTAATTTAAGAAACAGCTAAAAATGCTCAAATGGGCAATGGTAGGGTTGGTATTCCGGAAGGATGAAATCAAATGGGCTGCTGGACCTTTTTCATCCTAACCTATCTTATGATCTTGTGTCATTCCTGCTGAGCAGATATCTGTATTGTGGCACCGAGCCTCCTTATAAAGCGTAACATGTAGTGAAAAAGCTACTATGGAGATACTGGGTCTGCAATTCTGACGAGGTTCCGATGGTTCCTGCCGTAACACCAGTGGGAGATCATTGGAACCCCTACAGAATTTTATCCGCACTGTGCGTTTCCCAGTGAAGTGATGGGGAGATGTTCTGTGGTTGCTGTACGCTGCTGCTATTTCAGCCACAGTGTTTGAAATTAAATTCTCCAGACAGCAAATCACAAATCCTCACCAAACAGAGATAAGAGTCGTCTTTTTAACTGCTTGGTGTTTGCTTGTTCTGACCTGTTAAAGCATTCTCTCCAGGACTGAAAGAATCCCTGTGGTGGGTGGATGGGTGGGGAGGGAGGGGGGTGGGGGGTGGTTGCTGGGGGTAAAGGGAAGCTTCCTTCCTGGGGGAGTAAACCTGAAAAAACTGTCATAATGTGCTTTTATGTTACAGCAGTGCAGCCAATAGGAGACGTGCGAGTCTCCCTCCATAGATCACATTCCATAGTGCAAACACCCCCGTGCTCAGGTAATCAATGGCACCACAGTGCGCTGCTGGATTAAGGAAGCTGATCTCAGAAAAGTAAATACCAAGAGCTGGTCCTCTACATTGAAAGGACGAGAGTGACACACTGAGGTTCCTCTCCCTAGACAGCCGCAGTTCAAACAAAAAATAGGCTGTGTAAAAGAACGTAAAGACAAATGGCAGCTTTGTGTTGGTGAATCCTGGTACCTATTTAATCTCCATCAACACAGAATGGTATCAGTACATTTCCATTTCTGTTATGAATTGTGTAAGTTCCTTCGATTTCTAAAAAAATGAAAAGAAGTATTGAAAAAGAGAAATCTAAGATGAAAATAATTAAAGGAAAAAGAGAAAGAAAGAACTTGCATTTATACAGCACCTTTCACGACCTCAGTGTGTCCCAAAGCGCTTTACAGCTAATGAAGTACTTTTGAAGTGTAGTCACTGTTGTGAAGTAGGAAACGTGGCAGCCGATTTGCGCAGGATGAAGACTAGATAGATGGAGTTAGGAATTAAAGAAATCAATATGAAGGTCGATCTTCCTCTCTCGAAAAAGACCAAAAGCATTGTGGGCATAGCGCACCAGAAGTGCGCTGTGCTCAAGGACGAAAGTTAGCGCTGGGATTTCCTGCTGGCCCTTATTACCAGAAGAGGATGGACATCATTGCTGCTAGAGGCACTCTGTTGGGCACCTGAGCCAGTGCTGATAGGGGCTTAAAACACAGCAGCCTTGTTAAAGGGGCAGGTCAAAAGGAAGCTCTGTCAGAGACCCAGGAAATCTTTGGTTTTTTTTAAGGATAATGGGGCAGGATTTTCATAGTGCCGGTATCTAATGAATTTTGTTCAGTTTTAATTCAGTTTGCATGATGATGGTCTTCCTGTGTATTTAACGGTTCCGTCCCTTGTGAATGAGTCCATGCTGCTGTCATGTGGCTGGGATGGCAACAGTGCCCAAAGCAACAGTTTGGGCACCGTGGCAATCTGCCTTGGAGGAAGTTGGTAAGAGGGCAGCACCGTTGTGCCAAGTAGTAACTGGAGGAACAAGGAAATCAATTGTGGATGTGAAGACTGATGGTGTAGGAATAGGAGGTGGGTGGCTAGTTTGACTGTGAGGCTTCTGATTTTATTCCCTATTCTGTGGTTGGGGAAACTGTTGTTAGAGGCTCAGGAGAGGCCCAGGCAAAAGACTTCAGCAACTGACAAGGGGGCTTGTGGTTGTTTCCCCTCGCATGCCTCTAAAGTCATATTGAAAAAGGTGGGGAGTGGTAGAAACAGTACAGAACACGCCCTCCATCTGTAAAATGCCAGCAGCATTCTGCAGCAAGTCCTGAAGCAGCAAAACATTTTTTATTCAGAAATCCAAAAATAAAGACAATACCAGCCTGTCCCTTAAGACAGATAGCACCAAAACAGCAGCTGTGGAATCAGTAGCGCCAGATTTTTCTGGGAACAGTTCGCCCCTGAACTGCACCCGACACTATTAGAGGAAATCTGGATGCCAAGACCTCTGACATTCATCTGCATGACATGTACATTGCTTCTGGTGCAGAAACCAGAAAAGGCATAGTGGAAGTTTGGATGGAATTCCCCTTTTAGGAACAGAATGGGAGCAAAGGATTAGTGCCTATTTGTCCTGTTTTTCAGGCGCTATTTGGGAGCAGGGCAGAGGAAAATTCACGCTATGATCTTTCACATTGTTTCTCTCTGATTTTTCATTTTGTTATGTCTTTCATTCATCCTCTACCAAACCCAATGCTCTTTTATCCTTTTGTCTTCTCTTCATGTTTTTGTATTTTTTAAGGTTTAAGTGTGGATTTCATTTCATTTAAATTTTCTTTTATAAAAAGACAGACTTTTTTGCCCCTTATTTCATGTACACATGCAGTTTTTATGCAATTCTTGTCATCTTGGTTGAGTTCTCCCCAAGCCCTATTCTCAAAGCTTCTTTACTCCCTCACTGTGTACAGTGCTCTTTGTCATTATGGGGTCCTATCAGCTGTACTGTTTCAAGTATATTTTTAAAAACTAAATAAATAAGAGTTGTTCATAGTGCTGATTCATCTCCTAGCTAGACTCAGATAATAGCAGGGATGTAACGAGGTTTTTTTGGTCAGATGGGAGTCTGACCTGGGTGGAAACCCATCATGACTCTTAAGAATCTTCAAACCATACTTCTGAGAGACTCACCGAAGTAGAGCTTCCATTTATCTGACATGGTGAGCGCACTCTCTCCCTTTAGAGACACACCCCATTTACCTAAGCTCAGAGAATTTATGCGGATAGACTGGAGAAGCTGGGGTTGTTATCCTTAGAGCAGAGAAGGTTGAGAGGGGATTTGATAGAGGTGTTCAAAATCATGAGGGGCCGAGACAGAGTAGATAGAGAGAAGCTGTTCCCATTGGCAGAAAGGTCGAGAACCAAAAGAACGAAAGGCGAGATGAGGAAAAGCTTCTTTATGCAGTGAGTGATTATGATCTGGAATGCACTGCCTGAAAGGGTGGTGGAGGCGGATTCAATTGTGGCTTTCAAAAGGGAACTGGTTAAGTGCTGAAGAAAAAAAGTTTGCAGGGCTACAGGGAAAGGGCAGGGGAGTGGAACTAGCTGGATTGCTCTTGCAGAGAACCGGCACAGGCTCAATGGGCCGAATGGCCTCCTTTTTTGCGGTAACCATTCTATGATTAAACATAGAAACATAGAAAATAGGAGCAAGAGTAGGCCATTCAGCCCTTCGGGCCTGCTCCGCCATTCAAAATGATCATGGCTGATCGTCTAACTCAGTACCCTGTTCCCACTTTTTCCCCATATCCCTTGATTCTTATGGTTAGCTCATTGAACTCACCATGTGGAGAACTGTGAATTTGATAACTGTGCTGTGTTACTCTGCAGTGATATTAGAGCAATAAGCATGTGGATCCATCAACAGTGTCCACATATTTTAGAGTGCAACAATGTGTATCATAGTAGGTACAGCGCAGGAGGAGGCCATTCACCCCATCGTGCCTGTGCCGGCTCTTTGAAAGAGCTATCCATTTAGTCCCATTCCCCTGCTCTTTTCCCATAGCCCTGTAATTTTTTTCCCTTCAAGTATATATCCAATTCCTGTTTGAAAGTTACTATTCAATCTGCTTTCTCCACCCTTTCAGGCAGTGCATTCCAGATCATTACAAATCGTTGCATAATAAAATGTTTCCTTTTGAAAGTCCATATACACAACATCAACCACACTACCCTCATCAACCCTCTCCGTTACTTCATCAGAGAACTCAATCAAGTTAGTCAAACACGATTTTCCTTTAACAAATCCGTGCTGACTTTCCTTTATTAGCCCATACTTTTCCATGTACCAATTAATTTTGTCCCGGATTATTGTCTCTAAAAGTATCCACACACCGACATTAGGCTGAATGGCCTGTAATTGTCAGGTTTATCCCTCTCCCCATTTTGAACAGGGGTGTAACATTTGCAATCCTCCAGTCTTCCGACGGCATTCCCATATCTAAGGAGGATTGGAAGATTGTGGCCAGAGCCTCCACAACTTCCACCCTTACTTCTCTCAGTAATCTAGGATGCATCCCATCTGGACCAGGTGAATTTTCTACTTTGAGTACTGCCAATCTTTTAAGTACCTCCTCTTTCTCTATTTTTATCCTATCCAATATCGCTACTACCTCCTCCTCTACTGCTACAATGGCAGCATCCTCTTCTTTAGTGAAGACAGATGCAAAGTATTCATTTAGTATCTTAGCCATGCCCTCTGCCTCTGCAAAAAGATCTCCCTTTTTGTCCCTAATTGGTCCCACCCTTCCTTTAACTACCCATTTACTATTTATATGTTTATAAAAGACTTTTGGATTCCCTTTTATGTTAGCTGCTAATCTATTCTCATATTCTCCCCTTTCCCCCTGTTATTCTCTTTTTTAGATCTCTGTACTTTCTGTATTCAGCCTAGTTCTCTACTGTATTATGAAGCTTACATTTGCATTAACTTCTTTTTACTGTTGCATATTAATCTCTATATCTTTAGTCATCCAAGGAGCTCTAGCTTTGGATGCCCTTCCTTTCCCCCTCGTAGGCCTCCCATTGTTCAATTAATGTTTTGCCTGCCAATTTTTGATTCCAATCCACTTGGGCAAGGTCCCTTTTTAACTCACTGAAATTAGCCCTCCTCCAGTTAAGTATTTTCACATTTAATTGTTCTTTGTCCTTTTCCATAAATATTCTAAACCTAATGATTTTATGATCACTGTTCCCCAAATGCATCCCCACCGAAACATGCTCCACCTGCCCCGTTTCATTCCCCAGAACTAGATCCAGCACTGTTTCCTTCCTCGTTGGGCTGGAAGCACACTGTTCCAGAAAGTTCTCTTGTACAAGTTCTCTTTTACACATCTCAGGAATTCCTCCCTTGTGTAATAAGTCACAATATTACATCAGAATGTAAATACATTATTACCCTTTTGTGAACATATTTACAAGAAAGAACTTGTCATCACAGGGTTCACTAACAGCCTTATAAACTGAATAACTCGTCCTTCTCCACCTCCACAGTCAAAGAAACTAAATCATGGAAAGTTTACAAAATAATCAATAACAGAGAGTGAGTTCTGAGCTGTAATGTTGCAATTCAGATAATGGTTGTAAACCATTGCAGCTTTGATCTTGTACTTTATGTCCTCAGCTGAACTGCGTTCGAATTGATCAGGGTCTTACACTGGTATCCAGCCCTCTTTGTGTAGTACACCCTGAAGAAAATGGAAGCTTTTTATCTTTACTGGGATTAGGACGTGTTGCAGAAATACTACTGCAGTCCTGTGAGGGTTAAGCGTTGCAGCTTTACTTTGTAGTGACAGGGTCATAATCAGTAAATGGCACACGGCCTTCAGTTTTGGCTTGAGACCCTGGAATACTGAATGTAATCCGTGGCGTAGGTACATTGGTCCCTATTCTTCTTTTCCTCCTTACTCCCCCCTTGCTAGCCCTAGTTCCCTGTTGAATTGATGAAATCCAGTTCACTGTGGATCTGAATTCAGTCTTGCTAGCGTTTTCATTCACGTCTTCCCTCCAGATCAGGACGTATGCCAGACAGACAGGATCAAATTACCTGTCCATTGCAGGCTCTGTCTTGTCAGCCAGAAGAGGAGACCAGTGGGGATTGCTTGCTGGCTGTCTACACCACCTCATGTCCATTTGATTTGAGGATACTGTTAACTGTTTGAATTCTAAACGCCTTTTCCACTTGCCAGACTCTGCTGGGTTTCTCTCATCTTTCGGGATATTCAAATATCTCTCACAAGAGATCCAGACATTAATTTTTTAGTAGTATGTGCTTAACAAGACCCAAGGAGCTCTTAATCTACTGATCTCCCCCGTTCTGTTGCACAGAAAAATCTGCAACTTGGAAAAAAAACCTGAATTTAATCCTTTATCAGAGAAAAATCAACCTTGTTTCCATTATTAAATTTATTGAGTTTTCCAACAACTGTTACTGAATATACTGCGTTAGTATTTTCAGAAAAATTATTCTAGAAATTAAAATATGCCAAATACTGTGGTGTAAACATAAGTAATGTATGGACTCATGGCAATGTTCTTAAGTGCCTGTAATGAGTGTTCTAGTGTGCTCAATGTTAGAGCGGGGGCAGGGAGAGCTGATTAAAATACAAGGTGCAGCCGAGCTTTTAATCAGCTTGAGATGTTTCTTTTATTGTCCTGACGTGCGTTGAACTGAGGGAGTTGTACTTAGACTTTTACCATATGAAGGTACTCGCTGTGATGGCCACCACAATTATTTTGTTTATTTTTTACACCCCCACCTTGCATTCAAGTTAATTAAACTATTTACTGCGAAGCAGATCAAATATATTGGGTTGGAGAAATCCAGCCCCTCACCCCGCCACAAGCTGTTGGTTTTTGGGGCTGTGTGATATGGTTTTCCCTCATCAGCACCAGCACTGCTGCTGCCTGGTCTCACTTGGTGGAGTGCATCAGTGGGCAATACTCTGGTTCTTGCATATGAGGCAATTAGTGCAATCTGGTGCTCTTTGATTTATGTTCTTTGTGGCTACATTGCTTGTTGGAATGTTACTGTTTGCAATCCATTTACAGGTGATTTTCCACATTTCTGTTTTAATGTATGATTATCCAGGACGCACACCTAATTCTTTCAGTGCAAAGGACTCTGCAGTATTCAACCTGATTGATTGATTTGTTCTGCTTGTTTATTTATTTGTTTAGCTGTCAGCACGTCGCTCACGACTACGCTGATTCTTGCTGGGTTACAGCTCCATGGGAGCTGGCAGCCCTCTGCTACCTTGCTCAAGTTGCCTATGCTTCATGTGTGAACCTAGACAGAGAGCTTCAGAAGATTACTTGACTGTAGGGAAGCTTCAGTGCTGAGCCCAACTTTTTCTTCACCGTTGTCCATAGACACACATGTGCACGCACGCGCACACACACACACACATATAAAATATACATATATATATATATACACATGTGCATGTTCCAGCAAGAATCTCTGGAAAGCAATCAGGAATGGGAAGCTTGCCTCATTTTTTCAGGGACACTGAGACCAATTGTAGCAACCCTGCCAGCATCTCAGCTGAGATTAGCTACCTCAACATAGACTTGAAATCAAGTCTGTACCACTTAATGGCCCTGAATTTCCTCAGATTTTCTGCCGCCACGCAGAGGTAACTCCGTTGGTAGTGTGGCCAGAACCCCGTTTATGCCTGTAAGAGAGATCTCCCCCGCAATTACGGCAGCGCAGTGGCAGAAACTCCGAGGAAATTCAGGTCCTTGATATCACACCAGGCAGTGACTTTACCCCGAGGCTATGAAACAGCCCAGGTTCAATTTCTAATTCCTTTTGCACAGTAAAACACTTTTTTATGGTTGCCAGGTGAGTTACGATGTATTAACTCAACCTTGCTTTCTGAGCTGTATATAAATTGACAATTGGGGACTTCTACCTCATCATACAGACCTCACACACTGTGGATATGGACTATCAAAACTAGACACGCAGGTGAAATTGGCCCTTCTTATATTCCATTATGATACAGTAAGCTTAGCAGGCTCATGAAAAATCCAGGTAGGTCCAAAATGCGGGAAAGGTAGTAAGGGATGTGGGACCAGTTAGCTCCAGTAGCCCTGAACCTGATTTCAAACAGCTGTAGATTGGCACAGACTAGAATTTACAGCTGCTGCGTAAATGATCCGTCAGTCGTAACTCATCGCTGACACCGGCTGAAGCAGATGACAGAAGCTAGTGGGTGAATTACACACAGCTTGATGTTCTGCTGTGATAAACCAAATCGTCCTCTCACGGTGGCCAACCAGTCAGCAGGCACTTGGGAATTGTATTCACTAGACAGCTAGTAATGTGATAAAATGCTGCTGAATATTCAGCAAACTAGGGAATCAAGGAAGGTTGTTCAGGATAGGAGTCTGCAGCGAAAGAGAGATATATTTGTTTTTTCAAAATAGGGAACTTTCCTTTTTACACCCCAGCTTTTTCCCTTCAGGCGATACTGTAATTCATGCAGTAACTAGAAAATATTTGAAGTTAAAACATATGGAAGCATAAGCAAAACTTTATTGTTCTCTTTCAGTTAATACCTTAAAATAGACCATTTTTACATTAATAATTGTTAATGCTAATAATATTTGATTTGCAGGAATTGAAATTGCCATTTAGTGATTAAATAGAAAAAAAAGCCTGCAAATGCTGGAAATATGATACACAAAAAATGCTGGAAATGCACAACAGGCCTCTCAGTGTCTGACAGAGGGTCTCTACCCAAAACATTCATCTTTTTTCTTTATCTTTTCAGGTGCCATCAAATCTGTTGTGTATTTCCAGCATTTTCTGTTTGTGGCTGAGGAACCATTCATGAATAGTCTTAATATTGACTTACAGTAACAATAAAGTTTAATTATGCCTGTCCATAAAACCATGCACCCTCTTCCCCCACCCCTCCATTTTTAGTTCCCACTCCCCCAGGCCATGTACCTCCTGATGCCAATACTGTGCGGCAGGATGGCCTTGCTTCTAGATCACTGCCAGTGTCCCTTTTTGCCAACCACCAGCCGAGCAGCCAAATGAAGACCGTCCATTCAATTTTCCCTCCCCTGCACGAAGGTGCCTGGCCTAGCTTCTGCTAAATGCCTCCTTCTAAGTTAGAAGATTGCAGGTTGAAGCCCCACTCCAGGACTTGAGCATATGATCTAGGCTGAGACTTTTTTTCATTTGTTCTCGAATGTGGGCGGTGTTGGTGAGACTGCATTTATTGCCCATCTCAAGTTGTCCTGAGAAGATGGTGGTGAGCTTTTATGAGCTGCTGCAGTTCTTGTTCTGACAGTGCTCCGCGTCAGCCGTGGCTTAGTGATAGCACTCTCGCCTCTGAGTCCAAAGGTCGGGGGTTCAAGCCCCACTCCAGAGACTTGAGCGCATAATCTAGGCTGACACTTCAGTGTAGTACTGAGGGATTGCTGCACTGTTGGAAGTGCCGTCTTTTGGATGAGATGTTAAACTGAGGCCCCGTCTGCCCCGATCCCATGGCACTATTTCGAAGAAGAGCAGGGGAGTCCTGGCCAACATTTGTCCCGCAACCAACATCATTAAAAGAGATTACCTGGTCATTATCTCATTGGCTGCCGTGTTTCCTACATCACAACAGTGGTACCCTTCAAAAATTCTTAATTAGCTGTAAAGCTCTTTGGGATGCCCTGAGGCCGTGAAAGGCACCATATAAATGCAAGTCTTCTTTCTTCCATGATGCTATTTGGTAGGAAATGCCGGGATTTTGACCCAGCGACGCTGAAGGAACAGCAAAATATGTCCAAGTCAGGTGTGTGATTTTGAGTTGACCTTGGAGGTGATGGTGTTCCCATGATCTTGCTACTCTTACCCTTGTTGGTAGAAGTCGCGGGGCCAGGAGGTGCTGTGAGGCAAGCTTGGTGAGTTGCTGCAGAACATCCTGTAGATCGTCCATACTGATAGCAACATCAGTGGTGCTGTCTTTCGGAAGAGACGTTAAAACGAGGCATCATCCGCCCGTTCAGGTAGATGTAAAAGATCCCATGGCACTATGTGAAGAAGAGCAGCGGGGTTCTCCTGGAGTCCTAGCCAATTTATCCCTTGTGGGAGCACCATCACCATAAAGACTGCAGCGGTTCAAATAGAAGGCCCAGCATCACCTCCTCGGGGCAGCTAGGGATGAGCAATAAATGCAGCCGTGCTAGTGTTGCCCACATCTTGAGAACAATTTTTTTAAAAAACAACACGACTTAAACAGATTAACTGATCATTTATCTCACTTGCTCTTTGTGCGACCTTGCTTTGCACAAATTATCTGGCATATTTGTCTATATAACCACAGTGAGTACACTTCAAATAGTCACTCATTGGTTATGAAACACTTTGGGAGGTCCCAAGGATGTGAAAGGCATTGTAAAAAATGCAAGTTCTTTCTTTCTCCCGGAGATCAGAATGTAGTCAGGTCAGGGAGTGAAACTGCCCTCCATTAACTTCACAATGCTCCATCCAACTGTTTTTTTAAAATTTTTAATAGCTGGCACCAAGGAGGAAAAAAAATCTTCAGAATATATATTTCTCGGATAGAAAATGGCCACATATTTGTCATGGAGCAGAATTGGTGAAAAGTGAAAACTGTACGCTGTGAAAATTTGAATAACTGATGAATTCGGTGAGCGGCGGGAAAGAGCGAGACCAGAGCGGGGATATAAACAGCGCGGAGAAAGCGAGAGTTCAGTCGGTGAGCGGCGGGAAAGAGCGAGACTAGAGCGGGGATATAAACAGCGCGGAGAAAGCGAGAGTTCAGTCGGTGAGCGGCGGGAAAGAGCGAGACTAGAGCGGGGATATAAACAGCGCGGAGAAAGCGAGAGTTCAGTCGGTGAGCGGCGGGAAAGAGCAAGACCAGAGCGGGGATGTAAACAGCGCGGAGAAAGCGAGAGTTCAGTCAGTGAGCGGCGGGAAAGAGCGAGACCAGAGCGGGGATATAAACAGCGCGGAGATAGCGAGACTCTGAGACCAGCGGCAGAGTTCGGGGTGACGTCACCAGTCAGAAAGTGACGCGGCACAGGGGAGGCAGCTGATTGGTGAGTAGGTTCAGGTGAGTATTTCTACCATTTTACTGTAAGTAAAGTAATAAGAAAGGGAAGGTCTGCAGGTTTTATAGCAGGTAGTGTTTTTTTTTTAGTGAACCTAGGTCCCTAGTATAGTTAACATTTTCTAATTTCAAAGTAATTTAAAAGGGGGAACTAAGCTAAGGCAAGTCATGGCAGCAGACCTCGCACCCGTGATATGCCCCTCCTGCAAGATGTGGGAAGTCATGGACAATACCAGTGTCCCTGCCGACCATGTGTGCAGGAAGTGTGTCCACCTGCAGCTACTGACCGATCGTATCTCGGAGCTGGAGCTGCGGGTGGATTCACTGTGGAGCATCCGCGATGCGGAGAAACGCGTGGATAGCACGTTTAGCGAGTTGGTCACACCGCAGGTAAAGGGTGTACAGGCAGGAAGTGAATGGGTGACCACCAGGCAGAGTAAGAGGTGCAGGCAGGTAGTGCAGGGGTCCCCTGTGTCCATCCCCCTCTCAAACAGGTATACCGTTTTGGATACTGTTGGGGGAGATGGTTCACCAGGGGAAGGTGGCAGTGGCCAGGTTCATGGCACTGTGGCTGGCTCTGCTGCACAGGAGGGCAGGAAAAAGAGTGGCAGAGCTATAGTGATAGGGGACTCGATTGTAAGGGGAATAGACAGGTGTTTCTGCAGAAGCAACCGAGACTCCAGGATGGTATGTTGCCTCCCTGGTGCAAGGGTCAGGGATGTCTCGGAGCGGCTGCAGGACATTCTGGAGGGGGAGGGTGAACAGCCAGTTGTCGTGGTGCATATAGGTACCAACGATATAGGTAAAAAACGGAATGAGGTCCTACAAGCTGAATTTAGGGAGTTAGGAGTTAAACTAAAAAGTAGGACCTCAAAGGTAGTAATCTCAGGATTGCTACCAGTGCCACGGGCTAGTCAGAGTAGGAATGACAGGATAGCTAGGATGAATACGTGGCTTGAGAGATGGTGCAAGAGGGAGGGATTCAAATTCCTGGGCCATTGGAACCGGTTCTGGGGGAGGTGGGACCAGTACAAATTGGACGGTCTGCATCTGGGCAGGACTGGAACCAATGTCCTAGGGGGAGTGTTTGCTAGTGCTGTTGGGGAGGGTTTAAACTAATGTGGCAGGGGGATGGGAACCGATGCAGGAAGTCAGTGGGAAGTAAAGTGGTGACAGAAACAAAAGGCAGTAAGGGAGAGTGTACAAAACTTGACTGGACAGATGGTCTGAGAAAGCAGGGCAAAGACCAAGGGAAGTCTAGATTAAACTGCATTTATTTCAATGCAAGAAGTCTGATGGGCAAGGCAGATGAACTCAGGGCATGGATGAGTACATGGGACTGGGATGTTATAGCTATTACTGAAACATTGCTAAGGGAGGGGCAGGACTGGCAGCTCAATGTTCCAGGGTACAGATGCTATAGGAAAGATAGAGCAGGAGGTAAGAGAGGAGGGGGAGTTGCGTTCTTGATTAGGGAGAACATCACGGCAGTAGTGAGAGGGGATATATCCGAGGGTTCGCCCACTGAGTCTATATGGGTAGAACTGAAAAATAAGAAGGGAGAGATCACTTTGATAGGATTGTACTACAGACCCCCAAATAGTCAAAAGGAAATTGAGGAGCAAATATGTAAGGAGATTACAGACAGCTGCAAGAAAAATAGGGTGGTAATAGTAGGGGACTTTAACTTTCCCAACATTGACTGGGACAGCCATAGCATTAGGGGCTTGGATGGAGAGAAATTTGTTGAGTGTATTCAGGAGGAATTTCTCATTCAGTATGTGGATGGCCCGACTAGAGAGGGGGCAAAACTTGACCTCCTCTTGGGAAATAAGGAAGGGCAGATGACAGAAGTGTTAGTGAGGGATCACTTTGGGACCAGTGATCATAATTCCATTAGTTTTAAGATAGCTCTGGAGAATGATAGGTCTGTCCCGAAAGTTAAAATTCTAAATTGGGGAAAGGCCAATTTTGATGGTATTAGACAGGAACTTTCAGAAGTTGATTGGGAGAGTCTGTTGGCAGGCAAAGGGATGTCTGGTAAGTGGGAGGCTTTCAAAAGTGTGTTAACCAGGGTTCAGGGTAAGCACATTCCTTATAAAGTGAAGGGCAAGGCTGGTAGAAGTAGGGAACCTTGGATGACTCAGGAGATTGAGGCCCTAGTCAAAAAGAAGAAGGAGGCATATGACATGCATAGGCAGCTAGGATCAAGTGGATCCCTTGAAGAGTATAGAGATTGCTGGAGTAGAGTTAAGAGAGAAATCAGGAGGGCAAAAAGGGGACATGAGATTGCTTTGGCAGATAAGGCAAAGGAGAATCCAAAGAGCTTCTACAAATACATAAAGGGCAAAAGAGTAACTAGGGAGAGAGTAGGGCCTCTTAAGGATCAACAAGGTCATCTGTGTGCGGAACCACAAGAGATGGGTGAGATCCTAAATGAATATTTCGCATCGGTATTTACGGTTGAGAAAGGCATGGATGTTAGGGAACTTGGGGAAATAAATAGTGATGTCTTGAGGAGTGTACATATTACAGAGAGGGAGGTGCTGGAAGTCTTAACGCGCATCAAGGTAGATAAATCTCCGGGACCTGATTAAATGTATCCCAGGAAGTTATGGGAGGTTAGGGTGGAAATTGCGGGTCCCCTAGCAGAGATATTTGAATCATCGACAGCTACAGGTGAGGTGCCCGAAGATTGGAGGGTAGCAAATGTTGTGCCTTTGTTTAAGAAGGGCGGCAGGGAAAAGCCTGGGAACTACAGACCGGTGAGCCTGACATCTGTAGTGGGTAAGTTGTTAGAGGGTATTCTGAGAGACAGGATCTACAGGCATTTGGAGAGGCAGGGACTGATTAGGAACAGTCAGCATGGTTTTGTGAGTGGAAAATCATGTCTCACGAATTTGATTGAGTTTTTTGAAGGGGTAACCAAGAAGATAGATGAGGGCTGTGCAGTAGACGTGGTCTACATGGACTTTAGCAAAGCCTTTGACAAGGTACCGCATGGTAGGTTGTTACATAAGGTTAAATCTCACGGGATCCAAGTTGAGGTAGCCAATTGGATACAAAATTGGATTGACGACAGAAGACAGAGGGTGGTTGTAGAGGGTTGTTTTTCAAACTGGAGGCCTGTGACCAGCGGTGTGCCTCAGGGATCGGTGCTGGGTCCGCTGTTATTTGTTATTTATATTAATGATTTGGATGAGAATTTAGGAGGCATGGTTAGTAAGTTTGCAGATGACACCAAGATTGGTGGCATTGTGGACAGTGAAGAAGGTTATCTAGGATTGCAACGGGATCTTGATAAATTGGGCCAGTGGGCCGATGAATGGCAGATGGAGTTTAATTTAGATAAATGTGAGGTGATGCATTTTGGTAGATCGAATCGGGCCAGGACCTACTCTGTTAATGGTGGGGCGTTGGGGGGAGTTATAGAACAAAGAGATCTAGGAGTACAGGTTCATAGCTCCTTGAAAGTGGAGTCTCAGTTGGATAGGGTGATGAAGAAGGCATTCAGCATGCTTGGTTTCATTGGTCAGAACATTGAATGCAGGAGTTGGGATGTCTTGTTGAAGTTGTACAAGACATTAGTAATGCCACACTTGGAATACTGTGTACAGTTCTGGTCACCCTATTATAGAAAGGATATTATTAAACTAGAAGGAGTGCAGAAAAGATTTACTAGGATGCTACCGGGACTTGATGGTTTAACTTATAGGGAGAGGTTGGATAGACTGAGACTTTTTTCCCTGGAGAGTAGGAGGTTTAGGGGTGATCTTATACAAGTCTATAAAATAATGAGGGGCATAGATAAGGTAGATAGTCAAAATCTTTTCCCAAAGGTAGGGGAGTCTATAACGAGGGGGCATAGATTTAAGGTGAGAGGGGAGAGATACAAAAGGGTCCAGAGGGGCAATATTTTCACTCAAAGGGTGGTGAGTGTCTGGAACGAGCTGCCAGAGGCAGTAGTAGAGGCGGGTACAATTTTGTCTTTTAAAAAGCATTTGGACAGTTACATGGGTAAGATGGATATAGAGGGATATGGGCCAAGTGCAGGAAATTGGGACTAGCTTAGTGGTATAAACTGGGCGACATGGACATGTTGGGCCGAAGGGCCTGTTTCCATGTTGTAAACTTCTATGATTCTATGATTCTAATTGCCTTGTTGTGCGTTCGGCTGATGATGCTATGGTACAGTACCCCTCACACATTCCAGCCTGTTGCTCAGTTCTCGTTTACTGCTGGCATCACTGCAGTGAAAAACAAGCACTGCACCACACACATGGTATCGGAGCTTCTGCATTCCTGGCATCCAGGTATGCTGTAGCACCCAGGGGAGGCTTTTAAAATTGAAAGGGCAGCCTTAACCTATCCAATCGATTATAGGGTGTTCAGTTGCATAGGCTAAAGGGGACTGGGGACATAATTTTTTAAAAAACTTTGCAGCTAGCCTTGGAGGCGGTCAGCCATGGGTACAGCAAATGACAGGCATGCTGCTTCCACTTTTTATTAACCCCCCACCCCCAAGCCAGGTGACCAAGGTGAACTCCCTTTCCCAGATCACACTCTGTATTGAAAAGTTATGGCATTTAAAGTGCAGAGTGGATGTGTGTGCTGTTTGGAAACAATGAATGTGCTTTGTGGAGCTCCACATTTGCCGAGCCATCCGGACTGCGTAAATAAACGGGCTTAATTCAAAACTTCGAGCTGACAGTTTGGGCGTGTGGGCTATCGTGGACTTAATTCAAATTGAATCTGATACTCTATTAATTATGTAGCTTCTGTGGTTTTGGTTTCCACTGATTTGTTTATCGGTTACTGAAAAATCTGGTGTATTTGGTCGCAGCAATCTGAAAGCTGAAACATACATTGGCGGAACTTTTGTCTTTATTAAGGTGAAGAATGTCAGTCCTGGGAAATAGAATGTTTTGCCATTTTATTCCATCAACTATGAGTAATAAGTGCTCCTCGGTCAATTATAACACCAGTTATAATGCACAGAGTGAAGTTCCCTCTGCTCAGGCCTAACAATGTGCCATGACCACCTAACTCAGAAATTGTGCCAGTTTTAATTTGTCCACTTCCTACATCAGCCCTCTTCAATGGCTTCTTTGAGTGAGGTTGAGAATGTAGTGTCAAATTCAGCCTGGTTTTGTAATATGGGCCTGCTTACCTTAGGAACTGCTGCTTTTTGCAAGCCATTTAAAAAAAAAGAAACCCTGCACTGAGGTGCAACGTAGGATTTCACTATGAAGTTCGTTGTCCAATCTTACCTTCACACAGGCTTTTATAGTCTCCAAACCTGCAGGTTGACTCATGCACTGGGCCAAGCAAAGCTTATCAACCAGCACTGCATACAGATAGTTAAAACTATCAGTGTAAATTGTCAGGAAATGTTATTCTGGGTTCAGAATTCCTGTGCAATTGGACTGACTGTGGGTGGTGATATAAGTAAAATTTTATGCTTAGATTAGGAACTGTGTCAAATGTAAGTTAACGGAATCCTCCATTGCAATTGCTCAGATTAGGTAGGAATTTATCTGGTTGCACTGTGCACTGTAGTTGCATTATTGCTGTAAGTACCAGGGAAGGGACTGCTGCAGTATAATTCAAATAGCTTCACAAGGAAAAATAGTGGAGGAAATTATTTTACTTTAAAATTGTGTAAAGTGTGTTATTAGCTCCACCAATGGTCTAGTGTGATGATTATCTATATAGATAATATATTCTGATCCATTGTTGTCACTGGGGTATTTAGAAACAATATACTATGTGATTTCAGCTGGGGTACCAATTGGACTGCTACAGTTGGCCTTAGCTGCTGTTTGATAGCTAGGGGGAAAAAATCAATCAGGGTGCGCAGTCCTGCCATTGGAAAGTATATGCGCATTCATTGGTTGAAAACAGGATCTGGCTTGGATGAATTGCTCCCACGATCAACTAGCCCACCAACACTCACCGTTTAGACATGCAAATAAAAGCTGCCCACTTGGCTGAGGTACTGGATGGCTGCCAGCACCAATACCCAACGATAGAGCCACTGCCTTCAGGAGAGGTGAGTAAATTGGAGGAAAGAAAACACTGTCCTCTCACAGTAGGGCCTGGGTGGTGTCCATTCAGCCCAGGCTGATAGTGTGAGAGTCTCCTCGTGGAAATGACAGCACTAAAGGAGGCCATTCAGCTCATTTGGGACTATGCCAGAAATATTTGAGTCTCAAAGTGAAAAGTGGTTTGAGTAATCTCAGTTCAGTTATATTGTGCAAATGTGTACCTACACCACCATTTGCGAATAAAATATGAAGTAGGTACAATCATTTCTTAATTTATTAGAACTTCCTAAAAAAGATCCTGAATTAAAATATACCAGGGCCCATTTTTATTGTATCACAGTAAGTTTATGCTGACGCATAGTGGATTGAGAGGCTGTACACAAACACAGTGAGTAACCAGCAAGAAGAGAAAATGGGAAGGGGAAGGCAGAGTAATGGACCCTCTTAAGTGGATACACGGGGATGAAAATTGGTCATGGCCTGTTTCCCGGTCCATAACCAGCGATGCACCCCAACCAGGAGGCGAGAGGCCGGCTCAATTTCAGACCTCATTAACAGTTTTTTGCACGAACTGCCGGCTGCCCACGGACAGCTCACACATTGTACATTGTTCAATATCGGGCCACTTGCCTCACTGGCAGAGGCCATAAGATAAGTCCTAGGAGTGAGACTAGAGTGGCAACAGGGAGCTGGGGGGGAGCGATAGCGAGGACTGTGGAGTCGGGGGAGCACTCCTGCTCCTCCCCTCTCCACAGGAACGCTTTTAATTTTTTTGAAATTTCGGCTTACCGTTACCTGGCACCTGCTTCGCTCAATCCAAATAAATTTCTGTAAGGGGGCCTAAAACAGGTGTTAGGTGCTGATTTTCAAAATTAACAGACCTATCACCTGTTTTAGACAGACGCCCAGGTTGTTGTAAAACCGCCTTTAGCAATAGGCACAGATCGAGCGCGGGACGTTTGCGCCACAACATTGGTCCTTTTTGCCCCGCTGGAAAACAGACGCAACAAGGGCCAATTTTTACCCCATGGTCTCAGTAAGGAACCTAATTTGTTGATTAGTCAATAAAAATGCATTTTGTGCTGATCTGGCTTGTTTACATATGCCGAGTAAATACATTTGTCGATATGGCAACTGATCTTGATGGTAGAAAATGTTTGAATTAGGTCCCAGTTCAAAGTGTGGACATGAGGTTCATAGTAACTAATTCTGTGGAAAATAAGCTAATTCGCCATTTGAAGCCTCCGGTGATGTTCTGTGTTGTTGCTATGAATATGCAGACACAGAAAATAACATGGTCCTACCGTATTGACAAGGGATACTCTGAATCAACTAGTTATTAGTCTGGGCATGTGGCAATTAAAGTTGTGAAGGACCAACACTAGGTTAGTTACAGGAGATGACCATTTATGTGAATAGTGTCCCATGTTTCCGTGTTTTTGTTCCTGTCTTTAGGGGTCATCTCCAAAGTTAAGAAATACCCAGTCAAGTTTATTGCAGCATTTGATCACTAATTTTACCAACTCCTGCCCCCCCCCCCCCCCCACCCCGGAAAATATAGGTAAATTTGTGCTAAAGCAGGATGTCCAAACTTTTTGGGGGTATTTTCCTGGCAACTGACAGGATTGGGTTGGTCACCTGTTTAACACTGCGCCTGATTTTACTCTCCATTGACCATTACCTGTGGACCCAGGTTGCCAACTTACGTGATGAAACCTGGAGATTTCATCATATGACCTCCCGCCTTCAATTGCCCTACTCAGTCAAATAGCACTTTTTCCTATCTCCAATCTTTAAATAATTAATAAACGAAACAAAATAGAGACAAAAACACATTTTTAAAAAATAATCCTATGATTTTTCTCCTGGATTGCTCGTAGCAGTGTCCAAGAGATTAATCTGTAATATCTGGAGACACCAGGACAATCCTGGAGGGTTGGCAATCCTACTGTGGTGGGATTATTTCATGCATATGGCGAAGCAATGACTACAGGAAGCAGTCTTAATTTTTTGATACAAAGATTTTAATTTCTGACAATTTTTGGAGTTCCATCACCAAACTCTGAAGTCAAGCATTTTGTTTTTGAGACACACATTAAAATCCCAGTTTCACAGAATAGCCGCATCAAAACCAGCCACCAACCAAATGAAACCCTGGAGATACACTTTGTGAACTTTGGAGGCTGTCCCTTAGCAGTGCAGCACAGTCTCGCTGCTCTGCACTTGCCTGACCTTTGTCCGGCAGCTGTAAAATGAGGAGGCCTAACAGGTTTTAATCCTCCACACTGCTGCATCCAACCACAGGAATGCACCCAGAGAAATGCCTAGCTGTGCAAACTGGATCAAACAAGTTTAGGGCAGTGCTGCGGCTTGCACAGACGACCAGGATTTGTGGTGCTTGTAAGCTGCCAGCTTGAAACCACTGCCGCAGCTGCTTCCCGAGCCAGGGTTTAACAAAAGGGCAAATCCAATGTTTTACATGGAATCATCAGGACAAACATTACCTGACCAGTCACGTGTTGTAGTTGCGTATCCAGAGCCTGGGATCGCTGGAAATGCTGGCAGTAGTTTTAATAGAGCACGGCATCATGTATCGGTGTACAGTTTAACATTCTCAAGCAACATTCACAAAACAGAAACCCTTAGGAGCATGAGGTGCCCGTTGAAGTTGTGCTGGTATAATGGCTAGCACCCATTTATGGTTACTATATGTTGCGTTAGTGTGATTGTAACACTTTGTGGCCTCTTAATTTTGTGCAAGTATTTTTTTTAAATTGAGATCTGGCTGATCAGACGAGCCTTGCAAAAAGGAAGCTGATGCAGTGCTGTGTTTAATAGTTTGATTCAAGTGTTTTAAGTGCAGAAAACATTGAAGAGCAGTGCCTGTGCACGGCATTGGACCCTTATCGTGCAATGGCTGTGTTTTATTAGAAGGCTTGAATGAGAACTCAGCCACAGATGTTCTCTTCATGTCCAGAGAGAAGCAAGAAAACTGGAGGGATGTATCTCATGAAATGGGCCTTTATCCATGACTCGTAACACAGTGGCATTGAGAACCGACACGGAGAAGTCTGGCTAAACTATGCCAGCCTACTGGAAACGTGGTAGGAGGTAGCATCCATGAGAAAACCAAGTGCCAGTGTCAATACACACAATAACTTGCCTGAGAAAGCCACAGCCTTGGTCTTGACAACAGTCAAACATAGGCATGTGGAAAGGTCTGATCAGATAATAAACCTTAATGCCATATATAGAATGTAGAGTCATGGTTTGAGGTTGAAAAAAAAGGAAATTGGGCACGCAGTACTTGTTTACTGAGCAATAACTGATCCTTCGTCCAGCTACAATGGCTTCCCACACACAATTGCTACCACTTCCTTTTGACAATCTGATGAATCTTCTGCCTTAAAACCAGAGGATGGAGAGAGTCTTGCATATTCTAGGCGGTAGTTCTCCTCCCATAGGTAGAAAGCCTAACTGGCCCCACTGAGTCTGTGATAGTACCTGATACTACAGCTGTTGTTCAAACAAGTTATTTTGAGCCGTACCAAACAGAAGCAAAATGGTTTTAAAAAAAATAAAATGGCTGCTGTGGTTATTTTTCTTCCCACCCTTCTAATTTACACTCCTGAAAGTGCTAACTCACACTGGGATAATGTCCCAGGGGTGCTGGCTGCCCTCCAGTACCTCGGCTAAATATAAGCCTGGAAAACGAACTGTTTAACCGTGAAGGACATCGCAGGTGAGCCTGATGTGACGTCACCTCACACTTGTACACACACACACTTTCTAGCAGGAGCCACTGGATAGCAGTTAGAACTGGGAACCCCTTTTCCCTCCAAGTAGACTGAGGCCAATCGTAGCACCAGAATAACTATTGCCAACATCTAACTCAGCCAGGGCATGAATCGGACATAGTAATTTTTCTTATTAATTCCTCCGGCATCGCAGATGTCTTTGTTTGCAGATGCCAGATTTTTGCTTTGCCCCATTGTGTCTTCTGTAGACAACCACTTTCCACTCACTAACATAAACATCTCTACCAAATAGTTTCCCTCACCATCAGGAAATTCCTTTAAAAAGCACCTAGGGGATCACTGCACTCAAATTCAAGATGGCTGCCCCTACCATTTGTTTTAAGTCCATTGCATTATTAGAAGTTTACAGGTGGATATTTTTCAGATCCTAAGTGGATCTCCTTTTATGTTTCTGGTTGACAGGGCATGCTGCTTTGTAATGTGAGCCCGCTAGGCCCCAACAGCAAGTGTCCTTTCCATTGCTGGTAGAACCAGGGGTTGCAACAGGATTTCTCTTCCTCTCTTTTCAACCAACCTCCCAGCTAAACAGGGTATCCATCTCTCTCTCTCAGTCTTTCCTCCCATCGCAACAAGTTTTCTGTTTCCCCTTAAACAGTGTTCTTTCTGCTTCCACAGCAGAGTCTTTCTCTTTTCTTGCCTTCCATCTCCTGTTTACAGTTCTCTATGTCTTTCTGCCTCCCTTACAATGGAGTGTCTCTCTCCCTTTCTCTCTCCCTATCTCTCTTTCTCCCTCATCCCCACTTCCCCCATCCCTCTCTGCCCCTTCAACCTGATTTCCAGTAGGGGCTCTCTCTCCTTCCTACTCCCTTCTCCATTAGCATCTCTTTCCTCTCTCACAACAGCATCTGTCTCAGTCTGCATGAATACATTATTGTCACCAAAACTTTGTGACTATCTTTCCATTAACTCCCTGTTTGAATCCCTTCAGTCTGGCTTTTATCCTCCTTGAAGCACCTAGATCGCCCTCATCAAAGTCACCAATGATATCCTGTGCACTGCGACCATGGTACTTCATCTCTCCTCATCCTTTTCGATGTGTCCGTAGCTTTTAACATAATTGGTCGGTCACTCCAGCCACCTCTATCACTTGTTCTCCTTAGTCCACCTCTGTGACACTGCTATATTATGGTTTCATTCTTACCTATCTGAATGTAGCCAGCATACCTTCTGCAAAGGCTTCTCCTCCTAGCCCCACACAGTCGCTTCTAGCATGCCCTCAGATTCCATCCATACTTGCCACCTCGCATACATGCTGTCTCTCGGCAACATTATCCACAAGCATGGTATCAGTTTTTTATATGTACACTGATGATTCCCAACTTTTAACTGTTTGCTGCCACCCTTGACTCCATGCGGTAAATTTTAACCCCCAAGAACAGGCGGGGAGTAAAAGTGCTGCGTTTTCAGAGTGGGACCGTATGCCGGCTCCAACATGCCTACTTCTGGGTTTAACCCAGGCAGGTTTGTCTGCGTGTGGAGAGCAGGCATCAGCGAAGTCCCACCCCCCACATAAAGCCAGCGGGCAGATACTTAAAAGGGCAATGTACCTCATTGAGGTGCTTAATATTTTGTGCATTGGAATAATAAAATAAATTTAACCTTACCTGTTTGGGTTTCCCATCGCTTCCAATTCATGAAAGCAGACGGGAAGGGCCGGATCCATGAGGTGGTGTTTTTATTGCATTGCTTGTGGGCCCGGAGGAGCAGGAGTGCTTTATCCAGGCCCAACAAGCTCACCTGACCAATAGGACCCCCACGATCGGCCAACCCCCAGCCCCCCGGGGAACCCCCCCCCTCCTACCTCGGACTCTCCACCCGATCTCCAGCGGCATCTGATCTTCTTCTGAACCCCCCGATCTCTTCCTCAGCCCCCCCCGATCTTCTCAGCCCACTGATCTTCTTCTCAGCTTCCCCCCACCCCCCCGCCGATCTCTTCTTCAGCTCCCCTGATCCTCTCTCCCCCTCCCCCCGATTTTCTCCCCGGCCTGTCAATCAGGCTGGCTGCCAGGTGCGAAACCCAGAAGTGCAGTTGATGGGCCTCATTCGCAACCCGCCCGCTTACCTTTCTTGTTTTGCACCTGGAAATCTCCCCCTCCCTGCTCCCTTCCGAGCTGGAAGTTAAAATTTACCCCCATGACTCAGTTGTGGATGAGTTGGAACACTCTCTAGCTCAACATCATTGAGATGGAAGCAATCCTTTTCGACCTCACCAGAAACTTTGCACTTTGCCCCCTGTTCTACCCACTTCCCAGTTGCTTGCTCAGGTTGAAACTGTGTAATTCGTGTAACACGAATGTCCTCTTTGACCTAAACAAAAATTAAAACCTTACATATAGTCTGTCACCAAGACTGCTCCACAATATTGCCTGCCTTTGTACCCATCTCACCCTCACCATCACTGAAGGTCTCGTTCATGCTTTTGTCATCTCCAGCATTACGTGCAATATTGGGCTACAGGATTGGAACCCAATGTTGAGGTTTTAGAGCAGTTACAACACAAATTCACTAGGATGCTGCCTGGTATGAATAAATACAGATAAGAAGAAAGACTTGAAAAATCGGGGCAATTTTCATCAGAACAATGCAGTTTACAGGGTGATGTAATAGAAGTGTTTAAAACTATGAAAGGATGAGATAGGGTAGACAGAAGCAGACTGTATCCAGTAGTTGAGGGGTCAAGAATGAGGGGCTATAGATACAATTAAATGTAAATGATTTAGAACAGTGTGTAATTGGCAAATGAATTTCAATATAGATAAATGTGAGGTGGTACATTTTGGTAAGAATAAGGAGGCCACATTCTGCTAAAAGTAGTGACACAGGTTAATAAAGCCATAAAAAAGGCAAATCAAGCACTGGGGTTCATTTCTAGAGGGATTGAATTGAAAAACAATGAAGTTATGTTAAACTTGTATAGAACCTTGATTAGACCACACTTGGAGTACTGTAAACAGTGCTGGTCTCCATATTATAAAACGGATATAGATGCACTGGAGAGGGTGCAAAAAAGGTTGACAAGGATGATACCAGAACTGAGAGGATATGTTTATCAGGAAAGGCTGAACAGGCTTGGTCTCTTCTCTCTAGAAAAGAGAAGGCTGAGGGGTGACCTGATAGTGGCCTTTAAGATAATGAAAGGGTCGACGTAGAAAAAATGTTTCCATTTGTGGGTGGAGTCCAAAACTAGAGGTCATAAATATAAAATAGTCGCTAATGAATCCAATAGGGATAGCAGGAGAAACCCAAAGAGTGGTAAGAATGTGGAATGCGCTACCACAAGTTGTTGAGGCAAATAGCATAGATGCATTTAAGGACATGTACATGAGGAAGAAAGGAATAGAAGGGTATGCTGAAAGGGTTAAATGAAATAGGGAGGGAGGAGGCTTGTGTGGAGCATAAACACCGGCGTCGACCAGTTGGGCCGAAAGGCCTGTTTCTGTGCTGTAGTTTTGATATAACTCAATGATATTGTGAGGCTGTGGAATTCACTTCCAGAGTTAGCAGTTGAGGCAGAAATTACATCATTCAAGATTAGATTAAATAGGTGCTTCAAGGAAAAGAGATATGGGAACAGGCTGGGTAAATGTGATTAAGACTTTTTATTCACGTGGAAGGTAAATATTGACACAGACTCGTTGGGTCGAATGCCTGTTTCTGCGTTGTAACTTCTATGAATTTCTATAGTTCCCTTTCCTCAGGCACTATCCTGCCCCCTTCAAAACTGTTATTATCATCCCTCTCCTTAAACCCACTTTCAACCATCCATCCTCTCCAACTACCGTCTCTCCCCAACCTGCCTTCCTTCTCTGAGGTCTTTGCACACGTTGTTGCCTCCCAGCTCAGTTCCCATGTCAACTAAAACTCCCTGGGGTCGAGTTTCCACTTCTTTCCGATAGTTATATCAGCAGAATCGAGGCAGAATCGAGTGAACCAGCGTAAAAGATTGGGGAATTTTAAACGTAAGTGAGTTGCGCCCAAAACCACTTACACTTGTGTTTTCCGCGATCTTTTAAGATTCAGTTCGCCCAAATCAGGCCCCGCCCACAAAACTGGCCACGTCCCCAGGACGAAATTGCGAGATTCCGCCAATTGTGCTGGCTTGGGAAGGCTCTTCAAATTGCACCCATTTTCTTAGGCGCACGGGCACTAGTAGGCACGTTTTAGAAGTTTTCTCCAATCATAAAAAAGTTTAATTTACTAAGAAACTGTCTAGTGTATACCAAAGAAACTATTAAATGGTTCACTATAGTTTTTTTTAAGTAATTTTCAGTGATTTTAAATCAGCTTACTCACAGGTGGAGGACTGGATACCCTCATTAAAACTTTTAGTGACAAACCCATTTTCAGCTGTATTAATAAAACTGCACCAAGTTACCACTCTTCAATACCTCAAGGAATATTTTTTAATGGAATGAAAAATAAAATAACCAATTACGTTTTATTATGATTGCGCTCGTTCATGGACGATTTTACGTTTGTGATTATGCAAATGACTTTTAGCGGAAACTTGGACTGTGACCTAACCCGCACAATTTCAAGCACATTTTGGGTGCAATTTCCCGATTGCGCCCAAAGTGGAAACTTTACCTGTCTAAATCCCACCAGTCCGGCCTCCCTCTATTCTTACAGCACCAAAATGGCACTAGCCAAAATCACGAATTATGTCCTCTGTGACTGTGGTGCTTTATCCTTCGGCATCCTCCTTGATCTTTCTTCTCTTGACTCCTCAACTGTCTTTCTGTTGTCAGACTATTTGACTGACATTAAGTCTGGTATGTGTCATAATGTTTTCCAGCTAAGTATCAGGAAGACCAAGGTATCATCTTCGGTCCCTACCACAAACTCTGCTTCTTTGCCACTGATTCCATCTTGTTCCCATCCACTTTTTTAGATCGATCCAGACTGTCTATAATCTCAGCATACTCTTTGATCGTCAGTTGTGCTTTAAACCCCACATCCTACCCATTACCAAGACCACTTATTTCCACTTCTGCAACATTACCTGCCTCACCCTAACTCAGCCTATCTGGTGCTGAAGTCCTCAGTCAAACCTTTGTCACTTTCAGGCTTGACTACTCTAAAATCTGCTTGCTGGTCTCCCATCTTCCACCCTGCGTAAGTTGCAACTTGTCAAAAATCCGGCCACGTGTCCAGTCCCGCACTGATCCATTGGCCCATCACCCCGTCCTCTCTGGCCGACATTGGCTCCTGGTCCCCCGGTACATAACATTTAAATCCCTCCATGGCCTTGCTCCACCCTATCTCTGCAATATATATAATATATAATATATAAGTTCAGAGACCTAGCACTATATGTCGTGCTGTCTGTGGAAATGCGGGCAGGGGTAGAGAATTTAAGGATAAGCTTGCCATACTTTTTAAAATAAGTTCTATTTTTATGGGTATATAGTGAGGAACTATCACAGTAGCTGCATCTTGGAGAAATCTATTTTGAATGGGGAGAAAATTGAAATTGGGACGAAACATTTTAAACAACGTGACTGGCGAAAGGTGAAAGTAGAAAATAACTAGAACAGCCAATTAGAAATGAGAGAAACAGAGAAACTTACCCAGTGGGAAAGAAGAGAAGATACCTAGCCAATGTACAAGAAGAAAATTGATGGACAGACTGGACAGTCATGACAGACGACAAGACATGGCTCACCTTCCCTGTAAGGTGTCAAGTTCACAACCTGTTGAATCGATCCAATTTTTAATGGGTGTGTGACTGATGATTTCTTTTTGAGCTTTGAATTGCTTATTTTCAACCACATTTATTCCAACTGGCACCACTGCAATACCATTCTATATTTTCATAAGAGTGCCACATTCATGTTTTGCAGTCAGGATTGAAGAAATTGTAGGTGGTGGTATGCTTTGGCAGATTTTTGGGTTGGGAGAGAAGGGAAAGAAATGAGAACATCATTAAATTCTATGCCCCACACAATGCTGCCCTTGTATACTTCTTGTATTCAGACTGCCAAATACAAGCGATGTAGTGGTTCAATGGGAAAATGGAACGTGGTAGGAATTAGTGGTGAAGTATCGTGGAGTAAAATGTATCGCAGTAAGAGACACCCCAACTGAGCAGCTTTTTAAAAAATTATCTAAGCAACAATTACTGCTTACTCTGGCAACTCAAATCATTGTCGAGATTGCTAAGATCCTCTTACTACTTTCTGTGTTTTATTCTTAGAGTAAAGCTTAACATCCGGCACACTTTCCAAATCATTATGCAAAACCGGTTTTACTTGCTGATGGCTTAGTGTGTAAATACACCGTGCTCTGTGATATTACAGGCAAATAGTTTGTCAGCTTGGCTCAGGTGGTAACACTCTTTCTTGCCTTTGGGTCAAAAGTTCAAGTTCAAGTTCCATACCAGGTCTCTAAAATTCTGCGTGGGGCGGGATTCTACCAGTCTCCCAGTGGAATCCCCAGGAAAATGGTGTCAATGGTTGAAAATGGTCATTTGCAGCATTTCCCTGGGTGATGCACCACTTTCCCACTGGAGTTATGCTATGGCAGGAGACTGGTAGTCACCACACCTCCCCACCCCCCGAGAAACTTCAGGGCCCAGATGTTTGAGTTCATAATCTAAACTGACAGTATTAGTGCAGCCCTGAGGGAGTGCTGCGTTGTCATAGGTGCTTGGATAGGGAGATCCATTACATTTCAAATCATAACAAAATTTCCAAAATCTCTATAATTTTAATATCTATTATCAGATGTGGCTGCTCACTATAAATGTTGTTTCTTGCAACAGGGCGGTTGAGCTGAAATACACAAGTAGTCAGTCGCAAGACTTTATCCAGGGTCTTTCTTGCTTGGGAGGCACTGCATTTTCATATGCAAGTACCCAATGGCTCTGAAATTCTCAGGTGATTAAATCAGTCTGCCGCCATAGTTCCGTTTACGCCGTTTCTCTGGGGTTTCCACCAGTCTCCTGCCGGAGTTATGGTAGAACCTTCACAGAATTTCATGGCCTTTTCCAAGCAAGTACGGACCACTTAACATTGACTGTTTACAGGACTAAGCAATCAGTTTAAGGTAAAAGGTTTGTTAACAGGTGCAAATGGATTTGTGTCTAACATCTAGGTGAGGTTCAGGAAAACTATCACTTTAATTTGATAAGCTTTGTTTATCAGTGGAAGACACCTTTTGAAGACACCTTGTTTCCCAGGCTGAACTTCAAATGGTATGAGAGGTATAACCACAGCAATGTGCTTCCAGCTCTTAAGTTCTTTAGGGGGTCATTGGGTTGGAACGAATATCTAAACACTCTGGTGATTAGACAAAACCTCACGTATCATTTTATATTTCGGATATTCGGTATTCGGAGATTTAGCGAAGTATTGTGACTTTTGTTGTTTTTGTACCCAAGAAGATGTTAGTTAAAATTCTAAAATCAAATGAAATCTGCTGTTCTGATTTTCTGCTTAATAAACTTAATTCATTGTTTGCAGCCTAAATCACATGGTAAATTCTCATCCTTCTGTTCAAATCCTTCCATGGCCTTGCCCTTCCCTATCTCTGTAACCTCCTCCAGCCGTACAACCTTCTGAGAACTTTGCGTTCCTCCAATTCTGGCCTCGTGCATCTCCCACTTCCTTCACCCCACCATTGGCGGCATTGCCGTCAGCTGTCTAGTCCCTAAGCTCTGGAATTCCCTCCCTCAACCTCTCTGTCTCTGCACCTATCTCTCTTCCTTTAAGGCGCTCCTTAAACCCTACATCTGTGGTCACCTGCCCTAATATCACCTTCTCTGGCCCGGTGTCAATTTTTGTCTGATTACGCTCCTGTGAAGTGCCTTGGATTTGTTAAAGGCAAATCGAATCTGACTAACCTGATTGAGTTCCTTGATGAAGTATCAGAGAGGGTTGATGAAGGTAGTACAGTAGATGATGGATATATGGACTTTCAAAAGGCATTTGATAAAGTACCACATAGAAGCACATGTGATTAAAGGGACGAAGGTAACTTGGGTAGGTAATTGGCTGCAGGATAGGAGGCAGAGAGCAGTGTGAATGGATGTTTTTCTGACTGGGGAGAAGTGAGGTCCCCCAGGGATCGGTATTAGGACCATTGCTTTTCTTACATATAAATGACGTGGACGTGGGTAAACGGAGTACAATTTCAAAGTTTGCGGATGATACAAAACTAGGCAACTTAGTAAGTAGTGAGGAGGATAGTAGCAGACTTTAGGAGGACATAAACTGGAAATGGGAAGACTCATGGCAGATACAATTTATTGTGGATAAGTGTGAAGTGATGCATTTTGGAGGAACAACATGGAGAGGCAATATAATCTAAATGGTACTATTTTGAAGTGGGTGCGAGCGCAGAGGGACCTGGGGGTGCATGTTCACAAATCTTTGAAGGTGGCAGGGCAAGTTGATAAGTTAGTTAAGAAAGCATATGGGATACTTGGCTTTGTAAATAGGGGCATTGAATACAAAAACAAGGAAGTCATGCTAAACTTTTACAAATCACTGGTTAGGCCTCAGCTGGAGTATTGTGTACAATTCTGAGCACCGCACTTTAGGAATGATGTCAACGCCTTGGAGAGAATACAGAGGAAGTTTATTAGGATGATACCAGGGATGAGGGACTTCAGTTATGTGGAGAGATTGAAGAAGCTGGGATTGTTCTCCTTAGAGCAAAGATGGTTAAGAGGAAACCTAATAGAGGTATTCAAGAGGGCTTTTGATAGAGCAAACAGGGAGAAACTGTTTTCCACTGGCAAGTGGGTTGGCAACCAGAGGTCATAGATTTAAAAAGTTGGCAAAAGAACTAGAAGGGAAATGAGGAGAGGGGTGTTAAGATCTAAAACACACTATCTGAAAGGGTAGTGGAAGCAGATTCCATAGGATCTTTCAAAAAGCAATTGGACGTATACTTGAAGAGGACTAATTTGCAGGGTTATGGGGAAAAAGCTGGGGAGTGGGACTAATTGGACAGCTCTTTCACAGAGCCAGCACAGGCATTACAGGCCATATAGCCTCCTTCTGTGCTGTAAGATTCTATGATACTGTAAGAAAGGAAAATGAACTGATAAAGACAGTTGTAAATATATTGCAAAACAGGTTTTAAAGGATTAAATGATCAATCAGAACCATGTATGAAGAAATTTGTTAATGTATTCATGGGAAATAAAATATTGGGCCAGAATTTGCTGGCAAAATAACGGCGAGTTAAATGTGCAAGCCGTTATTAGTGTGTAAATAATCCAGCAATTTGTGGCGAGGAAGAGATATGCCCTGAGTTGCGCATCGCCACAAATTGTTTGATGATTTGTGCCACTCCGCCATTAGCCTCGCAAAAACCAGATCTCACCGTCAAACTTTCCATAAGTTTCAAGAAATTGCTGCATTTGCACCGTAAATACGAATTAAACTCGCTTCAGAATATTAGGGCTGGTACTTAACGACGTAAGGACCATTTTAATGACGAGATTTATGTTCCTGCCACCCTACTCAACTTCTCCAGCCCAGAAAGGGAACGGTTGAAACTCTGGAGTCTCATTCCTGCAAGTAATAAATTGTTCTTAGAGGTTTTTAAAATTTAAAGTATAAAATTTTACATTTTTTTCTTACTTTTCTGTTCTGTCTCCTCTCTCTCTCTTAATCCAACCTTTGTTTTCTTCTCTTTATTTCTTCTTCAGTAGCTAATTTGACTATAATTCACCCTATTCCCTCTCCGTCGTTCCTCTGTTTCTTTCTCTATCCTTAACTTTCATCGGTTAAGGAGATAGACTGCTGATCCCGTCATTCACCAAAGTTCCTGATTCCCCTTTGACCTTGTTATTAATTTGCACTTCCAGCAATTTGTGGCGTAAACATTTTTGGAGATGAAGAATGAGAAAAAATGCAACTCACGGGGCACGCCATGAGATGCCCCACTCCAGCAAATTCTGGCCCAACATGATACATGCGCTGATGTAGTGCCTTTTCCAAAGCCCTTTACTTCCCAATGTGCTTGACGCAATGAATTAATTCTTTCTTGCAAATATAGCAACTGTTCTGCAGGAGCAAGGTGCTACCTACAGCTACGAAATGAATGACAAATCCGTTTTTAGGTGGCATTGGTTGAGCGAGGAATGACCTCAGGAGGATTTCCAACTCATTCCAAATGATTTGGGTTTATTTGCAAGTTCATAGCTCACAGAACTTCCATCTTTTCGGCCACCAGTGGGCTGAGTGGCTTAGCCTGTAGTTACAGGCAATTTTCCTTTGTTGGTCCTTTCTCAATCATCGGGGAAGGTCTGGCAGCCCCATAGTAAAGCTGTGGATCAAGACTTTCACTGAGCAGGGCTCTGGTGGAAACACTGCAATCTGCCCCTGGGGGAAGATAAAATCAGCCAGAGTTCCTGCCCTAGATGGCTTTCCAATATTCCTTGCTGGAAAGTGCACATGTGTGAACTTCAAGTGAAAGCAGAATTGTGCTCAGCTTCCCCCCACAGATGCTCAATGTGTAGGTTCACACATAAGTAATGGCAACTTGGGTGAGCTACATACAGAATAGGAAATTAAATATTCCAAGAGCGATTTTCCTTTCTGGTGGCAATTTTATTGCCAATATATCGGTACACAGAAAGTAGCAGTCTAGATATTACAGTGCATTTGGTTGTAATAATGTCAATTTACAAATGCTGACAGAGGTCCAACACTCAGTAAATGTTTTGTACTTTTGGACTAAAAACATTAAATAATGTAACAATTAAATGGACTCAATTAACTATTTAAGCTACAAATTCCAGATCGTTATGCGGCATACATTGCTGGAGTCATAAGTCACACTCAGACCAGAACTTAATCGCCACCAACGGAGTAAAATCAGTACCATGAAAGTAGATTTTCCAAGCATTATTCAGAACATTTGTGTCATTCTGATGGACATGGAGGTATTGTGTGCTAATATACTGTATCTGCAGCAAATCCTCTGTGCATCAGCTTCAATTAGTGCATATTGGACATGGATACAAGTACAGCATATACAGGGAGAAAAAATTACATTGTTGAAACTGGTACAAGTCAATGCGCTCTCGAATTAAGTGTTTTGTCAGCAGGACCCACAGGATAAATAAGCTCCATGGGTGATAGAACATTGCTGAAGCTATAACAGTTACAGCTAGGAGACTGAACAGAACTCTTGCTGAAGGATAGACTCAACATATGAAATGAAATCAATAGCCTGGGATGAAGCGGAAAAGATGACGCTGGAAACATAAGTGAGAAAAATAAACATCATTTACTCCAACAAATAGAAAAATATTACAGGTAAATTAAACGTCATGTTCAATTTTACAACTAATAGATAAAAGATTAATTGTAGTTATCTCCTTTGTAATTGTAGATAATAACGTGGCATCACTAGATGATAAGTATAATAAATAAAAATATCTGTGAATTGCCTTCCATGCAACTGTAATACTGAGCAATGGTGCATAATGTGTAAAAGATAATCAATGACTTAAAAATAATATTATCCTCATATCAGTGTTTCTGATCATGTTTGCATGATCAAAGTATTAATATCTGATTGCACATTTCTGTTTACAGATTTTATAACAACTGGCTACTGAACTTCAGTGGATCTGTCTGTCAAAGAATGCTCCACCAGGTCAATACTGTGGATGGGGGACATCTGAGCTACAGATGAAGTAAATGTTTTCCTCAGAACCCTTGCACAAAAAGCTTCAGTGGCTCTGAGCAAACTCTGAATAGCGCCATCCCACAGCAGAATGGAAAGGGGATTTGCTGGTTTTGCACCAGTGTGGTGAGCAGATTGGCGGGATAGCGAGTGCTTTGCCTACAGCATAACATTTTGTAATGTGACCCAAAGCACTGTGCATCCAGATTGCACATTGGTATAGACATTGTCAATGAGCTACTTAAGCAGGCACATACACTCCTCTGCAAGTGATGGGGACGTCAAAGGGTTCGTATCTGCTTGTGTGACTCACGTGTCCCCTCTTCTGCTGTTATAGACCCTCTCGTATGTTTGTAGTAACCTGGAGAAGGTCTTATGGAGGAACTAGCATCAGGTGATGTGTTTTCTCGTCAATTGGCAGCATGCAGCAGACACTCTCCCTCTTGCTGGCTGTTGAGAATTTCCGCTCACTGGAAATTTTTTGGTTTTCAATGACTCATTACTGTCCTCCTGAATAGCTGAAACCTCACGGATAAACACAGCAGAGTTGGATGAAGATGACTCATCGGTGAAGACAAGAGGATATTATACAATTAATGATGTGTCATGAAAATACACATGCAGTAGAAATTAAGAAAGACCATTGAAGATGCCTGATAGGCACAAAATGGTATATGCAGGTCACTTGCAGCTGATTTATTTACAAAGGGCTTTTCTCTGGATCACTTATTGCAGTCTCTCAGAATCCAGTCTAAACAAGTGCTAGTATAAAAGCAGTTTTAAACTGATTGATAAGTGTAAACAATTTGATAAAATGTTGTTACCCTAGCTTCCTCCTTGACTCCATTTTGCACCTTGACTGTCTCTACCACCACTAGCTCATGATATTAGCATATGTTATGTGCCTTGTTCAGGTGGTAGAATTGAATAATTCCACCTAACTTCTGCTTGAGTGCCTTAGCAGTAAATTAAGCTTGCAGTAAATAGTCAAAAATTGAAATCCTCCTGCTTGGTTGATAGATGAATTCTTTAACGCCAGCGATGTTGAATGTTAACACAATGTATATAATTTTTAAAAAATCTTCTGATGCAAGCTAGCAGTGATATTGGACAGGGATTACCCCTTATCTATCTGCCTCTTTTCCTCGTCCTGCCAAGCCCACCCATGTATTTCTGTATCTGGCCTACTGATCCTTCTGCTTTTTGGTCTCCAGAAGGCGACAGGAAGAAAGTGCTGTTCGGTGCCTGGGCTTTATAGTTCAGTGAAGTGGCTCTATTGACACCATATACCATTGTAATTAATAGAACCCTTTATCTAAGTTGCTTAATATGGAATAGCCCCAATTCCTAATAGCCTTCCCTCTGTCTCACTGGAGAGGAATCTCAGAACCAGAAGTATCCACAGATGAGAAGGCCAGGCACAGAGCCCAGTGAAGAAAGGTGGGTAATGGAGACAGACACAAGATGGGGGGTGGGGGGAGAAAATAAAGGTATATACTTGCCGGTGAGACGAGAATGAAACTGGAGTTGGGTGAAATCTGAGGCTCTTTGGTTATCTGATATTTTCTGTTATTTACTACAGATTCCCCCCCCCCCCAATTTCCCATCCCCAATCTGTCTCCATCCTATTCCTAATCCATTAGTCTCTGAGAATGTTTAATGATCACAGTCTTTTTTTTGTGAATGTTACATTTTCCCCTTTCTATTATCACATTTCCTCTTTAAGTGGACATGATTGACTGTTGCAAGCTCCAAACAGCTGTTGCCATAAGGAGCCAGTGGAAAGTGTAATTCATTGGGATAGGTCTGCACAACATTCTATCAAACTGGTGGACTGAGGCAGTCAGAACTGATGAGTTTGAACGACAGTCAAGACTGTTTTGGGGTTGTATTACCCTAATTGGAAGTCCAATCCTCCCCCAATATTGTCATTAATAAACTTGCAGAATGGGCATGTAATTGGCAAATGAATTTCAATACAGATAAGTGTGAGGTAGTGCATTTTGGTAGGAAGAATAAGGGGGCCACATACTGCTTAGATAAAAAGAGTCTAAATGGGTTAGAGGAGCAAAGGCATCCAGGGGTAGAGAGACACAAATCACTAAAAGTAGCAGCGCAGGTTATTAAGGCCATAAAAAAGACAAATCAAGCACTAGGGTTCATTTCTAGAGGGATAGAATTGAAAAGCAAAGAAGTTATGTTAAACTTGTATAGAACCTTGGTTAGACCACACTCGGAGTATTGTACACAGTCTGGTCTCCACATTATAGAAAGGATATAGATGCATTGGAGAGGGTGCAAAAAAGATTCACAAAGATGATACCAGAAGTGAGAGGATATACTTATCAGGAAAGGCTGAACAGGCTGGGGCGTTTCTGTCTAGAAAAGAGAAGGCTAAGGGGTGACCTGATAGAGGTCTTCAAGATAATGAAAGGGTTCGATGGGGTAGACATCGAGAAAATATTTCCACTTGTGGGGGAGTCTAAAACTAGAGGTCATAAATATAAAATAGTTGCTAATAAACCTGATAGGGATTTCAGGAGAAACTTCTTTACCCAAAGAGTGGTAAGAATGCGGAATGCGCTACCACAAGGACTAGTTGAGACAAATAGCATAGATGCATTTAAGGGGAAACTAGATAAGCACATGGGGGAGAAAGGAATAGAAGGGTATGCTGATAGGGTTAAATGAAGTAGGGAGGGAGGAGGCCCGTGTGGAGCATAAACACTGGCATAGACCAGTTGGGCCGAATGGCCTGTTTCTGTGCTGTAGTCTTGATGTAACTAACACCCTCCACTGCAGTTCCTTAAGAAATCCTTGTTACTGTGGCTTGTACAAAGCAGGGTAGTTAAAGTGACCAGATTGATGGCATTCCCTAACATCACTCTGTCAAAACAAGTCATGACTAGAAATCCATTCTCCCAATTGAGACGTAGGGTGCACTGCTTGTTAAGAATGTCGGACCATTTAACTGGTAAGCTTTGTACTTCCATGCAAATATACTGTAGTAATACATTCCTAGCTCTGGGAGATTCCACGCATGGCTGCAGTATCTCTCGAGTTTGACAAACCCAGTACTGTATGTTCCCTCTTCAGGGTCCTTCAAGAGGACTTGCTGATAGTGCAGTATTTTAGATCAGCTTCCTTGACAAACTCTGGCTACGAAAAGCTGCATTACCAACGTGGGATATTATCTTAGACTGTTAAATACTTGCATGCATTTATCTTAATCAGCTGAGAATCATTCTGTTATATGGTGACAAAAAGTAGAGGTTTCAGACACTTTGTGTGGCTAGTGCATGAGAAGCTGTACTCTGTACAAACTGGCCATTATCTGCATGATTTGGTAATAGGGTAGTAAATGGGGGCAGGACTATGGATTTAAGAATAAGAAACATTTTTGCTAAATTTATAGGAGTACCTTCACATGAGGGGACACTCTCTTCTCTCCTCCTCCCCTCCACTTCTTTCCTTTATGGGCACCTCCTGATCCTCCACATCTCTCTGAGACTGAGGGTGTTGATAGGACAGCCTACCAATCCGTTAAAAATGCTGCTTTTTGCATGCTATCACCAGGTGTGTGACATTGCTCCCTCCCCTTGCTCCCATCCAATTTTGCCCTCCCTATCCAGTGGATCTGAGATTGGGAACTCAGCTGAGCGAGGGAAATTGAACCTGTTCCACTCTGTTCCGTAGCACCATGCATTGGTACAGCACCGTGTCCTGGAACAGTTAGCAAAGTATTCATTTTGACAATCTGACCTTTATAATAGTCTCATATATAATAGATCCTTACAGCCCCTGTAGTTTGTATACACTGTAACTGCACGGGGGCAGGTAGTAATGATTGTTGGATTTGCATGAGTCTCCCCAAAATTCAGGTTGGAAAAGTAGGAATCAAAATGAAACTAACAACAGTGCAACAGTGAAGAGGCAATGTTCAAAGTCAATGAAAGGTCTCAGATACAGAACTTGTTGATGGAGTGATGGTTCTCTGAGGTGTGTGAGTACAGTCTGTTGCAAAGTATTACTACTGAACATCTTGCTTATTGTCATATGACATGAAGTGCTGTAGAGAACGTTCCATTAATATTTAACCGTAAACAAACAATAGCACAGTATGTGTCAACTGCTATTGCTCTTCCTGTGATTAATGGCCGCGTGTGTGTTACAGTAGCTGACAAAGGTCAGTCCACAGGCCGTAATGTTGCCGCAGAAGCAGCAGTAAAATAGCAAAGACGTACTGGGAGATATCTGTGATACAGTCACAGAGACAAGCAGCTTAGTAGTTCATAACGATACAGCTGCCACCGTCGGGCCTATCTCTTACTGATATGTAAACTCTGTTCATAAAATGGAATGCAATCACTCAGCCTTACTTCAGGGGTCCATAGACACCCTGAGAGGCTCACTCTGGGCACTGAACTAAAATCCACAGTAATTTAATTATGCAGGCTCTCACTGAGGCCTCTGCCGTAGCGTTCTTCATTGACTGGTGACCTGCTGCGGGAACGGTTGCTGCTAAGTTCACTCAAGCCATACCAAATTCACTTATCTTTCCTCCCCATCCTGCTCATACTGAAATATATCCATGGAGAGCTTGGTCTCGGGTGTACAACACCAAATGGAGCTAACAGCTACAGGGAAATGTACAGAACCATACAATTTTACAGTACAGAAGGATGCCATTCGAATAATTACATCTTTCTGAAAGAGCTATTAAACTTAGTCCCATTCCCCTGCCTTTCCCCTAACTCTTTAAGTTTTTTCTTGTTCAAATGATTTATCCATTTTCCTTTTAAAAGATATTACTTCCACTACAGTTTCAGTTTGTCCTGACAACCCCCTGTGTAAAATAACAAAAATTCTCCTAACCTTTCCTTTCATCCTTTTGGCGATCTTAAATTTATGCAATGATTAATGACTTACAGACCAGTGAAAATAGTTTACTATTTACTTCATCAAAACTCCTCGTAATTTTGAAAAACCCCTATCATATCTCTTAACCTTCTCTGCTCTAGTGAAAAGAGCCCAGTTTTTCACTCTCTTATAATTAAAGCCTCTCATCCCTGGTATCATCTTAGTAAATCTTTTCTGTAGCATCTCCATGGCTTGACATCCTTCCTAAAGTTGAACACCCCAAACTGGACCCAATAGGGTAAGTTCTGCAAGGCCTCATTTGCAGCTAATGCATATCAGAAAATTGCATGCAGCGTGAGAGGCCCTATATCTACCCTGTGATCCTGGTTAAGATCAGCTAACTTTGCATTGACCGGGATTGAACCTAGGTCCTTCTGGTGACAAAAGCAGAGACCTTCAATTCAACATTCAGAAGTCTCTGTTGTCAAGATATGGTACTATGGGGTTGAATTTCCACTGGGCGGGGGGGAGTTCCTGATTAAACGCTGTAACTCCTGTGGAATGTCTGCGGAAACCCCAGAGAAACACTGTAAACACCGTTTACGCATTTCTGTGCAGTTTCTGCAGATCTCTTGCCAAAGTTACAGCAGACGATGGGGAGAATCCCTGTGGAAATTCAACCGCCATGAGTTTAATTATTGCTTTGATTATCTGATAACTTCAGAGTATTCATGCAAAAACTCGCTGTGTGAGAAGTCAGTGAAATATAAAAGTTCCTTAATTTTTTCAAACTTCATCTGTCTTTTTTTAATTCTGGAGAATGGAATTCTTCCCATTTCACACACCCAGTGTCAGCGTCAAGTAGTCCAAGATCAGAAGCAGAATAAAGCTCCCCTCCACTTTGCCCCAACAACGTGACTTAGCTCTAAACTTACGAAGAGCACCCCTCTCTACACCATTTACTTCCCATTTCCCACACCAGTCATTCTGTGGCATCTGAGAGAGATTGCCAATTAATATGACATTAGGGATAGTTTCTTGTTGTTACCTCATGCCCTGTGCAAACTAGATTGAGACTGCCTAAACTCATTTCACATCGGACTATTACAGCAACATCAGAGAACCCGACAGGCCAGTGTCCAACCTAAGTGCCACCTAATCGCCTCTTAAAAATAAAGAGGTGACTGGATGGTGCGCTGGGTTAAAAAAAGTAGCCTTTCTCTTCTAGAACTTGGTTTCAATCTATCTCAGGTACGAGATCTGCTCCCTCTGCTGGCAGCAAAAGTCTCAATGTAATCCCTAATGGATTTAAGCAGACAACACAAAATTGGTAGTCAGTCTCACTTAGAGAGACCACAGGATGGCTGATGTAGGAAATGGAAAAATTGCCCTTGTTGGAAGCAGGGGTGAAAGCACATTGGCCCGAAAAATTCAGGGACAGAGTAGCTGAGCGTAAGTGCCGAGATGTGCCCATCCTGGATCTCCACTGCTGACCCAGCCAAAGTTGGCCTCGTCTTAACATCTTAAGTGGGCTAGATGCCCTTCTTCACACCTCTCACCTAACCAAAGAAGCTGGAAAGTCTGGTGCAAGTGCCCGGGGCTGGGCAAGTAACGTTTAGGACTCACCTAGCCTCACCTCCGTGGCACCTTTACAAAGGGGGCAGTTTTTAACAATATCAAAAAAATTCTGTGTCAGATCTTCAGAGGTCCAGGCCACATCTCAGGCAAGTACCACAACCGTCAGTGGGTCAGCCAGTGCACCAAGCATAGCTGCACTGACCGTACACTTGGTCCCAAAGATAGTCCAGATTTCAGGAATTCGAATGTTCAGAATCCCAGTCTGCCCCCCATCCCCTTACATCGATGACTTTGTAAGGGATAGGCACCCACCCTGTCATAGACCAGTTTCAATCTGCTATTGGTTTAATGTCTTATCCGAAAGATGGCACCTCCTACAGTGCAGCCCTCCCTCAGTACTGCACTGGAGTGTCAGCCTAGATTTTGTGCTCAGGTCTCAGAGGTGAGATTGCTACCATTTGGTATCCTGCACAGTTAAGGGTGCCAGTCCCTGCTCATCATAATCAGGGCTGCCTCATATTTAGGTGGAACATCTCTTTCCAACTGTAAGACTCTATAAAATAGGGCTTCAGTGGATCTTGCCGTGGCTTTGAAAATGTAAAATTTCTCTGGTAGAAAATATCATTTTTGCTTAACCGTTTTAATGAGGGTGAGGTACTACACTCTCTCCCCCGCCCCAAGAATTGACCTTTAAAGTGAATCATTAAGCCTTAAAGCTCCACATTGTTCATGAAAAGTGATTCTGTCAGCATTGTTCATGGTTAAGAGACTGAAGAGGCAAGTTCATGTTGAATGGTAGTGCAAAACAGGCAATAGCGAATCGGCCGCCCGTTTTACACTCTTTTACACATTGAAGGCAATGGAAAAGAAAATCGGGCAGAGTGCCAGACAAGTGCCAGGCAATGACCATCTCCAACAAGAGATAGTCTAACCACCTCCCCTTGACATTCAACGGCATTACCATCGCTGAATCCCCCACCATCAACAACCTGGGGGTCATCATTGACCAGAAACATAACTGGACCAGCCACATAAATACTGTGGCTACAAGAGCAGGTCAGAGGCTGGGTATTCTGTGGCGAGCGACTCAGCCCCTGACTCCCCAAAGCCTTTCCACCATCCACAAGGCACAAGTCAGGAGTGTGATGGAATACTCTCCACTTGCCTGGATGAGTGCAGCTCCAACAACACTCAAGAAGCTCGACACCATCCAGCACAAAGCAGCCCGCTTGATTGGCACCCCATCCACCACCCTAAACATTCACTCCCTTCACCACCGGCGTACCATGGCTGCAGTGTGTACCATCCACAAGATGTACTGCAGCAACTTGACAAGGCTTCTTCAACAGCACCTCCCAAACCCGCGACCTCTATCACCTAGATGGACAAGGGAAGCAGGCACATGGGAACACCATCACCTGCACGTTCCCCTCCAAGTCACACACCATCCCGACTTGGAAATATATCGCCGTTCCTTCATCATTCCTTCAAAATCCTGGAACTCCCTTCCTAACAGCACTGTGGGAGAACCTTCACCACACGGACTGCAGCCATTCAAGAAGGCGGCTCACCACCACCTTCTCAAGGGCAATTAGGGATGGGCAATAAAAGCTGGCCTTGCCAGCGACGCCCACATCCCATGAACGAATAAAAAAAAAGTGCACAAGGTGCTGCCGATTCACTATTGCCTGTTTTGCACAACCGCCCAAGACGTATTTCACCCCCTATTGTCCTGTCACGGAGACTGACTGAGCCAGCTGTGTGCTCCCACTGGGTACTGCCTCGAGACAGTTAATCTAGAAAGGCTATATTGTCATTTGCAGAAGGTGGAACCCTACCATCAAGACTGGGAATGGATCAGGAAGTCTCTTGGAGTGTAGGGCCCAGACGTGAAGGTTCTCCACTGGGAGGGGGAGGAGATTGCCTCCTATGTACTTGTTCGGGACACAATGGCCTTCCTGGGTCTGTATGGATGCAGAATGCGCTGGAAAATCCAAAAGTGGAGGGAAGCACCTGCCCTTTCCCCTTTTTGCTGGGTTATATGGAGGAGCTTGGAATTTTATTGCAACATTTGTACCACATTTTGTCATATTGAAGTTATATAGATTGAGCTGACTGTCCTTTTGCGGTTTGTGATTCAGCCAAAAAAATTAATTCATAATGTGACTCCCTGGACAAATATATTCAGTTGTCCCATGTGTTTTAATCACGTTTTATAGTCTCTGTACTTCCTAGGCATGAGGAGCAGAGCATTCAGCAGAAAATGATAGTGGCTCGGTTCTTCTGTTCCACCCCCCTGAACCTTGCAAGATTGAGTGCTCCATATTTGCATGTTGCTCCATCCACCAGTCAGGACTAGAGCAAGCTGGTCTGTTACACAATTGTTTGTATAGGGTTGTTGAATTTAATGGTCAATATTAGACCTCCAATGTACCACATTCTGCAGCTGGAATCTATAGGCTCTCTAAAATGGTACATTTGCATTGCTTATGTTCAGATTGATTATATTATCTTCCAGATTGTTTGCCTCATTTTCTCCACTTCTGGTCTTCCGACACCGCTTGCAGTGAATGCCATTTTTCTAGGTGTAACACCATGCTGCCTTCAGTGCTCTACTCTGCTTTTGGATTTTCCAGCGCAACCTTCCTCCACTCTGACCCAGGGAGACCACTGGGTCCTGAACAGGTACAAAGGAAGCAATCTCCTCTCCCAGTGGAGAACATCCACATCTGGGCTTTACTCTCCAAAGGACTACCTTATTGCCTTCACCACTCCACTCCCTCAGATCACTCCTTCCTTGCATGGGAAAACCATTCATCTATTTTACTGTAACAAAATGAGTTTATGCCTGCATAGAATTTTTTAATGTATTCTAGTGACACTAGATTTCAGCCAGTGTCTCATGTTTATCCTGTTAAATGTATTTTGCATAGTAAGGCAGCAGACTTGTTATGGTTTAACAGCATAAGCACTGGGAACTGATTCACGGACTTGGAGCTTCTAGGAGCTAGCTCTTGAACAGCAGGCTCACCAACGGCAGACTCAGAGCGGCTCACAGACGGCAGACTCAGAGCGGCTCACAGACAGCAGACGTAGAGTGGCTCATAGACAACAGGCTCCCAGGAGCAGCTCACAGACAGCAGACTCAGAACGACTTACAGACGGCACTCTCGGAGCGGATCATAGACGACAGACTCATGGCGGCTCACAGACAGCAGACTCAGAATGGCTCACAGACAACAGGCTCCCCGGAGCGGCTCGAGGATTGTGTTCTTGTGGGAGGGACTCATGGACAGTGGGAGGGGACAGCAGGCTCCCTGGAACGGCTCACAGACAGTGCCCTCCCGGGGGTGATTAGCAGACAACAGGCTCCTGGGAGTGGCTCGTAGACAGCGGGCTATTGTGTCTGACGCAGACAGCAGGTTCCCAGAATCTGAATTTAAAAAATAATATAAAAACAACTTCACTGTCTTACAATAGAAGCTTGATGCTCAAAAAGTCTGAGGCTGTTATCATCCTTGTATTTTTGTCAGCTTTGCATCCACCATCTCTCCAACTCTCCACTGGATGATATTATCAGGTGACCAGATACTGTAAAGAGGCAGTGATAATGCTGACACAGGATCAAGGGAAACTGTACACGAAACAAGGTGATTACCCTGAACAAGGCCTCTGCTATCTGAGCTGTGGCAGCTTTGTTGAAGTTTGAAGCATTGACTTTTGGTGAACTTTGCTATTCTAGTGCTAATTTACTCTGTAAATCACTTACATTAACATTTTAATTGTGCCTGTTGCAACAGCCTGTAATGACATAATCCAGTGGAGTTCACTTAAGAGCCAGGGAAAGCATGAAAATGTACACAGTTCAGTACAATATGATAAAGGGCCCTGAAAATCCACGGCCCTTTTGGCACGCTCCCACCGTAGCTTGCCAACAACTGCAGAGTTGGGGCCCACCTGGGGTCCAGGCCGGAATCACCTGGACCCCTGAAAAGCGAGGTAGATGGAAAAAAAACCTCTCTGCCCCTTTGCTGAGGAGTTTGCTGGGGGCATATTTAAGTTTCTTCTGAGGGAGGACCTTACCACCCTTCTCCTTTCCCCCCCCCCCCCCCCCCACTCGAGCTGGCAACTTCTAGTATACTTTCTGGCTTGTGGCACAAGGTGGGCTCTCTAGATGTGCCCCCTTGTGCACTTACCCCTTATGTGTTCTCACAGTCAAAATGTCTAGCTTTCTGAGAAAGTTAACTGGTTAGTTACTAATGCCCCATTGATAGCAGTAAATGTGGGAATGGGTGATTTGATTGACCACTGACTACTATAAAATTGCAGTGCAAATATCCAAGATTTCTGGTGGTCTTTTAAAAGTTAGAGATGCCAGAAGTGACTGCGAACTTTGCCTCCTCACCATTATGAGCTGCATCAGTGGAGAAGACGAAGTCAGCAGATGGCAGAAAGGTGTCTGCTGTGAGCTCAATTGTCCCAAGTCTCCTGGAACTCCACCATCATAACTGATATGATAACATATGACTGTTGACTCTGGGACTCCACTCGACAACTGCTTCAATTTTTTTTATTATTTGTTCTCTGGATGTGGGTGGTACTCGCAAGGCTGCATTTACTGCCCATCCCTAGTTGCCCTGAGAAGGTGATGGTGAGCTTTCTCCTTGAGCTGCTGCAGTCCTTGTGGTGATATTGATCTCGCAATGGTGTTAGGTAGGGAATTCCAGGATATTGACCCAGCGACAATGAAGGAATGATAATATATGCCCAAGTCAGGATGGTGTGTGAGTGGTGTTAAACTTGGAGTTGATGGTGTTCCCACACATGGCTGCTCTGTCCTTCTCAGTGATAGAGGCCTTGTTTTTTTCTCTTCTGTTTCTTATTCTCTTTTTCCTGTCTCCTTTTTTTTTCTTTCTCTTCCTTTTCTGTCTCCCTATATTTTAGATCTCTCTCTTCACAGGATGGTGTGTGAGTGGTGTGAAACTTGGAGGTGATGGTGCTTCCATGACATCTCTGCTCTTGCCCTTCTCAGTGGTAGAAATCGCAGGGAGATACTGTTGAAGTAACCTTGCTGAGTTGCTGCAATACATTCTGTAGATTGTATGTACTGCATCTGCGGTGCACCAATGAAGGAGGGAGTGGATATCTGAGAAACCAATGTTTTAAAAACACTATGTATGTACCACCATATCACTTAAGTCTGCAATATCTTAGGCACACAGCTTCCCCCCCTCCCTCACCACAGTTTTCTCCCTTCCTCTCTTAAACATAGTGAATTAGGCTGCAGTACGACTCCATGGGCTCAGGTAACTCTTCCTCACCCGAGGAACTATTCTTTACATGTGAGGCCAGCAGTTTATTGTGCTGTGGCCCACAGTCCTGACTGAGATGCGTTAACTCAACAGAAATCAGGGAACTAACTTGGGACCAGCTTATCCAAATGGCTCAACACCACATCGGTGAAAATACCCACTGAGCCATCAGGGGAGCGTGTGCAAAGGTTCGAAAAACTTCTTTTAAAATGCTTTTTATTTCTGCTAAATTTCATTATTTAGCAAGAATGACACTAGTAACTGGAAATCTACTTCAGTTGCAGTATGAGTGAGAGTGAGGGGCTTAAGATTTACGATGGCCATGTCTTTTAAGAAAGAACTTGCATTCATGTAGCGCCTTTCATGACCACAGGACACCCCAAAGCACTTCATGGCCAATGGTCTTGTTGCAATGTAGGGAAACATGGCAGCCAATTTGCGCAAAGCAAGATCCTACAAACAGCACTCAGGGAAATGACCAGATATTCTTTTTAAAAATGTATTAATTCTCGGCCGTGGGCGTCACTGGCAAGGCTGGCATTTAATGTCCATCGCTAGTTGCCCTGAAATAGCAGTTTGATGCTGGACCATTTTAGAGGGCAGTTAAGAGTCAACCACATTGGTGTGGGACTGGAGTCACACGCAGCCCAGACCAGGTAAGCACAGCAGGTTTCCTTCCCTAAAGGACATTAGTGAACCAGTTGGGTTTTTACCACAATCCGACAGCTTCATGGTCACTTTTACTCCTACCAGCTTTTATTTCCAGATTTTTTAAACTAAATTCAAATTCTCAAACTGCCATGGTGAGATTTGAACTCACGTTTTCTGGATTATTAGTCCAGGCCTCTGGATTCCTAGTCCAGTAACCTGTTTTAGTGATGTTGATTGAGGGATAAATATTGGCCAGGGCACCAGGAGAACTCGTCTGCTGTTCTTCAAATAATGCTGTAATAATTACGTCCACCTGAGATGGCAGATGGGGCCTCGGTTTAATGTCTCATCCGAAAGGTGGAAATCTGCTTTTTCCTTCCCGCTGTTAAAATCATTCTGCATTGTAGTGGCTTTACCAGAAGGAAGGTAAAATGAGTGTGAAAACCTTCAAATGCAATTCTATACTATAAATTCGGTATTAGTTTCAGTACTTTCTTTGGCTACATTAGCTTTATTTACGAGTGTTATTTAAAATTGGGCTTCTAATCCACTTCTGCTACAATCTGCTACAATCATGGCTGTAGGCAGCAAATTTAGAATTGTAGAAGCTTCCTTCCATTGCTGGCCTCGCTCACCTGCACCTAACTCCAGCATATTTCTCGTGGGAGGTGGGATGGGATTTAAGAGAATGCTTCCCTGGAAAATGTTGAATTTTAAAATGAATTAGGATGTGTTTTAGTTCATTTTAAAATGTATGCTCACCACAATTTATAGGTTTTTAATCCAAAAATTACAGGAAAAATATGACACGTGGGTTTATCCATATTCAGTTGGCCAACTAGATCAATGTTGTCCAATATATTAGCCACTGGCCACATGTGGAAAATTGGGAATCCAGATGTGGCTAATTGCGTTTCTGATTAATAAATAAAAAATGAGTACTAGACACCGTCAATGGGCACGTGATCTCAATGCTGATTCACACAGCATATGCGTGTGTACTTTAACCTATTTGTGTGTTTGTTGGTAAAATGGTAAGATGAAAAGTAGCGTGCACAAATGTTTTTTGATTGTTGTAAGTGCTGTACTTCCTTGGTTACTGAATGGTGGTAGATGTTTGTTAAGTAAATTTAAACATATGAAATACATTTATCTGTAATGTGTGAGTGTATGTAAGGCGTTTTCTACTATAATTAGTGCATGTGGCTAAAACAGTGTCGCCGTAGCCACACCTTTGGCTAATCAACACTGAACTAGATTATCACTCTTCCCTTGGAAGAGGCACTTTCGCCCCGTTCACAGAGGCAATCTCACGATCTATCCCCCCCCCCCCCCCCCAGCTCATAGAGGCATTCTTCCCTCTAATTTCTTTCAGTTCACAAAGGCACTCCACCACCAAATTCACAGAGGCACTCTACCCCCTTTCACTTTAACCCCCAATTCAGTGTCACTACATCCCTTCCAATACACAGTTGACAGGGGGACTTCACCTCCTCTAACCTTTCACCCCCTCTAGTGCACCCTCATTTCACAGAACCTCGATGACCTGTAACTTCTACCTGACTCTGATAGTTTGCTTCGGGTTCACAGTCTGAGCTGCAGACACAGCATGGAGCAAAGCAACAGCATCAGGTGTGAGCTGCAGCCAGGACTGGCATTGGGAAGACCATCAAGGAGTGGAGTAGCAGCAGTTTCAGCCTCACCGATTGCCTGGTCTTCACTGCTCTTAGTCCCTGGGTTTCATTCCCACTGCTCCTCACTCCTCCGCTGGTTCACCAGATCCGCCAGTGCACACTGCAAAAACCTGAGGCCACTATGTACCCCTACTACGAGACCCCAGGAACCTTTGCTGGCTGATGGTCGACTCTCCACATCTCCTCAGCCGTCTGAATCCACTGGACAACCTCAGCCAGCACCTCAGCAGATGCGCATACCCTCAAATGGCTCCTAAATCCACCCTCTCTTCATATCTGACTCCAAACCTGGACATTGGTTTGTGGACACTCCAAGCTGATTTCACACTGTCTACAAGTTGACTTCATCCCACTACAGGTCCTTAAAATTTAACTTGGGACAGTTTCATATCATCTCCTCCCTGTCCTCTCTTTATGGCTGTGACACGTCTCGCCTAATCTCTGCAATGTCTATGTAACTCGAATTCCCTCTGTGTCCATTTGCATGTGCATTTTGGCTGTCGATCCAGACTTGAGCTCATTACTTCTTCCCTTTTTTTTTCTCTTGCTGCCTCAAGGGAAGTTTGATCCCTTGAGGCAGCAAATCAGCTATTGCATAGTCAACTGGCTGATGTGCCATTCAAGGGGATTAAAAAAGGTACAGATCTATGCATAATTCACATGGCCGACTACAGCCCAGTTACAATCATGTATTGAAGTATGTATAAATCTATAGATTTTTAAAATTCATTATCTGGATATGGGTGTTGCTGGCAAGATCGGCGTCTATTACCCATCCCTAGTTGCCAGGTTTGATACAACTGAGTAATTTGCTTCAAAGGGCAATTCGGAAGAAAAAAAGAAAAGAAAGAAAGACATGCATTTTTACAGCACCTTTCATGACCTCAGGACATCCCAAAGCGCTTTACAGCCAATTAAGTACTTTTGAAGTGTAGTCACTGTTGTAACGTAGGAAACACAGCAGCCAATTTTTGCACAGCAAGCTCCCACGAACAACAATGAGGTAATGACCAGATAATCTGATTTAGTGATGTTGGTTGAAGGGATAAATATTGGCCAAGACACCAGGGATGAATTCCATTTTCTTCAAAATAGTAGCTATGGGATCTTTTACATTACCTGAGAGGGCAGATAGGGCTTTGGTTTAACATCGCATCCGAAAGACAGCACCTTCACCAAGGTAGCACTCCCTCAGTACTGTGCTGGAGTATCAGTCGGGGATTTTATACTCAAATTTCTGAAGTGGGACTTAAACCCACAACCTTCCGACTTAGAGGCAAGAGTGCTATCTCTGAGCCACATTGACCATGTTGACATGATTGGAGTCATGTGTAGGCGAGACCAAGTAAATTCAGAAGGTTTCCTTCCCTAAAGGACATTCGGGTTTTACGACAATCATGGTCACTTTTACTGGTACCAGCATTTTTTTTATATCTAGATTTTTTTTTTATAAAACTGAATTCAAATTCTCAAAATGCTGTGATTTTGAATTTAAGTTCTCTGGATTATTTGTCCATCCCTTTGGATTACTGTCCAGTAATATAACCCCTACACTACTGTATCTCTATAATGTGTATCAGTGGAAGAAGTTAAAATAATGGTGGGAAAGAGAAAAGAAGAAAAGAGAAAGAGAAAAAAAAGACTGTTGCTTGAGCAGAGAGGCTTTCCCGAGGCCTCGAGAGAATACCTGCACTTCTTCCCTCACCCACCCTCAAATCGACCACCAAGGAACTCAGATGCTTGACATTCAATCATTGATTTTTTTTTTGGATGCATATAAATTTAAAAACCAAGCTTCATCTCCCTGAGTTTACTACCTTTCAGTCTCCAGACCAGCCATGAAGGAAGGAGACTTTTTCCAGAGATTTACAAAATGGTGTCATATTTATCTAGAAGTACATGTACTAATGCGCATACACAGTGACACCTTTTTTGTTCCTTTTGAAGCGATATATGTGTTTCTAAATCTAACTATCCCCCAAAACATAGAATTTTCCTAATGTACGCATTTTGTCCCGATACACATTTAAAATTCCCTTTGGTGCTTTTCCCCAGTTGTTGCTGGCACTGATTGTGCAGCACAGTGAATCAATGCCGTTTATCTTGGTACAAATTGCTAAGTGTACTGAACACTGCAGATGGAAAAGAGGCCAAATCAGTAATGTTAATTTTCATGCTGATTTATGGTAAATCAGTACATTATGAATAATATTAACAAATCACTTTGCAGAGATCCGAGCTTTGCTGGAAGATTTCAATGGGCTTCAGGAAATAGAAAAGGCTAATCTTTTATTTATGCTGTTTTATTCCCTTTATCGTATTTTATACTTCTACTGTGAGAGGCGAGACTGTTTTAAAGGATTCAACATTCCGAGAATCACATCTGGGGCTTCAAATGTTTAGCATCACCCTCTCTCAGTCGATTTTTATTTTAGTCCTGTTTCTGCCTCCACTTCTCTATCATTTCTCGCCCATTCCCACCCCCACCCCTCGAAGGGATTTACTCCTAGCTTGAATGCAGAACGCATTACAACTCCACGGTGAAGGCTGGCAGAGTAATCAACCACAGGGGGCATCACAGCCACTCCGGATCCCGTCCTCAGTCAACATCCCCCTACATGGGGCATTTCTGGCATGAATCGCTGGATATTCCTCCACTCCCCCCAGCCTTTCTTGATGTGAGGAGAGCAATTGTGGCACCTTTACTGCTACCCTGGCTGAGATCAGCTGACACAGCAGAGGTAATGAGTCAAACCTGGGACATTGCTGTTCTGTATAGTTCAGCTACTCATTGTCTGAATCGGTTGAGCTCAGAATTCTCCTGCATCTGGCTTCAGTCAAACACAGGAGATCAAAGGGAAGGATTTTCCGAGTCTATGCCTGCGGAGGGATATCTCAGCCGCCGCTAAAACAGGCGTTAGGTGGCTTAAAAATGTAAATTAGGGGCGTAACGTCCGCTGAAGGACCCCGTCAAGAAATTAGTCAGCAATGAGAGGGGCTGTTGTCGGTCTTAGCCCGCTCAGGATTCTTCACCCGCCGCCAACTCCAGTTAAGTTAAAAAAAAACTTCTTGTTTAAAAAAACCTCCCATCCTGTGGAGACAGGAATTGGCTTCACAGGATGGTTTTTTTCCAACTCCACAGGAGTCGCAATTGACCCCCCCCCCCTCCCCCGTAGCCCGTTCCAGACCACCGTCCCAGAACTCACCTAAGTGCCGTTGTCAGTGAGGCAGGCGGGCCAGCACTGATATCCTCGCTTGGGTGAGCTGCCTGTAGAGTTCTGGGCACTGTACCTCAGGAAGGATATATTGGTCTTGAAGTGGATGCAGTGCAGATTCACCAGAATGACACCGGGGCTAAAAGAGTTAAATTATGAGGCCAGGTTGCAGAGACTAGGCTTGTATTCCCTTGAATATAGAAGATTAAGGGGTGAACTAATTGAGGTGTTTAAGATGATTAAAGGAATTGATAGGATAGAGAGAGAAACTATTTCCACTGGTGGGCGAGTCCAGTACAAGGGGGCATAACCCTAAAATTAGAGATAGGCCGTTCAGGGGTGTTGTCAGGAAGCACTTCTTCACACAAAGGGTAGTGGAAATCTGGAAATCTCACCCCCTAAAAACTGTTGAGGCTAGGTCAGTTGAAAATTTCAAAACTGAGATTGATAGATTTTTGTTATGCAAGGGTATTAAAGGTTATGGAACCAAGGTGGTAGGTGGAGTTAAGGTACATATCATCTATGATCTAATTGAATGGCGGAACAGGCTCGAGGGGCTGAATGGCCTACTTCTGTTCTATGTTCCTATGAGATGTGACCAGCGCCGACTGATCGCGCCAAGTGTGCTGATTTGGCCTCTTGGTTCGGGCGCCCACTGGTCAGCCAGCGCTGAGTCTGGGCCCAAAAACGGGCCTGGACCAAAATCTACCCTGGAGACTTTAGAGGCGTAAAAGCACAGTTGGATGCTAGGCTACATAAGGGATGAGATTATCAGGCCAATGTTCTCCTCTGATCTTTGACTTTTATTATGTTCTTATGAGATCACATGAATATAAGGTGCCAGCATTTGTGGCAGTAGTGTAAGCTTTCTATTAAAATTATAGGCTGTATAGTTTTAATAGAGGGCTTTCACTACTGCTATGAGTTGTGGGTGAGCCCTGCCTAAATAGTTGTCTCTTACTCACCAGTTACAAATTTAGTCAGTCAGGGGGGCTGCGAAGAGAGAGATCTAAAATAAAAGGAAACAGAAAAGGAAGAGAAAGAGAAAAGAAAGAGAGACAGGAAAAAGCAAATAAGAAACAAAAGAAAAAACAAAGTGGTCTCGACCACTGAAAAGACAACAGCAGCAATGTTTTGGGAACACTGTTATCTTCAAGTTCCCCAGCAGTCACACACCATCCTGACTTGGACATATATCGCTGTTCCTTCATAATTGCTGGGTCAATATCCTAGAATTCCCTAGTTAACACAATTGTGGGAGCATCATCACCACAAACACTGAAGTGGTTCAAGATGGTCCACCACCACCTTCTCAGGGCAACTAGGAATGGGCAATAAATGCGGCCAAGCCAGCATTGCTCACATCCAAGAACAAATACTTTTTTAAAATGAATGCCATTTGGCGATCCCCTGCGGCCCATGTGGCAGTTTGCTACTTTTAACCATGTTTGTTTTCACTACAGTTGGGACTTCACGTATATTCTTTGCCTCTAAGGTATCAGCCGTAGCTCAGTTAGTAGCCCACTTACCTCTGAGTCAGAAGGTTGTGGGTTCAAGCCCTCACACCAGAGACTTGAACACATAATCTAGGCTGATACCTCAGTGTCAGTGCAGTACTGAGATGCTGTCTTTCAGATGAAATGTTAAACTAAGGCCCTATCTGCTCTCTCAGTTGAACTTAAAAGATCCCTTGGCACTATTTTGAAGAAGAGCAGGGAAATTCTCCTCATTGTCCTGCCCAACATTTATTTCTCAACCAACACCTAAAAACAGATGATCTGGTCATTTATTTCATTGCTGTTTGTGGGAACTTGCTGTGTGCAAATTGGTTGCTGTGTTTCCTACATTACAACAGAGACTACACTTCAAAATTACTTCATTCCTACATTACAACAGTGACGATACTTCAAAAAAAAGTACTTCATTGATTGTAAAGCACTTTGGGACGCCTTGAGGTTGTGAAAGGTGCTATATAGATGCAAGTCTTTCTTTCATTGGCAGTAAAGTGCTTTGGAACATCCTGAGGTCATGAAAGGCGCTATATAAATGCAAGTCTTTCTTTTCCTCTCATACACCAGATTTTTAAAATGTTGAACGTTCTGATTCTCAATTGGACGCTCCTGGTGAGGAGGAGAGCTCCCAGGGAGCGCTGGTCATTTATTCATCGGCCTACACCCCTGCTTTGCAGAGGCAAGTCAAGGCAAAACCTATGCCCGCTCCCCTCACCCCAACCCTGGACCAGGGCGATCCTGGGTTAGATCCTTGGTCTGTGCTGAGCTAGCTGATCTCTGCTGGGTCACTGGTATGGGCATTACAGTTGGCCTCAGCACCTCCTATTTAGTCAGAGTACCTGTTGCTGTTTGTTATCCAGCGAGGAGCACTTCTATGGATAGTGGGGGAAGGACAGAATCAGACTTGGATCTGATGCTCTCTGTGGTATAATAGCCTGTTGGCATTAGCTGTCTAGGCTCACACATGAAGAATTGCCAGTTGGGAAGGCTGCCAATGATGTAGGAGCTGCACCTCAGCATGAGTCAGCGCTCAGATGAGATGTTAAACCAAGGTCCCGTCTGGCCTCTCAGGTGGACGTAAAAGATCCCATGGAACTATTTCGAAGAGCAGGGGAGTTAGCCCCGGTGTCCTGACCAATATTTATCCCTCAACCAACACTTAAAAACAGATTATCTGGTCATTTACCACATTGCTGTGTGTGGGAGCAGGCTGTGTGCAAATTGGCTGCCGTGTTTCCCACATTACAACAGTGATTATACTTCAAAAGTATTTCATTGGCTGTAAAGCGTTTTGGGACGTCCTGGGGCCATGAATGGCGCTATATAAATGCAAGTTGTTCTTCTTTCAAGCGAGCAAAGAAAATTGGGAAAAATAAATAATTAAGGGAGTCAGTACATAATATTGAAATGGCTTAAAAATAGCCTTTTTTAAAATGATAAATTGTTGCTATTTATCATTCTTCCCCCATCCACCGTTTTACCCTCCTTTCGTGAAAGAGAAAATTTACACCGTATCATGTCTCTTAGAAATTTCCCAAGGCACTTCACATCAAATGACTTATTTTGAAGTACAGTCACTGTTGGTCGGTAGACAAACCCCTCAGCCATTTAAGGTCCTACAAGCAGCAATAAGACAAATGACCCCTGTTAATTATTTCTGTTTGGTTGGCCAAGACATCAAAAGAACTTCCTGCTCTTCTTTGAGTAGCATCATGGGATCTTTAACCTCTAGGCAGAGGTGGAGGGCTCAGTTTAACATTTCATCCAAATGACGGCACCTCTGACAATGCAGTGCCCCCTTTAGTTCTGTATTGAAATGTCAGCGTGAGCATGAATCCACTCTAACACTTGTGGGGTACACTTCCATATGTACTGGCAGGACATGGCCATTCTTCATTTGTGATCCTGGATGGTGAGGATTGGCAGGGAGGAGGGGGGAGGATCACAGTCAGGCTGGACCAGTCCTCAGCAATCATCGTGCATGCACACTTTCCAGCAAGTATCACTGGGCAATGATCGGGAGCAGGAAATCGAGCAGTCTTTCCCCACTTCTTAGCCCAGGCGCCAGTTATAACATTCTTCGCGCTCTTGTCGAAATCAGCTGATTCAACACAGACTTTGAATCAAACCTGGGATGGTCCGGATCTGTATGGCTCAGCTACACCTTATCATTGCTAACTGAGCCATTGAGGTGGCTTACACTACCTCTCTATTTCAACTTGCAAAGCAATTCCAAATGATTCCTGATACCAGTTGGCAGCATCTCAAGTGTTAAAATCTCAAAATGCTTGAGGAAGAGTGTTATATTTAAACCTAAGCCAAAGCCATTCACAGTAGATAGTATCTAAACTGGACTACTAACCGATAAATGGTGCTTAGCAGAGAGCACTTTCAATATTCTGATGACACGGTGTGGTAGAGAAATTAAAAAGGGACAAACCAGGAAAGCATTGTCCTTTAAAGAACGGCAGATTCATTAGTAATTCATTTGCGCAGCAAGGGCCTTCCTCTCCCCATTCACCCAGCTATTACTCGCTACTGAAAAGTCACAAAGCCCTGTCATTACTGAAATCAATCACTAAGGGGCCCGCAGAGCAATCCTGCAGCCTTGCATTTACTGTGTTAAGGAGCTCATGACGACTGCTGTGTCTCTCACTCTGTCTGTCTCCGTCTCTCAGTGTCTGCTTCTCTCTTTCTTCCCTGCCTCTCTTTCTCTGTGTCTTGTTCTCTTTCAACCTTTTTTTCACTCTCTGTGTGTATGTTTTTATCTCTTTCTCTCTCTCTCTGTATCACTCTCTTTCAGCCTCTCCTCCATATGTGTGTCTCGGACTATCCCTCTGCCATTCCTGTGATTCACTGATGTCAATGAGGGAGGCTTTTTACCCTGAAGTCAGACTCTGAACTTTGTAATTTTTTCTCTAGACCTGTTAATCTTGGTCAAATAAAATGCTGCTGAGTTGTAAGTATATGATCAGGAATATCTCTTGTGAGGGATATGAAAGCACTGAAGGAGCATTCCTTTCTAGCACTACAAAAATTACAGACAGTGGTAGTAAATATTGCATGATCTTCTCACATTACTATAACTTGTGAATGACCTGAATGAAGGCCTGATCTTTATTAAAATAAATATCATTTAGCCCATACTACTTCACTAATTTGTCAAAATTCTCCAAATGTGTCACTTTCCAAGTCTGTTTTTAAACTAAAGAGCAAATGATGTTTTGAACTATGACCTTAAGTGAGTATTGTTAGCAGACTGGGGGGAGCAGTGATGACGCACCCAATCAACCATTCCTCTGCTGCTGGACTCAGAATGACAGAGCTGCTCAGATACGGCGAGGGGCTCTGTGGTTGATTTGTTTTGTCCCTTTTAAGTTTGCAAGCTGCTTCCAAATCGCCGGTGGTGTGGCCACTTGATTTCTGGACTCCCATATGTAACATGACATTCTCTTTATGTTTTATCTTTTGGAACTTCATTACTGAGGCGTGAAAGGACTCACTGCCGAAATCTGCCTCTCTGTGTCACTGGAGCCCTATACAGCGAGGAGTAAAACAATCACAATTTGTCAACTAGAGTGGTTCTACTCCAACAGTAGAGTTTGAGCACTTCCAGCAATTCACAAGCATCAACCAGTTTATTGATTTAAATTTTGGTCAATAATAAATTTGTTGAATGATGGTCTGATTTTAAAATGTTCTGGTGTCTGGTATATAGTTCAATCAGTGGTAACTAAAGCTCCAATTTTAACCGGGGCAGGAGTGTGACGGTGGGGGCCGGGGTGAGTGGGAAATGCCCATGAAGACGCCAGCGGGAGTGACGAGGAGGCCGGCGGGTTTTAAAAAATTCGTTCATGGGATGTGGGCGTCGCTTGCTAGGCCGGCATTTATTGCCCATCCCTAATTGCCCTTGAGAAGGTGGTGGTGAGCTGCCTTCTTGAACCGCTGCAGTCCGTGTGATGAAGGTTCTCCCACAGTGCTGTTAGGAAGGAAGTTCCAGGATTTTGACCCAGCGACGATGAAGGAACGGCGATATATTTCCAAGTCGGGACGGTGTGTGACTTGGAGGGGAACGTGCAGATGATGTTGTTCCCATGTGCCTGCTGCTCTTGTCCTTCTAGGTGATAGAGGTCACGGGTTTGGGAGGTGCTGTCGAAGAAGCCTTGGCGAGTTGCTGCAGTGCATCCTGTGGATGGTGCACACTGCAGCCACTGTGCGCCGGTGGTGAAGGAAGTGAATGTTTAGGGTGGTGGATGGGGTGCCAATCAAGCTGGCTGCTTTGTCCTGGATGGTGTCGAGCTTCTTGAGTGTTGTTGGATCTGCACTCATCCAGGCAAGTGGAGAGTAGTCCATCACACTCCTGACTTGTGCCTTGTAGATGGTGGAAAGGCTTTGGGGAGTCAGGAGGTGAGTCACTCGCCGCAGAATACCCAGCCTCTGACCTGCTCTTGTAGCCACAGTATTTATATGGCTGGTCCAGTTAAGATTCTGGTCAATGGTGATCCCCAGGATGTTGATGGTGGGGGATTTGGCGATGGTAATGCCATTGAATGTCAAGGGGAGGTGGTTAGACTCTCTCTTGTTGGAGATTGTCATTGCCTGGCAGTTGTCTGGCACGAATGTTACTTGCCACTCATGAGCCCAAGCCTGGATGTTGTCCAGGTCTTGCTGCATGCGGGCTCGGACTGCTTCATTATTTGAGGGGTTGCGAATGGAACTGAACACTGTGCAATCATCAGTGAACATCCCCATTTCTGACCTTATGATTGAGGGAAGGTCATTGATGAAGCAGCTGAAGATGGTGGGAGCAGGATTTTGGGCAGCAGGAGGCAGCCACCAGGGATCCAAGGGAACTGATCTCCGCAGTCAGGTAAATTGATCGGGGAAAGGTTGGGGGGGGTGGTGGTGTTCGGAGTCGGGAGGGCTTCGCAGTCAGGGGTGCGTGAGGGTGGGGAAGCCCGAGGCAGAGGAGGCCCAAGGTTTCCTTGTGGAGCCAGGAGCTCTCCTGGTCCTCCTGGCCCACAAGGGAAGGTTGAATAAAATTAAAAAACAAAACTCACAGGCCTCTTCTGGCCCCAATCCCGCCGAGCGGCTCCGGGAATATTCAGTGATTCTTCGTTAAAATCGGGTCGGGGTCCAAATTATGCCATTGGATGCCAACTTTTGAATATTGATGAGGAATCCGTCAGCCTGCAGTGGGCATCTTTCCCGCGACTCAAATCGGCAGGGTAAATGTGACGACAGGCCAGAACGCATCGGGAATGCAGCAGGCAGTGTCTGACTGCCATTTTAACACTGCCCATACCATTTACACCAGGCGGACAGGGTTAAAATCGGGACTTGATTGTATGGAAACAAAATTGTTTTCCTGAATACCTGTAACACATATACAGGAACACAATATTTATTTCATCAAATCCTCTCAACCTTCTCTGTTGAGCTAGCACCTTGATGTGAATAGGTCATTTTGTCTGTAACTGTGGTGGGTAACCTGTGCGTTAAACAAAAATTAGAGCCAGGATTTTCACCTTTATGCAGCTGCACAAACACAATTTGCACAAGAGCAGGCGTGACCATACACACTCCACCCACTGGTAACGGACTTAGAGTGGCCTAAACAGCGGTCCTTAAAGGGCCATCGCAGGTCACTACAAATCCACTGGAAGAAAGCCCGTGGTGCTGATTCTTGTGGGGCCAGAATGCATGAATGCTCCTGCAGGGCCACTCCCGGTTGCTCAGTGGCCCACCCCCGTGGGATTGCCTTCCCCCTTTAAGGGAACACTTCCAACTCATATCCACCAAGGAGCTGTCGGATTTCCCTCCTCTTCCCCCCCAACCCTCGATCGGTGAGATGTGCTGACAGCTCGATCATCACATTCAAATGAGACCCAGCTAGGAGAATAATTTGGGCCTTTCGCTATTGACCGCCTGCCCGAAGTGCACTAGAAATGAAAATCAGCCCCCTTTGTTGTTTCTTACTCCAACTGAGCTGACTGAGTTTGGGGAATTGTCATGTGGAGATTCTGGGGAACGAAGTGGCATTCTGCCCCTCAGTGCTGCAGCATTTTATAATCCCAGCACATTGCACTTTCAGATGGCACCAGAATAGGTACTGGGCATGATTATTAAGGACTTGACTTTGCCATATTGAAACGCTTCATACATTCACAGCCATGTCTTTACCATTTCTCAACTGGAGTGTGAACTTACTAGCCCAAGCAGATTGGAAACAGCAGCTGATCTCCAGCTTAAGCTTTTCTTACACTAACAGCTTTCCCTAGTTTACACGGCTACAGTATTTTGAAATGGTCGCACATGCAAATAGATTCTTGTTCAAGTGGCATCTTAACATTTTTAACCCGAGCGGAATTGACACAGTCACAGTTTCAGGTTGCATAATTGCAGGTACATTAGTGGCCAAAAGTATTCATCTGCAATTCCCTAGGGTTTCGGTTGAGACCAATTAGCAGTAGTGTACCATTGGAGTGCTTAACAAAACGCAGAAGTTTACCTCTGATTATTATCTGTTCAGAAACCATTCTTCATTACTTTACTTGTATATATTGCTTTTTTTCCCCCTTCCGATCTCTTCCCTTCCTCTCCTGACTTATTCTGTGGTAGGGTTCCTGGACCCTAGTAGCCCTGTGGGTCCTCATCCAAGTTGCCCTTCTTGATGTGTGAGCCTAGGCAGTGAGTGTCAAACAGGCTTCTCGACTATATGGATATCACAACCTTGCCTGACTACTCCACGTGTGCACTTTCTAGTAGGGGTCTGTGGATAACGATAAGGACCTCCTGGTTGTTTTTTCCTTTGCCCAGGGCACAGAGACCGATTGTAGAGTCCCCTGCCGCCGCCCTCGCTGGGACAAGCTAATTCAGCACAGATCAGTGATTGGATCCATTACCTTTCAGGTCTTGTGCCTATTGCTTTATTTAAAAATGAGATATCATACATTCCAAATTGTGTTTCAACCATCTGAAAGCAATTGATTAGATGAAGTGAACTCTTGGCAGAATCTCAGTCGCAGTCCTCAGCCTCTATATCAGCTCTTCCCCATCCCCCCTATACACCATCTATGGTAATGACATTTAACTCTGGCAAAAAATGATAACTAAAAAAAATCTTTTGGTCATTGACTATCCGTATTAAGCTATATATCATAATGTTCCTATTTGTTAGATAAAAGTGAGAAGACAAAGTAGGAAGGAGGGCATTTTGTTGAAGCTTTAATACAGGCTTACATTGAGGAAAATGTCAGATATTTGTCTCTGCCATTTGTCTCAAGAATATTGCTTTCTGTACACGACCTTTAAAGGAATAACCCAAAAGATGTCTTTCCACCTGTGAACTTAATTCATTAAAGAAAAGATATCCAAATAAGATGTTGCACTGGCTTTAATAGGTAACCTGCATGGTTTCAACCGAATAATAATTACTGTACACTATGCACGTGTGCTTCAGAGTCATCAGCAATTGGATCATCAGCAAGTCAATTTATTTCAGTCTGTCCAGTTTGAGGCCATGCTGTGATCTGCATTCTAAATTCAAATCTTTGTTTAAAGGAAAGGGGAGAGAGTATTTCAGCTCTAATGAGAATTAAACGCTTATGCACCTGTCTTCATGGTGCATCTAATTCCAACTGAAGTCCTTTTCACTCGATCAATCCAAATTGCACAGACCTCCCAGCAATATGCAAACAAGGATACATGTAATATATATGTGTGTGCTTGATTGACGTAGACACACATATAAAAAATATAAAATGCATGTGCTATATTTTACACAACGAAGCCTTGCTTTGTTTCAATCATTTAGTCGACTGTCTCTGAGATTGTGCTCTGTTGCATTAGTGACAACAGCTGCAGGCTTGCTTGCACTGCTGGAGACCATATAGGAATGAATCATTTGAGGGAGCAGTATCCCTATACAGCAATTGACTTGTCAGTTTATCAAATTCAACCTCGGCCAACTAGCAGTGTGTGCGTGTGCGTGTTTGAGGGTTTATGTGCTGGGGCTGACTTTGAAGCAGGGGCATCAGTAATAATACTTCAGTATCATCTTAATAAAATGTAAAACAAAAGCAATTGTGGTCAGGTAATTAAAACAATTCAAACAGACACTGGCAATGGGAAATATTGAAGGGCTCACAAAAGACAAGAGCGTGCGAGCAGGTGATTTAGAGAAGGCAGGCGGAGTATAGGTGCATTTTTAAACTCTTGGAGAGTATTACATCTCTTTTTGAAGTTGAAGTCTCATAGGCTCCTCACTGTTTTACTGTGTAGTGGGTGAGGGAGCCAATAGACTGGCAAAGGTGAGAATATCTAATAGAGGTTGAAAATGTTTATTGGGTTCCCCTGGATTTTTTTTGTAATTGTTTCATTTTCCCAGTTCCGTAAGTACCTCTGTATAAGAACCAGGGCAAGATGCAACCAGTTCACAGGCTTTTCCCCATGCCTGTCTTAAACCAGACACTAAGAATAAATATGAGGGTGGGTTGTCTCTTCTTGCAGTTTTTCCACCTTCTAGGAAGGTGCTTCATTTCCAGTTGGGAATTCATCATTGAAGGAATAACCATTGAGAACCCACCATTAATGCAGTGTTTCTAACCCCTGAATGCATCCACCTGCTGTACCACAAACACAGTGCACCAGCAGGTTTGCAAACAATTTCTCTTTTTATTAAATCTTTTTTTTAACTGAGGGTCACGTTCCCTCTTCTTTTTTCTATTTCCCTAATTTCTCTCCTCCTGACCTATCCTGTCCTGTCCTGCTGGGATTCGGCTGGTAGTTCTCCCGTATTTTGTCTGAGTGACCGTTCTTCACGTGCCAGTCTAGACATTGAGGGGGTGATTTTCCACGAAAGAGCCGCGGGAATCCCGGGAAAACAACGTAAGTGACCTTTACATCGTTCTCCTGGGGTTTCTGTGGCGCTTCCGCTGAAATTATGGTAAACAAGTGGGAGAACCCCAGAGGAAATTCACCCCCCCCCCCAAGTGCCAGCAACGTATTCGACCATGGAAGGCATATCAATTGAGTCTGATCCTGCCATCATCCAACAGCAGTTGCTGAGTAGTGATCAGAAATAGAAACCCTGGCAGATTTCTCCCCTCCATTGCTCAGAGGTGCTGAGGCCTCAGGTGGCATTGGCTAACTCAGCACAGACTGAGATTGTAAAAGATTTCTTCAGAGGGAGTACAGTGCTGGACTCACATCCTGAGTTTTAATCCCATTCCAGTTTGGCCACCCTCGGTGTGTTGATTTTGCCTATTCTCATCTAGTACAATAGAGCCATTTCCAATGACTGGATGCTCAAGGTAGTCTGCCTTGTAATAGTTACATTCGTGTTTCATTGCCTCCAGTACCCTGCAACCTTCCTTCCCCCTCCCCCAACAGTTCTCAAGAACTTTGTCCCAGAATGGTGTCTTGCAAGTGAAGATTTTATTTGCGTTTGGAAGTTCAGATCTCAAGGATGTTCTTTTTTTCAGAAAATAAAATTCCTGTTAAATAGGCCATGGGTGAAGGACTTGCATTGGGTAATATGCAGACTAGAAGCAACATTGTCGTTGGCTGTGGAAAGCTGTGCCCTTTTAGCTAAACGGGAAGGCTTGAACTAAAAAGTGGGATGTAAACAAGCACGAGAGAGAGAGAGGCCCTGAGTTACAAGTGCATTGGCTGCTAGCATCTATATATGGTACTCAATAAAGCTGTTGAATCCAAGTAAATACCGATTTCAGTATGATGAGGAATGGTGTAACAATGCTGGAATTATTTTACCACACCCTTATGAAATTTACATCGTGAATAAATTTAAATGATAAAGAGATACCAGTTAAAATGAGGGCTGAAAACAACAGGGTTTTGTCTTTGGCTCTCTTATGTGACAGCTTTAAGTATCGTACTTAGGCCCAGCTCAAGTGTGGCGTATCTGGCTTTTCAGAGGAAATAGTAATACTTCAAAAGGCATTTGCACTAAATAACATTCCTGTTGGATAGGCAAGGCTGATTTTTTCGCGGCTTTAAAGAAGACAAATGAGTGAGACGTACACCCTATGAGGACCCTGAATCTGTTTTTCAGATAAGCATATTGTTTCTTCCCAGAGGCAGTTCAGAAGCACACAGTACAAATGAGCAGTTTCCTTGTGTTTTAGATCAGCAGCAGATACAAGTGGCATAATGAGTTCAACAACTATTTGAATACCCCGTATATAATCAGTAATATCAGTGACAGCATCAACAAATTAAAGGGTTACTTCCCACTACCGTTGCATCCTTTGTTCCCTGTGCTTGAGGCTTCCAGATGCTTTCCGTGTGTTGGTATGTCACCCACTCTCAGTAACTGCTGATTACTCAAATGGATTTGTCTTGAACATTGCTTCCCAATTTATGAGGGAGCGTCATTCACATTATGCAGACTGAATATGTGTAATCACCACAGAGTTGAAACTAGTTAAAGGAATATTGTTGGGAATTTCTGTATTGCAAGCAAGAAATCCTTGATGTAAACAAACTGATTGCTCAGTGGTGGCACTTGTTTTCTAATAACTGAGTTTCTTCTTTCATTTCGTTCCACATTTTGGGCCAGAATGTGCCGGAGCGGGGCATCTCGGTGCATGCCCGGTTAGCTAGACTTTTTCCTGCACCCTTCAGTTCAGAATTGTTTTGCTGGAAGTGCGAGCTGATAACGGGCAACAGGGCGTCTGAGACCTTGGTGAATGATGGGACCAATAGTGCATCACCTTAACCAATGAGATTTGAAGATTGAGAAATAAATGGAGGAAGGAGTGAGAAGGTGGGTGGGTGAATTAAATGTCAAATCAGGTACAGAAAGAGAAATAAAGAGAGGGAAAGAAAGATTGGATAAGATCTGGTGAAGATAAGATAAGTCTGAAGAAAAAAGAAATAGGAAATGAGAGTAAAGGTCAGGCCAAGGTAAGGAATAAGGGTAACATAAACGGCGAGGCAACAAATACAGTTATAGAACATAAGTACTAAATGACTGTTAAAAATAAAGTGAGGGGAACAATTATTAAAAACAAATTAAATTGCCTGTACAGCAATGTGCACAGCATCCGAAACAAAATGGGGGAATGGGAGGCAATAATTTATAGCAAGGAACCAGATGTGGTAGGGATAACTAAAACATGGCCACATAAGGAACAGGACTGGCAGTTAAATATTGCAGGATATCACGTATTTAGAAAGGCTAAGGAAGGAAGAAGGTGGGGTGGGGTAGCTGTACTAATTAGAGACTACATTACGGCAATAGAAAAAAGAGACATAACATTAAGATAGAAACAGAATCCATATGGATTGAGACAAAGGATAAAAAGTAATCGATCACATTAATGGGTATATTCTACAGAGCACCTAATATTGGAAGGGAAATGGAGGATGAAATATGCAGACAAATCTATGAATTGAGTAAAAAATATCGAAAAATAATCATGGGAGATTTTAACTACCCCAAATAAACTGCCACGAAGAGGTAGGGAAAGGGGAAAAGAGAATGGAGTTTTTAAAGTGTGTACAGGACTCCTTTCTTATCTAGTGTGTGAGAAGCACAACAAGAGAAGCATCACTGCTGGATCTAGTAATGGGAAATGAACCAGAGCAGATAAGAGAAGTAGGCATAGGGGAACATCTAGGCAGTAGTGATCATAACATAATAAGGTTTAAAATAATGATTGAGAAAGACATAAGTAAGACCAAGATCAAAGTAATAGATTGGAAAAAAGTTAATTTGAAGAGATGAGAACAGAACTAGGGAAGGTAAACTGGAAAAAAATTTTGACAGACAAAGAGATAGTACAACAGTGGGAAATATTTAAAACTGTGACCAATAGGGTTCAGGAGAAATATATTCTTCTAAAAAGGAAGAACAAAGTAGCCAATAATGAAACACCATGGATGAATAAAGAGACAAGGGTAAAATTGAAACTAAAGAAAACGGCATACTCTTAAGTACATAGACAATAATGGAAAGGACGACAAAAGGAAATACGAAGAGGTTAGGAAAGAAGTCAAATAAACAATCAGGAAAGCAAAGAGGAACTATGAAATTAAATTATCAAGGAATATAAAAAGAAATCGTAAAATATTCTACAGATACATAAATAACAAAAGAAAAATCAGGATAGGGATAGGGCCACAAATGAATTCACAAGATAAACTCACAGGTAATGACAGCGAAATGGCAGAAATTTTGAATAGTTACTTTGCCTCAGTATTTACCAGAGATACTAACAAGGTGGGCATGATGTTAGAAGAAGAGATCAAAAAAGATATAAAAACATTTAAGATAGAAAGGGGGAGATAATTGATAAACTAATCAAACTTTGAGAGAGGCTAACCCCTGGTCCGAATGGATTGCATCCACGAATATTAAAGGAAGTTAGGGAAGAGATAGCACAGGCACTATTACATATATATAAAAATTCATTAGAAAAGGGAATAGTGCCAGAGGACTGGCGGACAGCTAATGTGCTTCCTATATTTAAAAAGGGAGATAGAACGAGTCCAGGGGACTATAAACCAGTTAGCTTAACGTCGGTGGTAGGAAAGATAATGGAATCTTTACCCAAAGATGTAATAGAAAAATAGAGAACCAAAATATAATAAAGAATAGTCAGCACGGATTTCAGAAGGGAAAGTCATGCTTGACCAGCCTTATTGAATTCTTTGAAGAAGCAACAGAAAGAGTAGACAAGGACACTGCAGTAGATGTAATACATTTGGATTTTCAAAAGGCCTTCGATAAGGTACCGCATTGTAGACTCATGGCTAAGGTCAGAGCATGTGGAGTCAAGGGACAAGTAGCAGAATGGAAAGCAAGTTGGCTACAAAACAGAGAGAGTAGGGGTTAAGGGTAGCTACTCAGACTGGTAAAAAGTGGGAAGTGGTGGTCCACAGGGATCGGTACTGGGACCACTGTTGTTCACAATTTACATTAACGATTTGGATTTGGGATTCGGATGTACAATTTCAAAATTTGCGAACGACACCAAATTGGGCGGTGTAATTAATACAAAGGAAGAATGTGTCAGAATGCAAGAGGATGTCAATAAACTTGAAGAATGGGCATGTAATTGGCAAATGAATTTCAATATAGATAAGTGTGAGGTGGTGCATTTTGGTAGGAAGAATAAGGAGGCCACATAATGCTTGGATAATAAAAGTCTAAATAGGATAGATGAGCAAAGGGCTCCAGAAGTACAGATACACAAATCACTAAAAGTATCGACGGAGGTTAATAAGGCCATAAAAAGGCAAATCAAGCACTGGGGTTCATTTCTAGAGGAATAGAAACATAGAAAATAGGAGCAAGAGTAGGCCATTCGGCCCCTCAGGCCTGATCCGCCATTCAAAATGATCATGGCTGATCGTCTAACTCAGTACCCTGTTCCCGCTTTTTCCCCATATCCCTTGATCATTAAGAAATATATCTATCTCCTTCTTGAATATATTTAATGACTTGGCCTCTGCTGCTTTCTGTGGTAGAGAATTCCACAGGTTCACCACCCTCTGAGTGAAGAAATTTCTTCTCATCTCAGATTCTAAATGGCATACGCTGTATCCTGAGACTGTGACCCCTGAAAATGGTAATGTGGCAGGGCTCGTCCTAGATTTGAATCCAGGACCTCTCGCATATTAATCATTGAAACGCCCAAAGCAAGAATCATACCCCTAGACCAACGAGCCACTGGTGATAGAATTGAAAAGCAAAGAGGTTCTGTTAAACTTGTATAGAACCCTGGTCAGACCACACTTGCGGGGGTTAAATTCGGTAACTGCTGAATCTGGGTGCGGGGGTCGCGATGCACGATTAATCCTCGGCTGGTCATTCCGATGCAGACAGCACGTGAGATTCGTGCTGCCTGATCACTTACTTGGTTCCAGCGTGAGCAGCCAGGCCTAGCTGCGTTGTTCAGTGACTGCTCACCAGCAGGGGGGCCCAGATATCGTGAGTGGCTCGCACCTCTTAAAGGCAGCCTGCACCTCTTATTTGCAAAAAATAAGATACAGGTGCACACGGAGTCTGAACGGAGATCAGACATTTCACTCACAGATGCTGGTCCCATCCCTATGTTTGCAAACTTTTGAGCTATGTTAAGGCATTGAATAAAGGTTGAGCACTACTAAATCCCACATTTTCCAATCTGCACGCCAGACCTCACCAATCTGCCAATCTGAGTTTGTACCAGGCCTGTGAGAGAGCGTGCACCAAGGTTCTCTGCTGTTAGAGGCCATGGTACAAGAGGTGGACAGAAGGAGGGGCATCCTATATCCGCAGGGAGGCAAGAGGCCTTCCAGACATATACTCAAGAGGCAGTGGGAGGCAGAAGGGGATGAAATCAATGCCAGGTGCATAGCACCACAAACATGGAAGCAGTCCAGGAAGAATTTCAATGCTTATCAGTGGTCAAGGTGCATGAGGTCAACTGTCAAGTGGCATGTTCTACCACTGGCCGCATCTACTGCTCTATGCACGACAGCCCCATCACCCACCTACCAATCAACCCTTTCAATCAGTACTCAACTCTTCCAATCAGATGCTTCCTCTCACCCTCACATATTAGCACTGTTGCAAGCTGCACACCCACAACTCACAGGTCACACAAGCTATTCAACCATGACAGGCACATCACCCAAACATCCTGCTGGACACTCACCGACACACATCCCGTTTTCTTGCAGGAGAAGGTAGCACATAACAGGAGGCAGCAAGTGGCATTGGCATTTAGCCCCTCGAGCCTGTTCTGCCATTCAGACAGATCACGGTTGGTCTATGACCTAACTCCATAACCCTTAATACCCTTCATTAACAAAAATCTATCAATCTTAGATTTAAAATTCACAATTGAGTTAGCATCAACTGCTGTTTGCAGAAGAGCAAAGTTCTACCACCTTTTGCGTGTAGAAGCGTTTCCTAACTTCACTCCTGCAAGTCCTGGCTCTAAATTTTAGGCTGTGTCCCTTAGTCCTAGTATTCAAGTATAGGAGACCTCCAAAAACAGGTACAGATGCATCAGCAGCCTGAAGCAATAATGTAGCAACTAACCTGTAAATTCTGCATGGTCCCTTTAAATAGCGCTGGTGGGGGCTCCTCCAGGCCATATACGACATGTTCAGCTGTTTGTGGTGAAGCGTTGGCTGGAGCGTTGAGTGCCAAAATGGTATCTATCCCTTTAAATCAGCGTTGCACACTTTACATGGTACTGGCATTCGTTATCTGCGTGTGCGCAAATGCCTTTACCAACATGGCATCCAGCGCACGTCACGCTAGAAGCGTGCGCACGTATTCCGGATGCCATTTTGGGACCTTGGGAGGCCGCGTAACGCCTAAAAAATGGGTGCTACACGGCCAAATTTATGGCCTTTGGAGTATTGTGCACAGTTCTGATCTCCATATTATAGCAAGGATATAGAGACTTTGGAAAGAGTACATAAGATTCACAAGGATGATATCAGAACTGAGAGAATATATTTATCAGGAAAGGCTGAACAGGCTGGGGCTCTTTTCTCTAGAAAAGAGAAGGCTGAGGGGTGACCTGATAGAGATCGTCAGGATAATGAAAGGGTTTGATAGGGTAGACGTAGGGAAAATGTTTGCACTTGTGGGGGAGTCCAAAACTAGAGGTCATAAATATAAAATAGTTGTTAATAAATCCAATAGGGAATTCAGGAAAAACTTCTTTACCCAAAGAGTGGTAAGAATGTGGAATGCACTACCATAAGGAGTAGTTGAGGCAAATAGCATAGATGCATTTAAGGGGAAACCAGATAAGCACATGGGGGAGAAAGGAATAGAAGGGTATGCTGATAGGGTTAGATGAAGTATGGAGGGAGGAGGCTTGTGTGAAACTTAAACGCCGGCATTGACCAGATGGACCGAATGGCCTGTTTCTGTGCTGTACTTTCGATGTAACTCGACGAAGAGGCAGAAAGGAAAAGTAAGAATAAAAATAAAAATTTTAAATTTGACATTTTTAAAATCTCCAACGATAATTCACTACTGGGAGGAATGAGACTCCACACTTTAAATTGTTCATTTTATGGGCAAGAGCAGTTGATTGGCAGTCATTAACAATTATCACGTCGATAAAGGGATTCTTACGCTATTAATTGCCAGACTTAACTTTCTGTGGCGAGTTTAATGGGCAAATGCAGCAACATCATGAAACTCATGGGGAGGTTAAGCATGAGATGCTGTTTTCGGGAAGCTAACCGCAGAGCAGCGCAAATCATCCAGCCACTTGTGGTGATTCGCAATTCACGGGGTATCTCTTCCTCACCACAAGTTGCTGTCCGATTTGCACATTAATAACGGCATGCGTTGTTCACACGCTGCTATTTTTTCAGCAAATTCCGGCCCATTATGGATAAGGTCGGAGCCAGATTAAGAATTGTTGGGGCCGTTGGCACCAAGAGCATCTGGGGCCCTTCCACATCCACACCCCGCCCAAATCCATTAAAACGCAAACGTGTAGCAAAATGCATGAAAAAATAGCCCTGTAGAATGTTTACACTGTATTACTAATCAAGCATATCATATCACAACATACTACACTTGTACATCTGCATTAGGCCTCTTTTGTACAATATATTCTTGAGCCTGCACATTGTCAGAAGCATCATCTGCCAGGTTCGTTGCAATCTTTGGTTGCTTCAAAGAAATATTGCCACTCTGGCTCCTCGAAATATTGATTATTCTGGGGATCTTTCCCAAAAAGACCATTCCTTTCTTGTTTCTGCTTTCTCTTAGCGCTCCCACATAGACAACGGTGGTTGTGGGAGGAATCCGTGATGGAGTTTTATCAGCAGGAACTACAACGTCTGATTTGATATCTATGAATTTTAATGCGCACTGCTCGCATCTGACCAATCACAGAGGATTTATTAGCATATTGGAGGCGCGAAGAAGCAAAGCCACAGGGTGACGTCAATCCCATGGCAACTGGAGCCTTGATTCATACAAACTCTGTCCCGTTATTATTATGGAGTTTCTATTCTGTGGAGATATTTTTGTTTATTAAAGATTCTTATTACCTTTGCTTCTTAGGTTCTTCATAGCGGAACAAACAAATGTTTTGAATCTTGTGAACTGTAATGGCAAGTATCAGTATTGTAATAAATCTGCGGCTTCTGCCTCGCCCCCTTCTGATAGTGAGAATATTTTAATCCAGCGGTTGTATGCCCTTTTTGCATTATGGTGCGTTTTACAGGTTATACATATTTGCACGGGGTCCATGGTGGGGGCCCCATATTTGGAAGGGACTCCTGGCGTGGGCCCAATAGACCCGTGTGTTAATCCATCTCTGGATAAAGTAAGCAACACAAGCAAGGAAAACTCAGGGCAGACAGGAACCATGTGTCCTATTTTCTGTGGCTTATCAAGTACCTCTCAGGTAATTTCTTTTGTCAGTTGCACTTCATCTGCTCTGTTGTGAGGATCCTTTCTCCTCACATTGCAGCACTGTCTTTTTTTTGTTTGCCATCAAGACTCACACTAGCTTTATGGGTTGGGGAGGGGGTGGAAAATGGAGAAACATATTGCCTTGTTTGAAGTTTCACCAAAGGGTGTTTTTATGTACATTGTGGAGAGGGCCTTTTTCTGCTTCAGATTGTCGTGCTAAAAGTGTCTATTTCGAGCAGCCTCCAGGTTGTGTACGTTATGACAGAAGGTTTAGGAGACATAGGAAATGCATGTCGAGGTAGGAGTATCTCGGTGCATTCATTCAGGCTAAAATGATAGTCAGTTGTTAAGAAGCATTGCAGGCCCAATTTAAAACCTGGATGAGGGAGCCAGGTGACTAGACTGACAATTCTTTGGGATAACTTCATTACTATCCGTTTCCGGGCGGCAGGCTGGAATCACGCACCAAAAGAGGCATACCTGAGGATTATCCTAAATTGATCCTCGCACCTCATTACCTTCAGACTGTGGGCTTCAATCGGGCACCCTGATGCAGCTCGCAGGTCAGGACCTGATGAATTTCAGCCGGCTCGGACACCAGTCCCAGTGCTCAGATAAGTCCTGAAGTAGGGGGAGTCAATCAAGAGGGGCACGAGCACATCCCAGCAGTGGCCCGCGGCTTTAATGTGGAGGCAGGAGGCAGTAGTTAGGCCACTATAGATCTGGAAAAACTAGTTGAAGCTCCGACTAGTATTGATGAATTTAGCAAATGGGTCCTGAAACGGGCGCAGGAGCCATTTTAATATTGAATTGAGGTCTGCTCTCATTTCAGGCAGCCACCAGGGTCGCCTAAAAAAGGTCCTGATGAATTTAGCAGTGGCCCAAATGCACACGCAGATGGGATGGGATGAGGCACTGTTAAATTTGTCATCATTGCTCCTTTTTACGACAGTATAACGAGCGCAACGATGTTGAATTTCTCCCCCTATTTTATTTTTCTCCAATTTTTCCCATCCTCTCCAACAAGCTAAGGTTCTTCAGACTACAGATCGTTGCCCTGTAGCTATTCTGATCACTGCTTCATGATCTGATGACCATCTCTGACCACTTCCTTGTATCCCTCTCCATCTATATCCCCCTTCCCCCTCCCAACCCCACTTCCTTCTGTGTCTGCCCGTGGAAAAGACTCTCCCTCAAATCACTTACAATGGCACTTTCAAATTCCCAACTGTCTAGCCTTTGGCCCTCTATTGACCACAACATTTCTGCAGCTACCGACCTCCTAATATCTCCTTATGTGGCTCGGTGTCAAATTTTTTTTGATAACGCTTCTGTGAAGCGCCTTGGGACGTTTTACTATGTTAAAGGTGCTATATAAATGAAAGTTGTTGCTTAAGCTATCTAGACATGCCAAAGAATGAGGATACTGTATTGGGTTCCAAGAAGTCTGTTGTAAAGACCAACACAAGTGAAACGCACTGAGAAAACCTGTACTCTTTAGAAATGGGTCATAGCTCGCCAGAGGTTGGTACCACTGCGTTGGACAGGATCAAATGAGTTTGCTAAATGTGAGCTTGGCCCAGCGATAACAATCTCGGCTCTAGTTCAAACTCCACTCGAGGACCTGATGTGGCCCACACTTAAGTGCAATACTGAGGGAGTGTCATAAGTGTCGGTGGTAGACTCCAAAGCTGAACAGGGTAAGACACAGTAGGATTTGAATGTACTTGGGTATGTAGCAGATGAAATTCAATGTAGAGAAATGCAAAGTGCTTCACATGGGAACAAAATATCCAGAAAGGGACTATTACTTAAATGGAAAGAAAATAATATGCATGGAAAATGAAAGAGATCTGGGAACCCTGATTGACAATAAATTGAAACTATTGCAACAATGCTCGGCGGCAGTGAGTAAAGCAAATCAGATGTTGGGGTGTATCAGAAGGTCAATATTGAGCCAAAATTGTGAGGTAATCCTGCCACTTTATAAATCATTGGTGTGACCGCACTTAGAATACTGTGTACAGTTCTGGTCGCTACAGCACAAGAAGAATATTGCAGCTATTGAAAGGATACAGAAGAGAGCAACCAGAATGATTAAGGGGATGGAGGGATTGAATTATGAGAAGCGATTATGTAAATTGGGCATGTTCTCACTGGAAAAGAGAAGGTTGCGAGGTGATATGATTGCTGTTTTTAGGATTGTAAAGGGACTAGATAATGTAGACCATGACAAGCTATTTCACCTTGTCCAGAATAGTAGAACCAGAGCTCATGGACTGTGCTTGAATGCGGGTAAATTCAAAACTAATCTGCGGAAACAATCAGTGAGCGAGCGGTCAATCTATGTAACAGACTCCCTAGGGAGACAGTGGAAGCAGTTAATATTGATTCATTCAAATGCAAATTAGATAGATTTCTTTCAGAAAATAACATTTTGGGTTACAGTATATGAGTAATTTGAGACATGACATGTGGTAAGTGTAGCATGCTTGGGAGGAAAGAGGTGACTATGGAACTAAGGTTCCCAAAGCTCTCCACCACTTGGGTTTTCCCCATGTCATTTCAGGGTCTGTTGTAGACTAATTGATAGAGATTGATTGCTATGATTAGTCAACAGGTCCATTATCATTGTATCATACGATTACCAGGATGATAGAAGGCGAACTAGATGGGCACTGGTCTTTTTTCATCTAACAGTTCCTGTGTTTCTAAGTGCCGCCTTTTGGTTGAGACAAAATACTGGAGCCCCATCTGCCTGCTCAGGTTGATGTAAAAGATGCCATGGCACTATTCACAGAAGAGCAGGAAAGATTCTCCTGGTGTCCTGGCGAATGTTTATCCCTCAACCAACACTACCAGAACAGGATGGCAAGTCTCCCTGCTGTTTCTGAGACCTTGCTGTGTAAAAATTGGCTGCTGCATTTGCCTATATAACAGTGACTACACTTTAGAAATCATTCCTTTGGCACAGAAGATACAAACTTATACCTAAGGAGAAACCATTCTTCCTTAAATCAGTGGAGCTGTAAAAAGAGTTCATTGAGGCAAGTGGGTACAGTGCGCTGCACCACAGAGTAGTGCCTTATGTTAGTTGCTGGGAAGGGGAGCGGTTCTTGAAAGGGAGGATGAGAGGCTAATTGGAGGATGTCATCCCAGGTTGCTTGCTTATTTTTTAGAAGCTAGTTATAAAGTCCTGAGGCCTCAAAGAAAGTTATTTGTTTGGCCATGGAATGGTGTGTGTGTGTGTGTGTGTGTGTGGAGGGGGAGAGATGGGGCAGGAAATTTAACTAAATAAAATGTTGCTGATTAGTTGTGTAGGGTTTTAGTACCCCAGCAACTTAAACACCCTGACTGCTAAATACTAGTGTATTCAACGCCAATTGTGGACCTTTGGACCTTTGTTTGTTGATTGTTCAAAGTCCTGATTGATGGTGTAGGCCACCATCCTCACTGTTGCAGCAAAATCAATTAGCACACAAACACGACAAAAAGCAAGGCAGCTTGCTGCAGTTCAGAAACTGGGCAGAATTTAAAAGGCAAGATTGCCATAATCTTAGAAGCCTTTGAAGTATTCGTAGGTCAGTAGCCAACTGCTCTACATAAATGAAATCATAGCACCTCCCTTATTCATGTTAAAATGGACATCTGAGTTAAATGTTGAGCTGTAACTTCTTACTTGCCCACTAGTACAACAGGTCAAATACTGTCTGTAATGCAATGCTTGACCACACCATCATCTATCAGATTTTAAGTGGGGTTGCTGTGTTTTAATTTATTTCCCCACTTTTCACTGCATTATTATAGAAACTTCAGGTATTGCTAACACAAACCTCAAGGTCCCCCACCTTTGTGCTATTGAGCCACATAAACCAAAAGGTCCTAGGTTCGATTTCTGGTCTACTCTACTTGGCTCATCTCAACTGAGGCAGTGTGTGTAGTGAGATTAAAATGGGTTCAGCTGTAATGTCCCTCAAAGTCGAATAGTCTGTTGACCATTACGGTCATTAGCCCCAATTATAACTCCAGGTGGGTTTTCAAGGTGAGTTTGAAACTCACCTGCTATTGCAGAAATCAGGCGGGCTATTTCATCTCCCAGGCCTCATTAACATGCCGCCAATCTACTTCCCGCCAGGAATGGGCCTCAAGTGGGCGGCCAAAGATCCTGGAAGGGATCATTCACCATAAGCAGAAGCCCCAACAGCTACGTTGGGAATCGAAGAAGGACTTACTTGTTCCTTGGGCCTCTCTTCACACCACATGATGCTGCTCCAATTCCACCCCCCCCCCCCCCCAACCACCCTTCGTATGCAGATGACCCCGTCCCCAGGATTTGAGACCGGATCTGTATCTTTGGGCATTGGTAGCCAGGAGTTTCACTCTGCCAAACTTCCACCAGCCAAGCAAGATTTTCAGAATTTCAGGCCCACTGCTTTTAGAAGAGGAGAGGAGAAAATTGGGAAAAGCCCCACAACTTTAGAAAGAAATAAACTTGCACATTTTTATAGCGCCTTATCACATCCTTAAAATTATCCAAGTGTCATTGATTTTTTTCCCCCTTATTTTTCCTCCATTACTTTCTTCCTCACCTGATGATGCTACCTTTTACCAAGCTGCAGTTTCACGAGTGGCAGCAGCCCTCCAGTGCTTTACCTAAGTGTCCATTCTTATCTTTAAGCTTAGGCAGTGAGTGTAGGCCAGCTATTTAACTGGTGAGGGCACCACAGCCAATTCCATTCCTAGCCTCGCATGCACTTTCCAGCTAGGGTCACTACATAGCAATCGTGATTTTGCACTCCTTAGCTAGGATACCGAAGTCATTTGTAGCACTGTAGCTCTACCCTTGCCAACATCAGCTAACTCAGCATAGACCAGCATTTGAACATTGGACCAGCTTGGCATTGACACCATTTCACGTTTTTGCTTATGTGTCAGACATCACAAAGTTGCAAATCCAATTTCAGAGAATTGTTGCCACACCAGTTGTGCCTTTCGCTGTTGCTGTCCACCCTATGTTATCGTGAGTATTTCTGTGCTCATATATGGGCAATCACCCACTTAGCTTGGCCATGAATCGGGTGGGGGGGCAGTGTAATTTTCATACATAAGCGGTACATTTTGTACCACTTTTGGCATTGGTCAGAGACACACCTGAATCAATATGGAATGTAGGACCAGCGGTGATATTCAGGACAATCCTGGATTTTCAGAGACAAGTTGAGACCTCTGATACCTGCTTTCCATGTGCTGTGTTTTTAGGCTATTACACAGGAAGTGAAGTATATAGTACAAATAATAACACGGTTCTGCAGTCGGGGTGGGGATTGATCCATCCCTGTCCTTAGTCAACCCGGTAACAGTTAAGTCTTGTATGTGACACTGAGCTGGAATCAGATTTTTGGCTTTGGCTTTTCAACTGGAATGTTTTTTTTCCCTTTCCCCTCAAGCTGTTAAGGCACACATGGGACCTTGCAGTAATTGCCTCCTCACATTGAACCGCTGATACCTTTATTGGATTGGAGTTGTGTTTCAGCAGTCGTGTTTACCATGCAGTCAGCGAGACCAATGGAAACACTGCGTGTTTAAACAACCTCCAATTAGCAAAGGAAACAAGACCAATCTGACTCAGATCCATTTAAGCAATGTCTTTTGCATGCAGCCCATTCATAAATAATGTGGATGAGCGAGACTGAGCCCGCAGCAAGCAGCTCCTGAAGCAGGCTCGACCCACTGCCTGCCCTCTGTAATGGAAGGGGAGGCTTGCGTTGTCATTGAGTTTGGACACATACAGAGCTCATTATATCTCATTACATTAGTATTACAAGGATTCAGGCTGATTCCCGAGGCGTGTGCTCCCATCAGGTCCTTTCTAACCCTTTGTATGCTGCATGTGTTGCATTGCCGGTGAACACAATGGCAAGGCACTGATTGTGAGCATCATAAGCAGCACTTTGATCCCTGGGTCAGGTCAATATTTTATTTAAAAGAATGAAGATCGACGATCATTTTTAGTTGTATTTTAAGTAAAAGAGTTGTACAGTGAGCAATATGTTTGAGTGTGCTGGATACAAGCACATTTCCTTTCATTTACCTTTTCAACCAATAGACCAGTATTTCTAGTATACTTGTTATACAGTAATTAGTGCTTGTTTTAGGATCAAAATAGACACAATTGGAATATCAGACTGTTGAGTAAAATGTAGTTTTGTGACTAAAGCTGATCCTCCTTTCATCTCAGAACAGTAATTTCAATCAATGATGTTCAGTTAATTCATTTTAATTTTCTTCTTTGTGGTGATCTATTTTATCTTGTTGTCATGCTGTTTTCCCTTCCTATTGTCCCCTCTGCACCTACCTCAGCTAATAGGATATTTTCCAGTCTCTGCCAAATGCCACTCTGCCCAATGCCACTCTAGTTGCAGATAGAAGGTGTGCGAGAGTGACCCATGATGATTCACAGATTTGTTCTCCCCCAGTAAGGAAGTGCCTAAATTCTACTTGGGAACTCGTCAGGAATCTAGATCTCAGCCTATGACCCATGACCCAACAAATAGGAGATACAATGTGCCATGTCTTCATGCCAACATTAGTTTAATTTTTTTTTAATGTCTGGGAACCTTTGAATTTGTGGGGTGATGTGGTAGAATCATAGAAGTTTACAACATGGAAACAGGCCCTTCGGCCCAACATGTCCATGTCGCCCAGTTTATACCACTAAGCTAGTCCCAATTGCCTGCACTTGGCCCATATCCCTCTATACCCATCTTACCCATGTAACTGTCCAAATGCTTTTTAAAAGACAAAATTGTACCCGCCTCTACTACTGCCTCTGGCAGCTCGTTCCAGACACTCACCATCCTTTGAGTGAAAAAATTGCCCCTCTGGACCCTTTTGTATCTCTCCCCTCTCACCTTAAATCTGTGCCCCCTCGTTATAGACTCCCCTACCTTTGGGAAAAGATTTTGACTATCTACCTTATCTATGCCCCTCATTATTTTATAGACTTCTATAAGATCACCCCTAAACCTCCTACTCTCCAGGGAAAAAAGTCTCAGTCTATCCAACCTCTCCCTATAAGTCGAACCATCAAGTCCCGGTAGCATCCTAGTTAATCTTTTCTGCACACTTTCTAGTTTAATAATATCCTTTCTATAATAGGGTGACCAGAACTGTACACAGTATTCCAAGTGTGGCCTTACTAATGTCTTGTACAACTTCAACAAGACATCCCAACTCCTGTATTCAATGTTCTGACCAATGAAACCAAGCATGCTGAATGCCTTCTTCACCACCCTATCCACCTGTGACTCCACTTTCAAGGAGCTATGAACCTGTACTCCTAGATCTCTTTGTTCTATAACTCTCCCCAAAGCCCTACCATTAACGGAGTAGGTCCTGGCCCGATTCGATCTACCAAAATGCATCACCTCACATTTATCTAAATTAAACTCCATCTGCCATTCATCGGCCCACTGGCCCAATTTATCAAGATCCCGTTGCAATCCTAGATAACCTTCTTCACTGTCCACAATGCCACCAATCTTGGTGTCATCTGCAAACTTACTAACCATGCCTCCTAAATTCTCATCCAAATCATTAATATAAATAACAAATAACAGCGGACCCAGCACCGATCCCTGAGGCACACCGCTGGTCACAGGCCTCCAGTTTGAAAAACAACCCTCTACAACCACCCTCTGTCTTCTGTCGTCAATCCAATTTTGTATCCAATTGGCTACCTCACCTTGGATCCCGTGAGATTTAACCTTATGTGGTACAGGGGACCCATTTTGACACTTTTGTGGCAAAATTTCAAATGTAGAAATTTTTCCAATGGTAGAATCCACCCCCCCACTCTCAAAATTGCCATGTTGCATGGTTCAATATGTTCATCCATTGAGGACAGAAGATATAAGTTTCAATAATCTGCTCCCGACATCAGACACGTGTTACCAAAGCTGTTGGAAAAAAATAATTAAGTTCATTAATGGGTAAGATCCATTTAAGCGAGCCATGTTATAGTTTCTACATACCTAATGCCTTATGGTCCTAATTCACATTTACTAATTGGGGTCCCCCCGACAATGATTTTAACTTTGGCTTGAGTGGGGAAGTCACCACGGCTTTCCTGCCGGGTGAAGAGGATCAGGAAGCTGAAGAGGCCCACCGGGTGAAATTTTTTGCTGTCCTTTGTGGGGCCAGGCGGAGCAGGGGGAGTTTAGACTTGACGTGCCTGGGACTGCCTCCCCCTTTCCTACCATGGGGCTGCCCAGAACTCCCTTCCCCACACTTAACTGAGTACTTGGCCGCCTGATTTTCCAGAGGCTGGCAGCTGCTCCCTGCGCACTCACTGCCCACAACTGGCAGGAAGTGGACAGGCGGCATGTTAATGAAACCTGGCAGTTAAAATCACTCCTGAATAATGGGGCTGATGGGACTGCTCTTTAAAGATGTCACTGGCTTGTGGCGCCGAGTGAAGAACTGGTAGCTGCCCAGCTACTCATCCACCCCCTTCTGATGGGTGCCCCAGATACACTGACAAAACGCAAAGTAAGTGAGCTCCCCCTGACCATAGGTTCTTCAAAAGGGTCAGAAGTGGAGTGCAACAGCAGGCACTCCCTGGCACTTATGCCAGTGGAGTATTCCTTTGAAATGTTTTGTGCTTACTGACAAATGGACTTACTGAAGGCCCACATTTCCAACATCCCTACTATTCTCCAACTGAAGCTCATGGAAGTGCAAGCAGTTTGAGTGTGTATGTAAATGCAGTCCTGCTCAGGACAAGATGCCATTGTTTGTTGATAGAAGCGTATGAGAGAGTGTGTTAGAATAGCAATCTAGTACAGAAGATTATTGGTTACCATTTAAATATAAATGGCTTTGTTTTAATTTTTACCACAGTTAGATTGATGTAGTAGTCTACAGTGTGGTGATTATGTTGATATATTTATATGCTGTGTTGTATAAAGTATATTGCATTTTGCACAATGAAGCCTTGCTTTGTTTCAATCATTTAGTCGACTCTCTTTGAGATTGTGCTCTGCTGCATTAGTGACAACAGCTGCAGGCTTGCTTGCACTGCTGGAAACCATATAGGAACGAATCATTTGAGGGAGCAGTATCCCTATACAGCAATTGACTTGTCAGTTTATCTCGGACAACTAGCAGTGTTTGCGTTTGCGTGGTTTTATGTGCTGGGGCTGACTTTAAAGCAGGGGTGTCAGTAATAATACTTCAGCACCATGTTAATGAAATGTAAAAGTGAAGCAATTGTAGTCAGGTAATTACAAAAGTTCAACAGGATCCATATTGGAGAGCCCAGGAAAAGAGTGTGTGATGAGGTGATTTTTTTTTTAAAGTCCGATTTTCTCCCCATATCCCTCATCTGAAGGTCCTGATTCTGTACTGCTCCATGGTTCCTAGCAGCTCTCCAGTACATCGCCCAAGTGACCATTCTTGAAGTGTGAGCCTGGAAATTGAGAGTGTGCGCAAACAAATTGCTTGCTCCTGTTCTCACTCACATGTGCACTCTCCAGCAGGGGACTGGACAGTGGTCAGGAGCAGCAAACCTGGCCTACTATTCTCCTGTGTCTTGGGAAACTTAAGCTAATCACCCCCCTCTCTCCCCCCACCCCCTGCCTACAATCATAACTGCTATTGGCTATCTAATTGCAGATCTGGAATTGAACCTGGAAATGTCCTGGGGCTCAATTTTGAAATGGTGGCAGGTTGGCAGCAGGGGAGGGGGGGGGGTGAAGGTGCGCATAGCAAACCCGCATAAACAAAACTTACCGTTTCCGAAGCGATCGCATGGTGATTGATGATGATTAACGTCCTCTCTGGGTTTCACGCCCGCTAGCCAGCCTGATTAACAGGTTGGCTGCCGTCAGGAGCTGCAATGCAAGGGAGTGGGGGGTTGAGAAAGAGAGAGAGCAAGACGTCATCCGGCGCTGGAACGGAAAATCAGGGTCGGAGGAGAGTGGAAAATCGGGGGCACGAGTGGAAGCTCGGGGCAGAGGAGAGGGGAAGATCGGGGAGGTGAAGAGGGGGATATCGGGAGGACATCGGGGAAGTGAAGAGGGGGACATTGGAAAGGGAAACACGGACATCGGAGCAGGGTGATAAGGTAGGTTGATTTTGTGTTTTAACTTCCTTCTATGGTTTTTGATGTACTTTATTTAGTTTCTTGTTCCCTGATCCGGCCCTTCATGCCAGGTTTCAGAAGTGGTGGGCAAGCCATGCAGGTAAGTTAAAAATCATTATAATCAGTTAATCTGTCACAAGTAAAGTGCCTTAAGTACCTCAATGAGGTACATTTGACTCCTTAACTGTCAGGCGGGATTTGCGGTTTCGGGTCACCCAGGCGCACACAGGTGGGTCCCTGGGAAACTCGGAAGCCGGGAAGCTGGAGCCGGCTTCCGAACCCGAACGGGATTTCCGCGATTTTCGGAGCTCCCCGCCCCAACGCACCCTCAATTTCCCTGTAAAATTGAGCCTCTGGTCGCTATGACTCATTATCATGCAGTTTACACACTGGGCAGTTTGTACCAAGTTAAGTAGGGCAGGAAGAGGTTTAAACCTTATATACCCACTGTAATGTACGAAGATAGATATTTTCCTAATTTTACTTTAATCCCAATTCGCATGCTTCATTTCACCACAAGCACCTCCTACCATTAGTGGGATAGTCTCTGCTTCAAGTTTAGCAAGTCAGTTGTGTCTTTTTTCTGTTTTTACCCTCCCCCCGCTCCCGGGTGGCACTACATCTGGTTACCCAACTTACAATAGAACAAATTTAGTTTCCAGCAGTAGATGGCAGATTGAGGTGCCAAGCAGCAAGGAGAGTTACTTAGCTCACAACCCTTGGGCTGGGCTCCCTACTTGTTGTTTTGCAAGATTGCCTCAACCAACACACTGGAAGGTGAGCTATGTTAATTCTGTTACCAGATCACTTTGACCCGGATCTGCAAGGCTGGATGATGAGCTCTCTACTAACAGGCTACACCGACCATTCTGCTGAGTGAGAGACTGTCTACTGTCTGTGTTACAAGGTCTCCCAACCACTTTGGTGTGAGGTGGACCCATTTACTATGATGTCAAGCTTCACTGACAACTGGAGAAAGAGACAAGATTTCTACTGTCTCTGATGTCAGGCCTCCCCAACCACTGAGCTCAAGAGGACAAATCTCTACTTCTGTGATACCTGGGCTCACCAGCCCTGTGCCATGAGAAAGACTCTCTATTGTGTGTTACCAAGCCTGTGCAGACATTGTGCTAGAGAGTTTGGACTGTGCTATGAGGCATTCTTAATCACTAGCCTATGAGGAAGGTTTCCTACTGCATCTGATACCACAGTGTCTTGAACCTTGGCCTGTGAGAGGGGCTCTCTGCTGCCTACGACATTGCACTGCAAGGCTGTCTCTCTAAGACCTATACTAATTTGGCTGTGAGGTAGTGTGCTAGATCTGCAGGGCACTCATGTATTGTAGTTTCCAAGTTGAGTATATTGTTCATATTGGGATTAGCTGATGGGAAATCAATTCTAATATAAAGAAAACCACTTAGTGCCCAAAAGGTTACTACAGTTTACAAGAAATACAAATGAAAATAGGTCTCTAGCCCCATCTACTCAGTCAATCGAGCTCAGCTGAGATGACTGTGAGGTGAATTAACCCAATCTAGTTTAGTGCTCTTTGTGTTTGTTTAGCAGTGGGCTGGAGGGGGGAGGGGTTGGGAAGAGTCTGATTTGGTTCAAACACTGACATGTACACAGCACAGAGAGAGAGAGAGAGAGAGAGAACATGACGCTGAGTGCGGCTGCTGCTTTGTGTGAGCACATCCATCATCTTGAACATCAAGTGCGAGGAATTGTGGGAGACGCACACTGCTTTTTACTTCTGATTGCTGCGGGGTAAGAGCTGACACAGTTCAGTCAGGAGGATGACCTGGTGCTGCCTGAAAGCCACATTTCTCAAGTGAAGCTTGGGTTTAATTTGTGGTCCACCTCTTGGAGGGTGTGTGCAAGTACAGTCACTGTTGCTGCAGGAGGGCTGTCATGGTATCCTAGTGTATGAAAATACGCTCTGTATTGTGGTAGATAAAACTATGATCTGATTCCTCCACCCTATTCATCCATTTATGATCACCAATAACGTGCCTGATAAATCAACAGAGAAAACTGTTATGAAGAGAACTAAATATTTTATACTTCTTGGTAAAATAAACTGGAACTGCATGTAGTTAGTACGATAAATGAAGGAACACTTCAATGGGATTCTGTAATAATGTGATTTATGGATGTATGTGATTCATGGTTTAAAGAAAGCAAATGTTTTTTGAATGGTTGTTGTACCATCAGTCTTGTTGTGACATCCCTGTGCTGTTAAATGGAATGTTTCATCTGGTGACATTACTAATCACCATTAGTCAGGTATTGTGTGATATGCAGTCAGTAGAAAAGCTAGGCTTTCCTACGTTAAATCAGCTGAGGAACTGGTGAACCCTTCCTCAGCAGTAAACTGGACATGTGCATAAGTAAAGTGTCACGGGTTCAAAGGTAAAGTGACATGCACAAGTGTCGTTTGCAAAGCTGGAGTCACTTTGCTTCTTTGTAAATGAGAGAGAACAACTGTTTAAATAGCAGGACTCAAGCTGTACCCTCTCAGTTTGTCACTGTAAAACGGACTCATTCACAAACAAGTGGGATTTTGTTTGATTTAGGTTTTGTAAACTTTCACACAAAATAAATAGAAAAGCTCATGCATATAGTTTCACACTTATATTTGTTATTTTCTATTAATATCGTAATCACTGATATAAAAGATTATAAAATTCTATCCACAAGTGACTGTTGAGGCAAATATTATGACATCACGTAAAGAGGAATTGAATAAGAATTTGAAGAGGAATATAAAAGGATATAGTGAAACATGAGTGGAGTAGATGGGCCCAAAATTGGTGGGTGCATGTATCCTTGTGTAAATGCCAGGATGTAGCCGTTCACCCCACCAAAGTTTGCGGAATTAGGGGTTGGGCCTTTGTAAGGAGGCCACTCTTACTTAAAAAAGCAACCCGTCATTTTTGGGGGGGCCAAGTACTAATCTCAGCCTGGAGCAACCAACACCCAGTGGGGCCTACTTGTGCGAGAATTGGAGGCCAGTTTGCCTCTTCTTCTTTGGCGTACCAGCCTAAGATATGACATCAGGATCCTTGTAGGCTAAGGGCATGGGAATTCCTGGCATTGGGAGTCCCCATTATAACCCTCCCGCCCCTCTCCCGAGAAACTCTCAGAAATGGCGGAGACTCAGTGCATCCTACATCTTCGCTGTTTCCCAGTTGGGGAATTCCACTGGTGTTATAGCAGGAGACCGGCGGAGAGCTACAACACAGGACTACATGCGTGCTAAACAGCGGAAACAACATGCTACAGATAGAGCTAAGCACAGAGTATCCACAACCAACGGATCAGATCAAAGCTCTGCAGTCCTGCCACATCCAGTCGTGAATGGTGGTGGACAGTTAAACAACTAACGGGAGGAGGAGGCTCCCTGAACATCCCCATCCTCAGTGATGGCAGAGTCCAGCACGTGAGTGCAAAAGACAAGGCTGAAGCGTTTGCAACTGCCTTCAGCCAGAAGTGCCGAGTGGATGATCCATCTCGGCCTCCTCCCGATATCCCCACCATCACAGAAGCCAGTCTTCAGCCAATTCAATTCACTCCACGTAATATCAAGAAACGGATGACTGCACTGGATACAGCAAAGGCTATGGGCCTCGACAACATCCCGGCTGTTGTGCTGAAGACTTGTGCTCCAGTACTAGCCGCGCCTCTAGCCAAGCTGTTCCAGTACAGCTACAACACTGGCATCTAACAGACAATGTGGAAAGTTGCCCAGGTATGTCCTGTCCACAAAAAGCAGGACAAATCCAATCCAGCCAATTACTGCCCCATCAGTCTACTCTCAATCATCAGCAAAGTGATGGAAGGTGTCGTCAACAGTGCTATCAAATGGCACTTACCAATAACCTGCTCACCGATGCTCAGATTGGGTTCCGCCAGGACCACTCAGCTCCAGACCTCATTACAGCCTTGGTCCAAACATGGACAAAAGAGCTGAATTCCAGAGGTGAGGTGAGAGTGACTGCCCTTGACATCAAGGCAGCATTTGACCGAGTGTGGCACCAAGGAGCCCTCGTAAAATTGATGTCAATGGGAATCAGAGGGACAACTCTCCAGTGGCTGGAGTCATACTTAGCACAAAGGAAGATGGTAGTGGTTGTTGGAGGCCAATCATCTCAGCCCAGGACATTGCTGCAGGAGTTCCTTAGGGCAGTGTCCGAGGCCCAATCGTCTTCGGCTGCTTCCCTCCATCATAAAGTCAAAAATGGGGATGTTCGCTGATGATTGCATAGTGTTCAGTTCCATTTGCAACCCCTCAGGTAATGAAGCAGTCCGTGCCCGCATGCAGCAAGACCTGGACATCATCTAGGCTTGGGCTGATAAGTGGCAAGTAACATTTGCACCAGACAAGTGCCAGGCAATGACCATCTCCAACAAGAGAGAGTCTAAACACCTCCCCTTGACATTCAACGGCATTACCATCGCCGAATCCCCCACCGTCAACATTCTAGAGGTCATCATTGACCAGAAACTTAACTGGACCAGCCATATAAATTCTGTGGCTACGAGAGCAGGTCAGAGGCTGGATATTCTGCGGCGAGTGACTCACCTCCCGATTCCCCAAAGCCTTTCCACCATCTACAAGGCACAAGTCAGGAGTGTGATGGAATACTCTCCACTTGCCTGGATGAGTGCAGCTCCAACAACACTCAAGAAGCTCGACACCATCCAGGATAAAGCAGCCCGCTTGATTGGCATCCCATCCACCACCCTAAACATTCACTCCCTTCACCACCGGCGCACTGTGGCTGCAGTGTGTACCATCCACAGGATGCACTGCAGCAACTCGCCAAGGCTTCTTCGACAGCACCTCCCAAACCCGCGACCTCTACCACCTAGGAGGACAAGAGCAGCAGGTACATAGGAACAACACCACCTGCACGTTCCCCTCCAAGTCACACACCATCCCGACTTGGAAATATATCGCCGTTCCTTCATCGTCGCTGGGTCAAAATCCTGGAACTCCCTTCCTAACAGCACTGTGGGAGAACCGTCACCACACGGACTGCAGCGGTTCAAGAAGGCGGCTCACCATCACCTTCTCAAGGGCAATTAGGGATGGGCAATAAATGCTGGCCTTGCCAGCGATGCCCATATCCCTCCAACGAGTTAAAAAAAAAGATCCATGTGGAATTCTGTCCTCAGTAGCTCTAGCCGAAGAGTTGGCATTGGCGCAGGAGAGATGGGCTGGAAGGTTTGCTGCTGTGCTTTAATTTCTGTGATTCTATGAAATAACTCCAGTGAGATATAAACGGAGATGATTTTATGGATTAATTAATTAAGAGCCAACAAAAAAGTACTTTTACATGTGTACCTATTAATAATTTAGCACGGAGCAATTAAATGAATGCGCTTGGAGTGGAATTTCTGCGAGGGTTTCCCGAACTCCCACCGTAACTTCGCGTACGTTCACCAGAAAACCCAGAGAAACAACATAAGCAGCTGTTTGCACCATTTCTCTAGGCTTTCTGACAATCTGCCGAAGTTACAGCAGGAGATCGGGAAAACCCCTGCCGAAAGTACTGGCGTTTGTCTTTTAAATGCTCTTTGGTAACTGCTTTGATCTCCATGTTTGGGGCCACTGTGGAATCAAAGGCTACATTGCAGAATGTTTAGAGAAAATAAAAATGACAATGATAAGAATAATATTTGCATTTAGATAGCACATGGAAATATCTCCAAAGTATTTCACACAATGCTATATGAGCAATTGCAACAGCCATCGCCTACCAGCAACATCCCAGAGATGAATGTCTAGTTTCTGTTTTGTTTTGATATTGTTGGTTGAGGACGGAATGCTGGTCAGAACCTTCAACTCTTCAGAGAGTGCCACAGGGTCATTAGTGGCAGATAGAACCTTGGTTTAAAGTTTCACCTGAAGGGCATCCCTTCCAACAAAGTAGCACTCCTTCAGCAACGCACTGGACAGTAAGCCTAGATTATTACCTCAAGTCCTATAGTGGAGCTTGAACCCGCAACCTTCTGACCCAGAAGCAAGAGAGTTAGAAACTGAACTATGAGTTCAGTTTCCACATCTCAAAGTCATTTGGCGTTGCATCAATTACATTCCAACCCAGTGTTTGGCGCAGTCAGAAGTCAAAAGTGTGACTTTTTGAATGTTCACAAAGGCACAGCATGAAATTAATTTGCTAAGCCATATAGTTTACTCCATTTTCAGCCTCACACACATTTTTCTGAATTTAAAATTTGCTTTTGAGGATTTGATTTTTACTTTCTGAAGTTGTTGCAAATTTGCCGATTTAATTCTTTTTGTCTTGCATCAAAGACGGTGTTGAATGTTTTGAGTTTGATATTTTTGCAACTTTGAGAGTTTTTGAACTGATTCCTTTTTAAGAAAAATTCTTTCCAATTATCTCCTATGAAGGCAGTGACTTATACTGGGATAAAATTCCACATGTGCTGCTCAGCCGCATCACCCAAGCAACATTTTTCATGTGTGAGCCTAGACAATGAGTGTTGACGGGCTATTTGACTGTGGAGGACGTCACATCGAGCCTGATCCTGTTCTCCCTCAACACCCACAAATATGTACTTTCTAGCATGGGTCTCTGGATGGTGACCAGAAGCAGGTGCATTGGCTGATTCCCCCCACCCTCCCAGCCCAGGGGCACTGTGATCAGTTGTAAGACCCCTACCACCACTCTGGCTGAGATTAGATGGCTCAGCGTAGAACAGAGGTAGAACCTGGGATCTTTCTGCTCTTTATTACTCAGTACAATATAAAGCAGTACAGTTACCTTTTGAGAAGCAAAATACTGTGGATGCTGGAAACCTGAAATAAAAACAGAAAATGCTGGAAATGTCATTAAACCCGCTGACAAGGGCGGCGCTGTTGTTGTTTGGCGAACAGACCTCTACCTTGCGGAGGCTGAACGTCTACTCCGACACCTAGCATGGAATCATAGGAGGTTACGACACAGAAGGAAGCTATTCAGCCCATCGTGTCTGTGCCGGCCAAAAAAGAGCTATCCAGCTTAATCCCACTTTCCAGTGCTTGGCCCGTAGCCCTGTAGGTTGCGGCACTTCAAGTGTATATCCAAGTACTTTTGTAAATGAGTTGAGGGTTTCTGCCTCTACCACCCTTTCAGGCAGCGAGTTCCAGACCCCCACCACCCTCTGGGTGAAAAAATTTCTTCTCAGCTTCCCTCTGATCCATCTACCAATTACTTTAAATCTATGCCCCCTAGTCACTGACCTCTCCGCTAAGGGAAATAGGTCCCCCTTATCCATTCTATCTCGTCCTGTCATAATTTTATATACCTCAATTATATCTCCCCTCAGCCTCTGTTCCAAAGAAAACAACCCTAGCCTATCCAATCTTTTCTCATAGCTAAAATTCTCCAGCCCTGGCAACATCCTTGTAAATCTCCTCTGTACCTTCTCCAGTGCAATCACATCTTTCTTGTAATGTGGTTACCAGAACTGTACACTCAGTACTCAAGCTGTGGCCTAACCAATGTTTTATACAGTTCTAGCATAACCTCCCTGCTCTTATATTCTGTGCCTTGGCTAATAAAGGAAAGTATCCCATATGCCTTTTTAACCACCTTATCTACCTGTCCTGCTACCTTCAGGGATCTGTGGACATGCACTCCAAGGTCTCTTTGTTCCTCTACACCTCTCAGTATCCTCCCATTTATTATGAACTCCCTTGCCTTGTTTGCCCTCCCCAAATGCATTACCTCACACTTCTCCTGGATTGAATTCCATTTGCTACTTTTCTGCCAACCTTACCAGTCCATTGATATCTTCCTGCAATCGACAGCTTTCCTCCTCACTATCAACCACACGGCCAATTTTTGTATCATCTGCAAACTTCTTGATCAAGCCCCCTACATTTAAGTCCAAATCATTAATATATACCACAAAAAGCAAGGGACCTAGTACTGAGCCTTGCAGGACGCCACTGGAAACAGCCTTCCAGTCGCACAAACACCTGTCAACCATTACCCTTTCTTTCCTGCCACTGAGCCAATTTTGGATCCAACTAACCACTTTCCCTTGGATCCCGTGGGCTTTTACTTTTTTGACCAGTCTGCCATGTGGGACCCTGTCAAAAGCCTTGCTAAAATCCATGTAGACTACATCAAACGTGTTACCCTCATTGACCTCCTTGTTACCTCCTCAAAAAATTCAATCAAGTTAGTCAGACACGACCATCCCTTAACAAATCCATGTCTGTCTTAGATTAACCCGTGCCTTTCTAAATGACAATTTATGCTGTCCCTCAGAATCGATTCCAATAATTTGCCCACCACCGAGGTTAGACTCAGCATAATTACTTGGTCTATCCCTTTCTCCCTTTTTAAACAACGGTACAACTTTAGCAGCCCTCCCATCCCCCTTTTACCTCCCCCTGGACCATGACCCCACCGTGGCCTCCAACCTCATAGTCCCCCAACCCCGCACTAGCCGCCTCTACCTCCTTCCCAAGATTCACAAACAGGACTGCCCCATTAGACCCATCTTTTCAGCCTGTTCTTGCCCCACAGAACTTATTTCTTGCTACCTCGACTCTATTTTTTCTCCCCTTGTCCAGTCTCTTCCGACCTACATCTACGACTCTTCTGACGCTCTCCACCCCTTTAACAGCTTCCAGTTTCCCGGCGCTAACGGTCTCCTTTTTACCATGGACGACCAGTCCCTCTACACCTCCATCCCTCACCAGGACGGCTTGCGGGCCCCCTGCTTCTTCCTTGAACGGAGGCCCAACCAGTCCCCATCCACCACCACCACCCTTCTCTGCCTGGCTGAACTTGTTCTTACGTTAAACAACTTCTCTTTTGACTCCACTCACTTCTTCCAAATAAAAGGTGTCGCTGTGGGAACCCATATGGGTCCGAGCTATGCCTGCCTTTTTGTGGGACATTCTTTGTTCCAGTTCTACTCAGGTCCCCTCCCTCACCTCTTCTTCCAGTACATTGATGACTGTAACAGTGCCGTTTACTGCTCTCGTCCCGAACTGGAAAATTTAATCAACTTTGCTTCCAATTTCCACCCTTCCCTCGCCTTCACATGGTCCATCTCCGACTCTTCCCTTCCCTTCCTCAACTTCTCTATCTCCATTTCTGGGGATAGGCTGTCTACCAATATCTACTGTAAGCCCACTGACTCCCACAGCTCCCTTGATTACACTTCCTCCCACCCCGCTTCCTGTAAGGACTCTATTTCATTCTCCCAGTTTCTCCATGTCCATCATGTAGATGAAAACATAAAATTACAAAGCGATATTGATAGATTTGGTGAGTGGGCAAGACTGTGGCAAATGGAATTCAATGTGGACAAATGTGAGGTCATCCACTTTGGATCAAAAAAGGATAGAACAGGGTACTTTCTAAATGGTAAAAAGTTAAAAACAGTGGATGTCCAAAGGGACTTAGGGGTTCAGGTTCATAGATCATTGAAGTGTCATGAACAGGTGCAGAAAATAATCAATAAGGCTAATGGAATGCTGGCCTTTATATCTAGAGGACTAGAGTACAAGGGGGCAGAAGTTATGCTGCAACTATACAAAACCCTGGTTAGACCGCACCTGGAGTACTGTGAGCAGTTTTGGGCACCGCATCTTCGGAAGGACATATTGGCCTTGGAGGGAGTGCAGCGTAGGTTTACTAGAATGATACCCGGACTTCAAGGGTTAAGTTACGAGGAGAGATTACACAAATTGGGGTTGTATTCTCTGGAGTTTCGAAGATTAAGGGGTGATCTGATCGAAGTTTATAAGATATTAAGGGGAACGGATAGGGTGGATAGAGAGAAACTATTTCCGCTGGTTGGGGATTTTAGGAGTAGGGGGCACAGTCTAAAAATTAGAGCCAGACCTTTCAGGAGCGAGATTAGAAAACATTTCTCAACACAAAGGGTTGTAGGAGTTTGGAACTCTCTTCTGCAAACGGCAATTGATACTAGCTCAATTGCTAAATTTAAATCTGAGATAGATAGCTTTTTGGCAACCAAAGGTATTAAGGGATATGGGCCAAAGGCAGGTATATGGAGTTAGATCACAGATCAGCCATGATCTTATCAAATGGCGGAGCAGGCACAAAGGGCTGAATGGCCTACTCCTGTTCCTATATTCCTATGTTCCTATCGCATCTGTTCTCTCGATGCCACCTTCCACACCTGTGATTCCGACATCTTTTCCTTTTTCCTCAACTGAGGATTCCCCGCCACTGTAGTTGACAGGCCCTCGACTGTGTCCGTCCCATTTCCCGCACTTCTGCCCTCACCCCTTCACCTCTCTCCCAGAACCAAGATAGGGTTCCCTTGTCCTCACCTTCCACCCCACCAGCCTCCACATTCAACATATCATCCTCCGCCATTTCCGCCACCTCTAGCGCGATGCCACCACCAAACACATTTTCCCCTCCCCTCCCCTTTTAGCATTTTGCAGGGACTGTTCCCTCCGCAACACCCAGGTCCACTCTTCCATCACCCCCAACACCTTCCTTCCAACGGCACCTTCCTGACCGAGCGCAGGAGATGCAACACCTGCCCTTTCACCTCCTCCTTTCCCAACATCCAGGGCCCCAAACACCCCATTCCAAGTGAAACAGCAATTTACTTGTGCTTCTTTCAATTTAGTATACTGTACTCACTGCTCACGATGCAGTCTCCTCCACATTGGGGAGACCAAATGCAGATTGGGTGATCACTTTGCTGAACATCTCCGCTCAGTCCGCAAGCATGACCCTGACCTTCCGGTCACTTGTCATTTTAATTCCAAGTCCCACTCCCACTCTGACCTCTCTGTCCTTGACCTCCTACACTGTTCCAACGAAGCTCAATGGAAGCTCGAGGAACAGCACTTCATTTTTCGATTAGGCACTTTACAACCTTCTGGACTCAACATTGATTTCAATAACTTCAGACCATAACACTGCTCCCATTTTTTTTGTGGGACTGCAGGTGCTCGTAATGGTTCTGCTATTGCCATTTACTGCTCCTCTAGACCCATCTTTTGTTTTTTTAACCTGTCTCATTATCACCCTCCTTGCCTTGCACCATCATCCCTTTTGTCATTTAATCACTCCTGCCCTCCACTCTATCACAGACCTTCCCTTTTGTTCTTCAACCCCCTCTCCTCCCTCCCCCACCTTTGCTTTGCTCTGTACTTGCTTGAAAACTGTTAACTCTTTAACTTCTTCCAGTTCTGATGAAAGGTCTTCGACCCTGAAACGTTAACTCTGTTTCTTTCCCCACAGATGCTGCCTGACTTGCTGAGTATTTCCAGCATTTTCTCTTTTTATTTCATTTGCCTTTTGAGTTGGTAGGAGAGCTCTTGGAAATTTGGTGTTGAACTTCTTGTCGATATTTTGTTTTATTTTTTGCGCAAATATATACACAGTGGACCCCGAATTTCCACAGGGCCAGAGATGGACTCCCGGCAGAAGTCAGCCGTCCAGCCCAAACATGGCTCATGATGTTCGAGGGGGCGGGACCAGGAATTTCCTGGGCACCGACCTCTCTAACACACGGCTACCTAGATGCCAGGATGAACTCGGGTTCACATCCTTTGAGTGGTGGAAGCAGGGCCCTGGGGGTTGTGGCTTAGACCACAAGTTAAAATCCCGGCAGCGTGATTCCTTTCAACCCTAGTTTAAAAGTGGCCTATCGGAGTGATCTTACATTTCCATGACTGGGTGGTTTCAACTGCAGCACCAGCAGCTTGCATGTGCAGCTTTTCGCACCACCTCCCTCCCCCCCACACACCCCGCCCCCTCTGGTGGGTGCCTGCTGCTGCTATTATAATGAAGTGACCCCGCCCTGACCCCGGCAGGATCAAAAGTGGAGTTCATCGGAGCCTGCTCCACCAGCGGAGCTGGGCCAAGGATTTTCAGCCTCATGCATGCCAAGCCTTGAATCTGGACTACTTTGTTGAGAGTTAAGCTTGATGCCACGGCATCTTCCTTAGAAGTTAACAGCAGGGGTTCGGAATGGAAATATTGACAGAGAGTGAATGAGCATTATAATATCCTTGAGGCACCACTTCTTCAGAAGCCACATTTAGTTAATTTTTTTGAAAAATGCGAGGAACTATTGGTGCTGAGCTGTTATGCGTCTATTGAGTTCCTCTGATTTTAAACCTTGTTAGCACAAAGTGGACTCTTGGACATGCAGTTCAAAGACCTCAAATCGAGAACTGAAACTGCTTTCAAAACCAGGCCATTGATCTCTTGGAAAAAGGTAAAACAAAAAGGGATGGGCCACTGATGATTTCAGTTTTGAAGATTTGCCTCATTATTGCTTAGGTTACTTTAGAATTTCTTCATGCTATTCACCACAGCAGCAGCCAGCGAGTGACCAACCCTGAGGTATCTAGCAACGCTGTTCTATAACCAACCTCTGAAGAGCAGAGTGGAGCGATTTACACTTTGAGTGAAGAACCATGGGTGGTTCTGCCACTCTTGTCACATCACATTGGAACTCCAATCCTTTCTGCAATCTTATAAAATAAGAACCAAATTCTAAGTGAGACGGCAAATATTAGACAGTTATGTGAATGTGGATTTCAGGTTCGATTCGAGAGTAACGTTCTATAGATTTTGTAGCAGGGAATAGGCTGAGCATGAATTGTAAACTAGTACATTTTAATTTCGTAGAATCATAGAATGTTACAGCACGGAAGGAGGCCAATTGGCCCGTCGAGTCCGTGCCAGCTCTCTGCAAGAGCAATCCAGCAAGTCCCATTCCCCCGCCCTATCCCCGTAGCCCTGCAAATTTTTTCCCTTCAAGTACTTATCCAATTCCCTTTTGAAAGCCATGATTGAATCTGCCTCCACCACCCCCTCAGGCATTGCATTCCAGATCACAACCACTCGCTGTGTAAAAACATTTTTCCTCATGTCACCTTTCGTTCTTTTGCCCATCTCCATAAATCTATGTCCTCTGGTTCTTGACCCCTCCGCCAATGGGAACAGTTTCTCTCTATCTACTCTGCCAGACCCTTCATGATTTTAAATACTTCTGTCAAATCTCCTCAACATTCTCTGTTCTAAGGAGAACAACCACAGCTTCTCCAGTCTATTCACGTAACTGAAGTCCCTCATCCCTGGAATCATTCTAGTAAATCTCTTCTGCACCCTCTCTAAGGCCTTCAAATCCTTTTGAAAGTACGGTGCCCAGAGCTGGACACAATACTCCAGTTGTGGCCGAACCAGTATTTTATAAAGGTTCATCATAACCTCCTTGCTTTTGTACTCTGTGCCTCTATTTATAAAGCCCAGGATCCCGTATGCTTTCTTAACTGCTTTCTCAACCTGCCCTGCCACTTTCAACTATTTGTGCACATATACCCCCAGATCTCTCTGTTCCTGCACCCCTTTTATAACTGTACCCTTTTGTTTATATTGCCTCGTTCTTCCTATCAAAATGTATCACTTCACACTTTTCTGCGTTGAATTTCATCTGCCACGTGTCTGCCCATTCCACCAGCCTGTCTACATCCCCTTGAAGTCTATCACTGTCCTCCTCACTGTTCACTACCCTTCCATGTTTTGTGTCATCTGCAAATTTTGAAATTGTGCCCTGTATATCCAAGTCATTAATGCATATCAAAAAAACCAATGGTCCTAGTACTGACCCCTGGGGAACACCACTGTATACCTCCCTCCAGTCCGAAACGCAGTCGTTCGTTACTACTCTCTGTTTCCTATTACTTAGCCAGTTTCGTATCCATGCTGCCACTGCCCCCTTTATTCCATGGGCTTCAACCTTGATGACAAGCCTATTATGCGGCACTTTACCTTTTGAAAGTCCATATATACCACATCAACCGCATTGCCCTCATCGACCCTCTCTGTTCCCTCATCAAAAAACTCAATCAAGTTGGTTAAACACAATTTGCCTTTGACAAATCCATGCTGGCTTTCCTTAATTAATCCACACTTGTCCAAGTGACTGTTAATTTTGTCATGGATTAGCGTTTCTAGGTTCGAGTTTAAACTGACTGACCTATGGTTGCTGGATTTATCCTTGCACACTTTTTTGAACAAGGGTGTAACATCTGCAATTCTCTAGTCCCCTGGCACCACCCCCTTATCTAAGGGAGATTGGAAGATTATGGCCAATACCCCCGCAATTTCCACCCTTACTTCCCTCGGCAACCTAGGATGCATCTGTACTGGGTGACTTATCTACTTTAAGTACAGCTAGCTTTTCTAGTACCTCCTCTTTATCAATTTTTAGCCCATCCAGTATCTCAACTACCTCTTCACTTATTCTGACTTTGGCAGCATCTTCTCGCTTGGTGAAGACAGATGCAGAGTTCTCATTTAGTACCTCGGCCATGCCCTCTGCCTCCATGCGCAGATCTCCTTTATGATCCCTAATCAGTCCCACCCCTCCTCTTACTACCCGTTTACTGTTTACATGCCTGTAGAATACTTTTGGATTCCCTTTTATGTTAGCCACCAATCTAGTCTCAAACTCTCTCTTTGCCCCTCTTATTTCCTTTCTCGCTTCCCCTCTGAACTTTCCATATTCAGCCTGGTTCTCACTTGTATTATCAACCTCACATCTGTCATACTCCCCTTTTTTCTGCTTCACCTTACTCTCTATCTCTTTTGTCATCCAGGGAGCTCTGGCTTTAGTTGCCCTACCTTACTCCCTCGTGGGAATGTATCTAGACCGTACCCGAACCATCTCCTCTTTAAAGGCCGCCCATTGTTCACTTACAGTTTTGCCTGCCAATCTTTGATTCCACATCCATTCTCATCCCATTGAAATTGGCCCTCCTCCAATTGAGTATTTTTACTTTAGAGTGGTCCTTGTCCTTTTCCATAGCTATTCTAAACCTTATGATACTACGATCGCTGTTCCCTAAATGTTCCCCCACTGACACTTGCTCCACTTGGCCCACCTCATTTCTCAGAACCAGATTCAGCAATGCCTCCTTCCTCATTTGGCCGGAAATGTACTGGTCAAGAAAGTTCTCCTGAGCACACTTCAAAATTCCTCCCCCTCTTTGCCCCTTACGCTATTACTCTCCCAGTCTATATCAGGATAGTTGAAGTCCCCCATTATCACTTCTCTATGGTTCTTGCACATCTCTTTAATTTCCCTGCAAATTTGCTCCTCTATATCCTTCCCACTAGTTGGTAACTTATAGACGACACCCAGTAGTGTAATGGCGCCTCTGTTGTTTTTTTAATTCTAACCATCTAATTTAGGCTTTGTGTATATTTGTTTATGCAAATGTGGTTGACTTGGGAAATAAAATTCTGTCCCACTTCCCAGAAATAGTGTTAGCATGAAGGACTGTTAGGTTCTGTTAGATTAACTATAAAATGAGGCTAATCTATGGCCTCCAAGGAACACTGCTGTATCTGCTCCCCTCCCCACATACAGTTCACCAGTCTGCGTTCCATTCTCATGCTCCTCTTTATATCCTTGTGTCAATATCTCTCTTAATGCAGTACTAAATGTCTACTGAAGACAGTACTCATCTGTCCCCTTGCTGTTTCTTGCACTGATAGTACTGAGACCCGCTTTGTCATTTTTGTGCTGGTATAACTTTATGCTAACACCTGCCCATTTACCAACTCATTTTATAAACATACACTGCTTGAATTACCATCATTCTATTTTGTTTAATTGAAAAGAGGTGACTGCCCAGTCTTTGATGAGGGAAATTCTTGATTCAATACAAGTAAAAGAGGATAACATTATAGTTGCTTTTATATTTCATGACAACCAGACATTGGGAGCCAGTGCCACTAATATACCATCTAGTCATAGCGCAAAATAAAAGCAGCTTACAAGAGCCGAAACCTTCTAAAATAAGATGGAAGTAAACTACCACTGAAAATTGCTATGCATGTATGCAATAAGTGGCAGGTACTTGGGACCAATGTAACTGAGACTCAACTCAGTAAAGCTGCTCCCGCAGATTCTGCTGCAATGCACCAGCCATTGAGTACAATGGGGTATCAGAGACAGTGCTAGATTGGTACCAGTGTTGTTGTGGACATTATTGTTGAATTTTTCATACAATCATTGGATTTTCAGGTGTTCTGCATCCTTAGATTGAAACCCTGGTTCATTCATAATGTAGCATGGGACTTGCAAAACTCTCTTGATTGCATTACCTCCTTTAATATCCATGTTTGCGATTTTGAATACAGTTGGAGCCAATCCGCTGATGGAAGAGTGGCCTACAAAATTCTTACAGACTTTTTTTGAGTTTGATTTCTTCTGGTCAATTTTCGAAAATACGAAGAAAGACTTGAAAAATTGGGAGGGGAGGGGAGCAATTTTCGTCTTCGGTGTTCATCGGACAGTGGGCAGAGCAATCGCGCCATGCACTCGCTAAAATTTGCCACAGGTCAACGATCGAGGGGGGCGCAAGATCTGATAGCTGCTCCGTAGAGACGTGCCAGAGGTGGGTCTTTAAGGAGGAGCTGGCAACGCATGAGAAGATCTTTGTGGAAACAGCAGGAGCAGTCATTATTGGCAAAGAGGACTTTAAACTTTTTTGGAGCAGCCTGCAGCGGTTCCTTTAAGGACCACTGATTTGGCTGCCCAGTGCTGAGTTGGACTGGGCGGAGTATGCGGAAGACCAAAATTGCATTGGGGTCCTAAATATGACCTAGGATCCCGATTTGAATATTTTAATGAGGCTCCCGCCTGTTTCAGGCTGCCTATTTCAAGGCCCGCTCAAAAATCACAACAGGTGGTCCCCGGGCAAGAAGACAGCGATACCTTTTTCAAAAAAATTTGTTCTGTTACCGCCACGTTCTCACTGTCAAACAGAGCGATTGTGAGACAAAAAAAATCATCCGCAGGGTATTCCCCTTAGAGACGAGGAGATTATGTGGTGATATGATATCGGTGTTTAAAATTAGGAAAGGTATGGGACAGTTTCCAGTGATTGAGGGGTGTAGGACGAGGGGACCTAAAATATAAGATCAATTATGAGAGTCGTAGAACAGAGAACAGGAGAAACATTGTTATGCAGAGGGATGTAAGGCTGTTTAGTGCACGACTGGAGTAGAGACCATGGCAACTTTTAAGAATAGGTTAGTTAGGTGGTTGAAGGAAGGGAATAAAAGTATATGGGAACAGGACAGGCACATGGGATTAGAACTACTGCTCATGTGGAGGATAAAAACCTACAGAGACTGGTTGAGTTGAATGGCCTTTTTCCATTTTGTAATTTCTATATAATTATCTCTTTTTGTGATCTCCTGAAGGCATTGACATTTGCTGGAGTATGGTTCCAAATAGTACCTCACTCATGTCACCATTATTCATATATAAGTCAGAACAATGAAAATTTACATGGGGAGGAGGCTATCACATCTAAACCTGATCCTGTTCTCACTCAACATATATACACTCTCTTCCAGTAGATGTTGCTGGATAGCAATCAGGAATGGAAACCTTGGCCATTTTTTTTCCCGCTGTAACCTAGAGAGGCACTGAGGCCCAATTGTATCTCCCTCTGCCACCCCAAATGCTGGCTTACTCAACACAGACTTGTGATCGAATCTGGGATCTTCCTGGTCTGTATGGCTCAGCTACTCATTTTGCAAAGCTGCGAAGCCAGGATTGTCAAAGCTTTTTGTCTTTGTAGACTGCTTAGATGCATATCACAGAGCCTTGCGGGTGAATACAAAACTTAAATCCATGTTCCATGTTCCCATTAATTGGCATAATTAAGCTGCCGATATCATTGATATCATCAGGTGATCTCACTGAAACATATAAGATTCTGAGGGGGCTTGACAGGGTAGATGCTGAGAGGTTGTTTCCCATGGCTGGAGAGTCTAGAAAGAGGGCGCATAGTCTCAGGATAAGGGGTCATTTTTTAAATTCATTCATGGGATGTGGGTGTCGCTGGCAAGGCCAGCATTTATTGCCCATCCCTAATTGCCCTTGAGAAGGTGGTGGTGAGCTGCTTTCTTGATCTGCTGCAGTCCGTGTGGTGAAGGTTCTCCCACAGTGCTGTTAGATAGGGAGTTTCAGGATTTTGACCCAGCGACGACAAAGGGAAGGCGATATATTTCCAAGTCAGGATGGGGGGGGAGCGTGCAGGTGGTGTTGTTCCCATGCCCCTGCTAAGTGGTAGAGGTCGATGGTGTGTGAGGTGCTGTCGAAGAAGTCTTAGCGAGTTGCTGCAGTGCACCCTGTAGATGGTACACACTGCAGCCATGGTGCGCCAGTGGTGAAGGGAGTGAATGTTTGGGGTGGTGGATGGGGTGCCAACCAAGCGGGCTGCTTTGTCCTGGATGGTGTCGTGCTTCTTGAGTGTCGTTGGAGCTGCACTCATCCAGGCAAGTGGAGAGTATTCCATCACATTCCTGACTTGTGCCTTGTAGATGATGGGAAGGTTGGGGAGTCAGGAGGTGAGTCACTCGCCGCAGAATACCCAGCCTCTGACCTGCTCTTGTAGCCACAGTATTTATGTGGCTGGTCCAGTAAAGTTTCAGGTCAGTGGTGACCCCCAGGATGTTGATGGTGGAGGATTCGGCGATGGTAATGCCGTTGAATGTCAAGGGGAGGTGGTTGGACTCTCTCTTGTTGGAGATGGTCATTGCCGGCACTTGTCTGGCGTGAATGTTATTTGCCACTTATCAGCCCAAGCCTGGATTTTGTCCAGGTCTTGCTGCATGCAGGCGCGGACTGCTTCATTATCTGCGGGGTTGCGAATGGAACTGAAAACTGTGCAATCATCAGCGAACATCCCCATTTCTGACCTTATGATGGAGGGAAGGTCATTGATGAAGCAGCTGAAGATGGTTGGGCCTAGGACACTGCCCTGAGGAACTCCTGCAGCAATGTCCTGGGGCTGAGATGATTGGCCTCCAACAACCACTACCATCTTCCTTTGTGCTAGGTATGACCTCCAGCCACTGGAGAGTTTTCCCCCTGATTCCCAGCCAGTTAAGACTGAGATGAGGAGGAATTTCTTCACACGGAGGGTTGTGAATCTTTGGAATACTCTACCCCAGAGGGCTGTGGATGCTGAGATAGATGGATTTTTGTACTCTAGGGTAATCAAGGGATATGGGGAGCGGGCCGGAAAGTGGAGTTGAGGTAGAAGGTCAGCCATGATCTTATTGAATGGCGGAGCAGGCTCGAGGGGCTGTATGGCCTACTCCTGCCCCTATTTCTTATTTTCTTATGATACTGACAGACCTTGGTATTCTGATTTAGATTTATCCAGTAACTAGGCAACAGTGCTTAGAACAGCCCTTTCCAAACCTCCCAAGCAACAAGTTCAAACAGGACAAACCAGCCAATAGGAAAGATACATCTAATGTGAGCTTCATGGACTAGATGGCCAGGGCTTGTAGGTCACATGTGGGGCACAGGCCATAGTTTGGACACCCCGTGCTAAGCCATCTGAGAGCACTTCGCACAGATGTTGTGTAATTTTTTTTCCCAGATCTCTAAAGGTACCCCTCCCTTCCTAGGCTTGTACTTGAATCCAGATATGCCCCTAGGGGAAGATGGAAGAGACCTACAATCCTGACAGAAGAGGGGATTGTCAGACTTCATAATTATTACCATTGGGGAGCCCTGGTTGAATTGCCACTTATAGACTTAATTCCATCTGTTGGATAAAGATGTCTCCTGATATCTCTATCCTGGCATTTCCTGCCTGAGACACTGACCTGAGCCAGGGCAGTTTGGAGTTTGAGGACCTTTCGAATTCTGAGATGGACTTTCCGAGGCTGATTTCATAATTTTGTTCAATTTATATTCCTATGGCTTCAGAAGGTATCAAGGAATCGAGGCCTGTGTTTGGCACCTAAAATATATTGCGGGTGAATTTCCACGATGGTGTTTACACCATTTTTCTGAGGTTTCCACTTCTCTTCCGCCAAAATTACAGCAGATGAGTGGGAGATCCCCTGTGGAAATTCACCCCCATTATTTTTGAGCAGAGATGGACCTCGATACATGAAACGGTGCCCAATCATCAGGCTGTTTCCCTGCCTACCTCCAGTAATTCCCTAATTCCAGAAGCCTCTTGGAAAGACTGTGGTGCAGGTGCCATCTTGTATTATATCATCTGAACCGATCTGAAAGTTGAAAACCAATCCAAGATGCAGTTTTGCCAAAGGTTAAATTGAGCAAGACTCAGAGGGACTAAATGGTTTGCTGGTACTGGATTTGGAAATTCCATTGGGTCCCTGACTGAGTTTCGTAGGATTACTGGGGTTATGCTGTTTGTAGTGTGTCATTGCATCCTCTGAGCTAATTCACATGTATGTTATTAGAAATTGAGCAACATCACAATGATGGTGACATGAGGACTGAAATAGATCAGGTTCTGCTTTGTCTGATCTATTCCTAGTTTTAGTTGGGAAAGAAGCTTGAGCCAACTGACGGGAGCTGCTGGGAATGCTGCACCACTTTAAGGACTCCACCTGAGCCACAGAAATAATCTTTGTCAGGACTGGGTGGCTTAGTGGGCTAGTACTTTGTCCTTTCACCTCTGGGACCTGGGCCCATGTTCAGTCCAGACTCCTTTCTAAAGTGCTAACTGTAAGGGCCTTGCATGAAATTAGTTTGAGCAGTTCCAATCCACTTCCCAATAGGTACAGGTCCACAGCAGAAAAGTGTCTACTATTCAGCACAGATTGGTGCAGAAAATAGAAAACACCCCACAGGAGCAGTCGGGGTGCAATGTGCTCTGGTTTTAGGGTTGAGGCAGAGTAGAGGGAGCTTTACTGTGCACTGGCCGCACTATACTGAGGCCCCTATTACTCAACTAAATAAAAGCAAAAACTGTTTTCTTGAGGTTCATTCTGCATGAGGGAGACAGGTTCCCATCAGTATATGCAAATATATGTATGTTCCAAAAAAGACCTCTAACAGTTTTCAAAAATTAAGACAGATAAAGGACAGAAAGATCAATACAGGTCTCTTCTATATCTGGAATGTTTCTCCCACGGAGAAGCTTCTTGGTGTCATGCATCATCTTCCAGCTTGGAGGCCTGGGTAGCTGGGGACAGAGGCTACTTTACAGCTATATCACTGCCAGTGTCTGCTGCTTATAATTGTTTAACCTGACAGTGCAGATCCTTCCTTTGAGATTTGAAATCTGCAATCAGACAGTTGGATTTTTGTTTTGTTTTGTATCCAGTCAGATGACCAGATATATTACAGGCCACAGTGTTCCCAGGCTAAGGATGGCAAAATCATCCAGGGTTCCAGCTTGTTTTTGACATTCAGTGACACCTTCTCGCAAATGGATGTGTGGACACCAGATGAGAACAGAACTCTACATGGATGAAATGTCCTCTATGGTTATACTGGCTACTGCTCACTAAGCTCACAAATACACAATGACTACTTGGATGCATACATGCCGACCGTCAGTAGGGTAGAAATTGGATCTTGTTGCGCCCATTTTACACGTTCAATTTCAGGGACCAATATCCTGCACCTTAAGGTTGCCTGAAAAACCTGAAAATTAGGTCAGGCCGTTTTCAGGCCTCCCTGGTGGCAGCCAATAACAGGCCTTAGGTTCCTTAAATACGTAAATTAGGTCCCATCACAGAAATTGGACAACGATGAATGGGGCATCTTCAGCGGCCACTGCGCCTTAAGCAGCAGCTGCCAATGAGAGGTACATTTTTGTAAACAAAATTTAAAAAAAAACCTTCCTGTGGAGCCAGGAGGAGCAGGCGTGTTGCCCCGACTACACAGTCGTCATGACCGCCACCGCTCCCCCTCCTTCCCCGGGGCTTACCTTTGGGCCGTCGGAACCATCCGGATCAGACCTGTACTGTACCCGGCAGGAGGATTGCTGATAGCCTGGCGCGGCTAAGGGATACGATCGCCTACATGCAGGACGGGGGTGGGGGGGTGAACACCCGCCTCATCGGAGTGGACCAGGAGAAGGCCTTCGACGGAATAACCCACACGTACACGATGGAGGTGCTCTCCAAAATGGGGTTTGGGGAGCGAATCCGCAATTGGATCCGACTGCTCTACGCGGACATCCATAGTCCTAATCAACGAGTGGGAGTCGGAGAGCTTTCCGATCAGATCTGGAGTCAGGCAGGGCTCTCTCTGCGGTCTTGCTCGTATGTGGTATCAAGCTGTTTGCCGCGTCCATCAGGAAGGACGCAGGTATCAGAGGGTGACGATTCCAGGCAGCGGAGGCTCTCAGGTTAAGGCTTCCCTGAACATGGACGATGTCACCGTCTTCTGCTCCAAACAGCAGTCGGTGCACAGACTGATGGGCATCTGCGACCGTTTCGAGCTGGCCTCAGGAGCCAGAGTGAACCGAAGTAAGAGCGAGGCCATGTTCTTTGGCAGGTGGGAGATCTGATCCTTTGTCCCCTTCTGGGGATCTGGTTCGAGGGGGATCCATGCCTGCACCAAAAACTGGGAGGAGCAGGTTGCCAAGGCCAAACAAAAGCTTGGTATGTGCATGGGGCGCTACTTCTCCATAACCGGCATGAACTTATGATAAGGTGTGAGGTGCTCGTGGTGTTGCTCTACGTGGCCAGGGTCTGGCCCATTCCCCAAAACTCTGCCGTCACAATCACCCAAGCTATCTTCCACTTTGTCTGGAGGTCCAAGGTAGAACGCGTCCGCAGGGTCACCATGTACAAGTCCCCAGACAAAGGGGGGAGGAGTGTCCCCAACGCCGCCCTGATCCTGATGGCCACTTTTGTGTGTGGCTGCCTCAGGGTGTGTGTGGAACCCCAGTACGCAAACACCAAGGGCTCAATTTTCAAATCGAAGTCCAGGTGCATTGAGGGTGGGGGGTCAGCGAAAATTGGGAAAATCCCGCGCGGTTGAGGAACCCGACTCCAACCCGCCGACTTCCGCGTCTCACACAGACACATCTGTGTGCCCGCGCGGTTCTGGAATCCGGAAGTCCCGCTGTGATTAAAGCCCTGCCTGACTCCAGATCTGATCGGAAAGCTCTCCAACTCCCACCCGTGATTAAAGCCAGCGGGACAATATTTAAAGAAGCAAATGTACCTCCTTAAGGTACTTTATTTGTTACATATTAGGTAGTTACAACGATTTTCAACTTACCTGGGTGGCTTTCCTACGGCTTCCGATTCATGCCTAGTGAAACCTGATGGATCAGGCAAAAATAAACTAAATAAATTAAATAAAATAACATTTCCATAAAGTTAAAAAAATAAATAAACCTAGCTTTCAAACGATCCCGCCTGCATCCCACTGCTCCGATGCCCGATGTCTCACTCTCCCAATGTCTCTTCTCCGACATCTCTTCTCCGATGTCTCTCCCCCCAACGATGTCCGTTGTTCCCCCTGATCTTTGTGTGCCCCCCCAATCTTTGTCCCCAGATCTTTATGCCCCCCATTTTTGTCCACCACTAATCTTTGTGCCCTCCCCTGATCTTTGTTCCCCACCCCCACTCTCTGTTCCAGCTCCGGATGACGTCTCTCTCTCTCTCTCCTCCCCGCCCCCGCCCCTACCCCCCCCCACCCCGGCGTTGCAGCCCCTGTCGGCAGCCAGCCTGTCAATCAGGCTGGCTGCAGGGTGAGAAACCCAGAAACAAGATTAATGAGCATCAATTACCTTGCGATCGCGTGGGGAACGGTAAGATTTTATTATCCGGGTTTGCCATGCGGCCATTGACAACCACCCCCCCACCGCTGCCATCCTGCTGCCATTTGGAAATTGAGCCCCAAGTGTCACTATGTGCTGAGTTTCTACCTGTCCAACACACTGAGAAGGCTGGGTCTAGCCACGCTGGCCGAGCAAAGGCAGGTCATCCCATCCAGCTGGACCGTACTGGCTCCCACCCCCACCCCCCACCTCAACCTGTCCCAGGTGGAGAAGTTCCTGAGGAGGAACCCCTTCGACCACAAGGCTGTCAGACAGTGGTCGACACGGAACGTTCTTAGAGCCCTGCAAGGAAAGGAGAGGGTGGATCCAATCGGGCAGTTCCCCGACCAGATGGACGATGCCATTTGGCAGAACGTCTCGAAGCCAGAACTGAGCAACAGGCACCAGGATGTAGCCTGGATGGTGATTAGAAATTCCCTTCCAGTGCGGTCCTTCCAACACGCACGGAATCTCGACGTCACCATGAGCTGCCCTCGAGGCTGCGGCGGAGAGGAGACCATCGTCCACCGCTTGATGGACGGCCTCTTCGTGCAGAGGGTGTGAAGACAGATGCGTTGGTATCTGTCCTGGTTCATTCCCAACAGTTCAGTAACACAGGACGCTGTGCTGTATGGGCTGTTCCCTGGGATGCACAGCAAGACAGATATCAACTGTGGCTGGAAGACCATCAACTCGGTGAAGGAGGCCCTTTGGTCCGCCTGAAACCTGTTGGTCTTCCAGCTGAAGGAGCTGTCCACGACCGAGTGTTGCCGACTGGCACACTCCAAGATCCAAAAGTACATACTGTGGGATGTACTGAAGCGAGAAGCGACCTATGCAAAGACTGTATGGAGAAAGGCCACCGTGTAAGGCCATCGCACTTTGTATTGTACACAATGAATCATAAGAAATGTACTGTGCATGAATTGTAATATTGGGATCATATTGTGTACGAACTGTATTGTATTGGTTTGAATTGTACTTGTTTGGAATTGTGATATTTACATTGGACTGTGTGTATCACTGCAGGGAGTGTACTATAGACCCCCAAACAGTCCAGAAGGAGATAGAAGAGCAAATGTGTAGGCAAATTTTTGAGAAGTGCAAAAACAGTAGGGCAATAATAGTAGGGGATTTCAACTACCCTAATATTAACTGGGATACAATCAGTGCAAAAGGTATAGAGGGCACAGAATTCTTAAATTGCATTCAGAAGAACTTTTTTAGCCAGTACGTAGCAAGCCCAATAAGAGGGAGGGCAGTTCTGGATTTAGTTTTAGGGAATGAAGCTGGGCAGGTGGAAGGAGTATCAGTGGGAAAGCATTTTGGTAGTAGTGATTATATTTCAGTTAGATTTAGCATAGTTATGGAAAAGGACAGAGATAGAACAGAAGTAAAAGTTCTAAATTGGGGAAAGGCCAATTTTACTAAGCTGAGAAGTGATTTAACAAAAGTGGACTGGAAAGAGCTACTTGTAGGTAAATCAGTGTCAGAGCAGTGGGAGGCATTCAAGGGAGAGATTCAACGGGTTCAGAGTAACCATGTTCCCACAAAGAAAAAGGGTGGGACTGCCAAATCTAGAGCCCCCTGGATGACAAGGAGCATTCAGGGTTAGATAAGGCAAAAAAGGGAAGCTTATGTCAGACACCAAGAGCTTAATACTACAGAAAGCCTAGAAGAATATAGAGAGTACGGGGTGAAATTTAAAATTAGGAAATTAGGAAAGCAAAGGGAGGGCATGAAAAAATACTGGCAAGTAAAATTAAGGAAAACCCAAAAATGTTTTATAAATACACAAAGAGCAAGAGGATAACTAAGGAAAGAATAGGGCCTACTTGAGACCAAAAAGATAACCTATGTGTGGAGGCGGAAGATGTTGGTATGGTTCTTAATGAATACTTTGCATCTGTCTTCACAAAAGATGAGGACGATGCAGAGATTGTAGATATGGAGGAGGAGTGTGAAATATTGGATGGGATAAATATAGTGAGAGAGGAAGTATTAAGGGGTTTAGCATCTTTGAAAGTAGATAAATCGCCAGGCCCGGATGAAAGAGAAGCAAGGGAGGAAATAGCAGAGGCTCTGACCATCATTTTCCAATCCTCCCTGGCTACACACATGGTGCCGGAGGATTGGAGGACCGCTAATGTTGTACTGTTGTTTAGAAAAGGAGAAAGAGATAGACCGAGTAATTATAGGGCAGTCTAACCTCGGTGGTGGGCAAATTATTGGAATCGATTATGAGGGACAGCACAAATCGTCATTTAGAAAGGCACGGGTTAATCAAGGACAGTCAGCATGGGTTTGTTAAGGCAAGGTCATGTCTGACTAACTTGATTGACTTTTTTGAGCAGGTAACTAGGAGGGTCGATGAGGGTAATGCGTTTGATGTAGTGTACATGGGTTTTAGCAAGGCTTTTGATAAGGTCCCACATGGCAGACTGGTCAAAAAAGTAAAGGTCCATGGGATCCAAGGGAAACTGGCAAGTTGGATCCAAAATTGGCTCAGTGGCAGGAAGCAAAGGGTAATGGTTGACGGGTGTTTTTGCAACTGGAAGGCTGTTTCCAGTGGGGTCCCGCAAGGCTCAGTGCTAGGTCTCTTGCTTTTTGTGGTATATATTAATGATTTGGACTTGAATGTGGGGGGGCTTGATCAAGAAGTTTGCAGATGATACAAAAATTGGTCGTTTGGTTGATAGTGAGGAGGAAAGCTATGGACTGTAGGAAGATATCAATGGACTGGTCAGGTGGGCAGAAAAGTGGCAAATGGAATTCAATCCAGAGAAGTGCGAGGTAATGCATTTGGGGTGGGCAAACAAGGCAAGGGAGTACACAATAAATGATAGGACACTGAGAGGTGTAAAGGAACAAAGAGACCTTGGAGTGCATGTCCACAGATCCCTGAAGGTAGCAGGACAGGTAGATAAGGTGGTTCAAAAGGCATACGGGATACATTCCTTTATTAGCCGGGGCATAGAATATAAGAGCAGGGAGGTTATGCTAGAATTGTATAAAACATTGGTTAGGCTACAGCTTGAGTACTGCATACAGTTCTGGTCACAAGAAAAATGTGATTTCACTAGAGGTGGTATAGAGGAGATTTACGAGGATGTTGCCAGGGCTGGAGAGTTTTAGCTATGAGAAAAGATTGGATAGGCTGGGGTTGTTTTCTTTGGAACAAAGGAGGCTGAGGGGAGATTTAATTGAGGTGTATAAAATTATGTTGGGACCAGATAGGGTGGATAGGGAGGACCTATTTCCCTTCAAAGAGGGATCAGTGACCAGGGGGCATAGATTTAAAGTAATTGGTAGGAGGATTAGAGGGGAGCTGAGGAGAATTTTTTTCACCCACAGAGTGGTAAGGGTCTGGAACTAACTGCCTGAAAGGGTGTGGGAGGCAGAAACCCTCAACCCATTTAAAAGTATTGAATGTGCACTTGAAGTGCTGTAACCTACAGGGCTATGGACCAAGTGCTGGAAGGTGGGATTAAGCTGGATAGCTCTTTTTCAGCCGGCATGGACACAATGGGCCGAATGGCCGCTTTCTGTGCCGTAACTTTCAATGATTCCATCTTTAAATTCTATGAAATAAAGTATATTTTGAAATTTAAAAAATTTGAGCTGTCGGAACCAAGGCGGGTAGATGGAGTTAAGACACAAATCAGCCATGATTTAATTGAATGGCGGAACAGACTCGAGGTGCTGAATGGCCTACCCCTGTTCCAGTGTCCCTTTAATTTTATTGACCATTCACATTGTGGAGTTGATGAGTGTTTGAACATGGTATGAAGCAGCAGCACATTGTAATTCTGAAGCTTGGCTGATCCAGATTTTACCTATCAACTCAGCGTTGCAAAAATTTGTGTATCTAATTTAAGAAGATCATCATTGTAGGACTTTATTGGGTAGGGGAGAGAGGTGTGACAGCCGCAGTGCTTAATCATGTTTCAAGTAGGTAACAATTCTGCATTATATTTTTTTATATAATACTTGAGCTAGATTATTGTTATTTAAAGTTTGGTTTCAGATTAGCTGTATCTTTAAAAGTTTATTTGTTTTTGTGTCAAATATGCAGCCAATACACACAACTCGCCAGATTCAGCTGCTTTTCATCTATCCTAGATGGTTTTCCACCTTGAAGTTGTTGCCTATATTCAGAAGTTAATTGTATTAGAAGATTAATTGATGTCTGGGTTAGTCCTTTTTGAACTGTTGATATATATGAGTTTGCAGACTGACTGAAGTAGACAAATTCATTAGGCTAAAAAGTCCAGGCCCCTGTGGGTGGAATCCTGGCAGGGTGTGGGGTTGGAATTTAGGGAAGAACCTGGATTCACCAGTTTACCACCCCATGGAACTTACCCTGCAAATTTAGACCTGGTGAGGGGTGAGTGGGCACATCTTCCGCCCATTCCACTGATGTCCCAGCAGCATTTTAGGGATTCCCCGGGAATTCTGCCTGCTGCAACCCTCTTCCATCCTGCAAGTCCCGCACCATGTTCTGTTGTGGGCCTGCAAAAGTCCCGAAGATGACTATTAGCAAAATTGATCACTCTGACCGTCAAAATGTTGGCAAAAGTTCTCTGTGGGAACATAACCTTTATTTTTAACCTTGATCTTTTCAAAAATATTATTAATGTTCTCCTAATTACTCAAGTGCATAACTGCACCCTATTTCAGAGGCTAAACCAAAAAGCTCCTAGGTTTGATCCAATGATATGTGCTGAGTAACATGATCTCTGCCAGGGTCTCATTGGAGACGCTGTTATTTGACTCAGTGTCCTGAGGCAGGGAGAGGAAAATCAGCTAGGCTTCTCAGCCTTGATTGCTATCCAGTGACTCCTGCTGAAAAAAATGCATGTGTGTGTGGATGTCCAGTGAAGACAGGATCAAATTAAATTTGACTGTGATGCTCCTCCCCCACCCCCCTCCCACCCCCCCACCATTTACAATGATTGTACAGTCTGCCGGTGCTCGCTGTCTAAACTCATGCCTGAAGAATGGCCCACTTGGGCCAGATACCGAGGGATGTCGGAGCCTTCTTTCAGTATGAGCCATTGACTTCAGGAAAGGAAAAGTAGGGGAGAAAGAAAAAGGAAGTGTGATTGACAAGATAATATGTTAAGCATCTCTCAGTCAATTATATTGTCAGCAGTGGGTCTGAATGTTAAGTGCATTGCTGCTCTCCGCCCCCCCCCCCCCCGCAACCATCTAGAGAAGTGCTGTGTCCTATTGCATTCTAAATCCTAGTTGCTTTCTGGTATTTTAAAGTTCCAGTTTTAAAGCCCATCTAGGCAGGAAGCATATGTTCTCATCTTAGTCTGTCCTCATATATATCATCTAGCATGACCGTTACACTTGAAAGTGTCAAAGTCTGTGTCACATTAGCAAGCTGATTGACTCAAGTATCATATCGATAAAACAGCAACAAATCATAGTTTGAACAATTAAGGAACCAAACAATGAACGAGTAGCGTCTTAAAAAAAGAAAGAAATTACCATCTGATTGACCTCAGGAGGTCCCTAACGGCATTTAGAATTTAGGGCCTTAAAGAACAGGTGATTTTAAACATAGCTTTACCTAAGCATCAGAATAATACATTATGCATTACATGTCGTAACGCTCGTATTGTTACAAAATTATGTTTTCTCTGGCTTACTGTGAGCAATGTCACAGGAACTCCACACGTATGGTGTAAACCTATTTAGGTCTGCGTGAAACCAGTTTAGTTTCCTACAGAAATTCCATTGGCTGTATGGGAGTGCTTACTGTAAACCCATTGGGTCACATGGGCATGATCCAGGGCATGATCCCTAAGGACAGCCTGGAACAATCTGGGATAACACTCCCAACAGAAATGGGAAACGGTTGTGGGGATGTTGCTGTGTTTACAGTGTTTAATTCCTTACTTACAAGTGAGCAAGAAATTAAACCATACAAGGATTTTAATGATGTGATTACGTAAGCCCTGCTGATTTGTTTAGTCTTGAAGAGACGTTTAAAATGACAGTAATTTCAGTCGTTTTCCTGTTTAAATAAAATAGTAGAAACTATCAGATTCGGAGCTGCTGTATTTCCAGTTGCCATGTGGATTCGATTGTTTCTACATTTACAAATATTTTAACATCTGCCCAAGAGACAAGATGATCCTTTCAACAATTTTGGTTGTGTGTAGAAGGTCAGAATTTGAATTAGCCATATTCTACGTGTGAGCTCACTCCCATTTCATTTGTCAGAATTTTAGAGGTGGCCAGCTTTCTGCTAAATATTTCTGATAATAAAAATCGTACATGTTTCCCATTTCTTGAAAACTGGGGCCCCAGCAGATACTTTCTGGAAGAAAGCCAGGGATGAATTAGGAATTAACTACTCCTTGAAGGAATACTTAAAGAAGACTGTGGAAGATTAGTGAACTGTGGCTTACTGGGTTTGAGAATGTAGTTGTCCTTTTAGAGATACTTAAAACAGTTGCGTAAATGCAAGCAATAAGATAGTTATGCATAACAGTCTTCTTACTGTGTAACATAACAAGTAGAGGCAAAAAGAGGCAGAGTGTAGCATAACCGGTCACTTCCTTTGCATAGCTGAAATAACTGTCCTCTGAAGTCACAGTGGCAGCCAGTGAAGTGGGGGGAGGTGCGCTACACCGAGCTTAGTCTGTTGCTATAGTAACGTCTCCTTGGTGTTTTTTTGTTGTTTTGGGGGAGGAAATGGATTGGGATCCGTGGGGCACTGAGCAGAGCAGCTTCTGCAGCCATTAGCAGCTAAAAGCTGCACCAACTGTCTTGCCCTTAAGACTGTGCTCTTTTGTGCGGTGCTTCAGCTCCCTAAGTGTTATAGTAATAATTGTTTGTATTGGGAGTGCTGTTGTTAGGTTTCTGGTAGAGGCCAAGCTCATGGGAGAAGATTTGAGATTTTATAAAATAAAAGCACCCTTTCAATACTATGATTTTGACAGAAGGGAAAATCATCTCCATTTTGGAGAGGAAGGTGTCTGGAATAACTACAGTCACAAGCGCCACAATGACATTTTCGTGACGCAAGCAATGCCATTACATCACCTGTCGATCAACATTAGGAATAAAGCTTTCCCTGTTCATTGTTGCACAGGAGATGATGTCTTATTAAGGTAACAAGTAACAAAGAGACATTTTGCTTCAGTTTGTAAAAGCTAAACAACAGTGAGTGGCGTTTAGCTAAAAGAAAACCGCTCCATTGATATTGAGCAGCATAACCCATGTGAACCCGAAGGGCAAATAGGTTATCTTCTCTCCGGCCACACAAGCAGATAGCAAAACCAATATCAATTTCAAGTATACAGAGCTTTCACTAAGAAGCTGGTTCCTCCATGCTTTTCTCATGAAGATGTGTGGTTTTATTTTGTGAAAACAAACCAGTGCTTCTCTATTATGTCTGACATTAGAATGCCACCGAAAGACGTTAAACAAAGAAGAGAGAGCTCAGTTTACTGAAAAATAAACCGCTAAAGCAGCGATGTCCAAATTATGGCCCATGGGCCATGTGTGACAGCCCCCCAAGTCCTAGAAATCCAGTCTATGAAGCCCAGGCAACCCATTCCTATTTTCACTTAGGTTGAGATGAAGTAGGGAGGGAGGAGGTTCGTGTGGAGCATAAACACCGGCACAGAACAGTTGTGCCGAATGGCATGCTTCTGTGCTGTAAATTCTATTTAGAGTACTGTGCACATTTCTGGTCTCCATATTACAAAAAGGGTGTAGAGGCACTGGAGAAGGTACATAAGAGATTTACACGGATGATACCAGAACTGAGAGGTTATAACTATCAGGAAAGACTGAACAGCCTGAGGCTCTTTTCTCTAGAAAACAGAAGACTGAGAGGTAACCAGATAAAGGTCTTTAAAATTGTAACCAGATAAAGGTCTTTAAAATTATGAAGGGGTAGATGTAGAGAAAATGTGTCCACTTGTGGGGGATGTTGGTGGGAGTCCAATACTAGGGGTCATAAATATAAGATAGTCACTAATAAATCCTCTAAGGAATTCAGGAGAAGCTTCTTTACCAACAGAGTGATTAGAATGTGGAACTTGCTAACACATGGAGTAGTTGAGGTGAATAGCATAGATGCAATTAAGGGGAAGCTAGATAAGTACATGAGGGAGAAAGGAATAGAAGGACAAGCTGATAGGTTGAGATGAAGTAGGGAGGGAGGAGGTTCGTGTGGAGCATAAACACCGGCACAGAACAGTTGTGCCGAATGGCATGCTTTTGTGCTGTAAATTCTATGTAATTCTTATTCACTGTTTGGAGTTTGTGGGCTTGTAGATTTGGAACAGGCTGTCCTTAGGACTATTGCCTCATTGGTGGATAAATGCTAAGTCAGACACCACAATCTATTAGTATCAGTTACTTGCAATATGTGGAAATTACTGGGAATGTGGATTGAAATATTCTATGATGCCCCCCCCCCCACCTCCCCATTGTGTGTACCCATGCACGCCACATAGATAAAAGGCTTGGCATTCCTGCACTGGAGATCGTAGACAATACAACCCATGAGCAAGCAGGGCTCATACCTAATTTATCCTATTCACGCCAGATATTTTTGATCTTGTTTTGTTGTTGAACTATGTTCATGAGAAGTGAAGGGGGAGGGAGAAGAGGCAAGTCTCCTTTTCGGCACATGGTATCGCTTTCAAGGGACAGTGTATTGGGCCAGATTTTGCTGTGAAAGTAATAGTGAGGCTAACAGCGCTCACCGTTATCAATGTGCAAATCGGACAGCAACTTCTGGCAATTGGAGATGCACAGTTAAACGTGAAAATCGGGAAGTTGCTGTCCGAGACATTCTCCCCTCCGTAAGCTGAGCGAAAATGACATCTCGCCGTCTGGATCCCCATTCAAATGTATTGAGCAGCGTGAAGTTCCTGTAGTGACGTAGATACGGACTAAACTCACTGCAAAAAGTTAGGACTTGTCTATTCCAGTATAAGTACCCTTTTAACGGTGTGGTAAGTCTTAATTACTGCCCAACAACCTCTCTGGCACTGAAAATTAACTTTTACAAGTGTGAAGTCTCATTACTTCAGATTTTAATTGTTGTTGGAGATTTTTTAAAAAATTAAATAACTTTTATTTACTTTTTCTTTCTGTATCTTTTATCTCTCTCTCTTAAACCAAACTTTCTTTCCCTATCTTTATTTCACTTTCTGTACCTGATTCGACAGTGAATTCACTATTCTAACTACACTTCCTGGTTCAGACTCTGCGCTGCTCATTAACGATTCTTCAATCTGTTTGGTTAAGGAGGCACACAGTAGCTTGCCCTGTTCACACAGGTCCCAGATGCCCTGTAGAGGCCCCGTTTTGATCCTCCGCTGACAGCAATGTGCCGTGCAAAACCGCATGGAAAGTGTATTGGCAAGTGCAAATCTAACGAATGGCTGCCACCGTTCATTCACCGCTCACAGCAAAGTCTGGCCCAATGAGTTTAAATGTGATTTGTATCATTGCCTTATGTGTACAAATTAAAGATTTGCCAAAACATTTTTTTATGAAGACAGTGCCCTTTTAAGAACTATAATATAGTTCCAGCAGAGGCTTGTGGGAGAAACAAACCACTAACAGGAACCATTACAAATGTGGTACAAAATCTCTTATGATGGAATCAAACCTAGTTCGAGTGCAATGACTAATGAATGATGGTCCAAGTTAGAGGAAGCCGTGAGGCCTGCAGGAGTGCACCAGTGGTATGACAGAGATGTACAGTGCCCCCAGAGAGCTTTCATAACTCAGTGGTTGTGAATAATGCTGTTTTGGTCCTCGGGAAATGCACATTCAGTATCTGATTCTGCCAAAACCCTGGGCTAGTTAATGGAATTTTCATGACAGATAACATAAAAGTCATTTTTCCTGTCGCTTGCTTTTGTTCTCCTTCACACGGACAGGGAGGGGAGGAAAACAGTTCTCAGACATGTACCGTCAATCGTTCGACTACAGTAAAGCCTGTTTGTATTCCAGATTTTCCTGCCACCTCTGCCCTATGTTAATCTAAGTAAATTTAATCCCACAATAAAGTTCCCAGTGTGTACTATGTCTCCAGTTTTGGTATGAATTGTGCACGAGGTCCAATTGTCAATCACTTTAAAAATAGAAAAACAAGCATGTACATCTTCCCGCAATTGAACCAAGTCTCTTGCAGGAGAATGAGTAGTGTTTCTTTTTTTTTAAATTGAGGGTAAGACACTCTCAGTATTTTTTTAAAAAATTCTCCCTTTCCCCTTTCTAATGATCTTTCTCTGCAATGCACCATCTGGAGTAGAGGCAACCCTGGCAGTCACCTAAACTAGGCATTAGGCCCCTTACATAAATGAGGGGCCTCACGCCTGCTTTAGACCCCCTTGCCGAAATTGGATCTTGCATAATAGATTCTTCAGCGGCCACTGCAGCCTAAGCAGCAGCGACCAATAAAAGGTAAGATTTTTTAAAAATAATTTGAAAAACGTTACTCTGGAGACAAGAAGAGGAGGAGTGCTCCCCCAAATCCACAGGATCCCTCTCCTGTTCTCGCTCCAGCCTCCACCCCCACTCCTCCCCTGCTGCCGGTGAGGCAAGTATCCCCATATTTATTTCTTTAAATGAGCGAGCTGCCCGTGGAGATAGGACAAGCACTGGCTGCTCGCCCTAATTATTGAAATGTGGTCCGAGACCCACGTAAGGGCCTCCCGGTTAGGCCGAAAGTGGGCCCGGATGAATTTCGACCCTTCCGTGTCCAGGTTGGAAGTGAATTCCCAAGGCTGTGCCAATGCCGCTCTGAAACTGGCCACAAGGAGGTGCACAAGATAACCGTTCCTCTGATTTTCCCTTCAGGAAGCACCGGGCCTCTGTTCAGTGTCCTGATCCGCCTCCAGCAGCACAGCTGAGATGAGGAATTTTAATATGTGGGTGGGCTATAGATACTAAAATTATGCCCACCACTCTGCTCACTTCACAGCTGGTGGAGTCGTCTTCCAAGTACTTTATGTCGTAGCAAGCAATTAACACCTATTTACAACAGCAACAACAACTTGCATTTATATAGTGCCTTTAACGTCCCAAAGAGCTTTTACAGGAAATTTACAGGAAGCTATCCAATGCAACTTCTTTGTTGATGTAACTTCATTAACAGAAAAATAAATAATTAAAGATATATTTCTCTCCATTCACTATTTCTAGCAACAAAGTGGATCCGAGCTTAAATCAAGTAACACCATGTTAATACTCACCTTTATACTTTTTTGTCAAAATTACAAAATGGCAGAAAGTATACCACTGAGTTACTGAATGAATTGATAAATTCTAAAATCAATCCACAAATGAGTTGGCACATCCAGGAGAGACAGGAAGAAAATGGAGCGGGGGGCTGGAGAAAATAAGAAAATACAATTTTAGTAAAAGGTGTCAAAACAAATGGAGAATGGCATTTCACATTTAGTTCTGAAACGTAAGAATACAGAATTTAAATTGCCCAGTACGTATATTTTGGATTAGTTTATTGCACCTATATCCATCTAGCTAGACTGGTTCGAACGAATTCTGGTATTAAATAGACATTTTGGGAGAGAAGTTTTCTGCAATATCCCCCGGACTCTGGCAGAAGCACAGCGGAAATGGCAGGAAAATGGAGCGGTGAGGCCTACTGCTGCCTCAATACCCCGACTGGGATTTCCCTCCTCCCACCCCCGCCGGGACAGCTGCTGCACTCTCCTTCCGTGCCAGCCACATGCAAATGGTGGGGGGATGGGGGGAGGGGGGGAGCGTTGCCAATTCTGGTTGGAGACATTCCTGGAGGTTTGATCACATGACATCCTGACCATATGCCATCTGATCATGTGATGCCTGATCATGTGACATCTGATCACGTGGCATTTAACCACGTGACTTCTGTAAATGTTATTGCATTTACTGTATAAAGGTAGGGTCCCTTGTAGTTGAGTATTTTTGCTTGTGGTTTTGCACCAGTAACTGCTGTGTGAGAAGTTCCAAGAACTAGGAGTCGACCCGCAAGCAGGCGAAGAGGAGGAACCAAGGGTGGGGAAGAGGGGGATCCGAGAGCCGGGAAGAGGGGGAGCCGAGGACGGAGAAGAGGGGGATCTGAGGGCGGGGAAGAGGGGGAACCGAGGGCGGGGAAGAGGGGGAACCGAGGGCGGGGAAGAGGGGAAACCGAGGGCGGGGAAGAGGGGAAACCGAGGGCTAGGAAGGGAGGGAACCGAGGACGGGGAAGAGGGGAAACCGAGGGCGGGGAAGAGAGGGATCCAAGGGCGGGGAAGAGAGGAAACCGAGGGGGGGGAAGAGAGGGAACCGAGGCGGGGAAGAGGGGAAACCGAGGGCGGGGAAGAGGGGAAACGAGAGCCGGGAAGAGGGGGAACCGAAGACTGGGAAGAGGGGGATCCAAGGGTGGGGAAGAGAGGGAACCGAGGGCGGGGAAGAGGGGAAACCGAGGGCTAGGAAGGGAGGGAACCGAGGACGGGGAAGAGGGGAAACCGAGGGCGGGGAAGAGAGGGATCCAAGGGCGGGGAAGAGAGGAAACCGAGGGGGGGGAAGAGAGGGAACCGAGGGCGGGGAAGAGGGGAAACCGAGGGCGGGGAAGAGGGGAAACGAGAGCCGGGAAGAGGGGGAACCGAAGACTGGGAAGAGGGGGATCCAAGGGTGGGGAAGAGAGGGAACCGAGGGCGGGGAAGAGGGGAAACCGAGGGCTAGGAAGGGAGGGAACCGAGGACGGGGAAGAGGGGAAACCGAGGGCGGGGAAGAGAGGGATCCAAGGGCGGGGAAGAGAGGAAACCGAGGGGGGGGAAGAGAGGGAACCGAGGGGGGGAAGAGAGGGAACCGAGGGCGGGGAAGAGGGGAAACCGAGGGCGGGGAAGAGGGGAAACCGAGGGCTGGGAAGGGAGGGAATCGAGGACGGGGAAGAGGGGAAACCGAGGGTGGGGAAGAGAGGGATCCAAGGGTGGGGAAGAGAGGAAACCGAGGGCGGGAAGAGGGGGAAACGAGAGCCGGGAAGAGGGGGAACCGAAGACTGGGAAGAAGGGGATCCAAGGGTGGGGAAGAGAGGGAACCGTGGGCGGGGAAGAGGGGAAACCGAGGGCTGGGAAGGGAGGGAACCGAGGACGGGGAAGAGGGGAAACTGAGGGCGGGGAAGAGAGGGATCCAAGGGCGGGGAAGAGAGGAAACCGAGGGCGGGAAGAGAGGGAACCGAGGGCGGGAAGAGAGGGAACCGAGGGCGGGAAGAGAGGGAACCGAGGGCGGGGAAGAGGGGAAACCGAGGGCTGGGAAGGGAGGGAACCGAGGGCGGGGAAGAGAGGGAACCGAGGGCGGGGAAGAGGGGAAACCGAGGGCGGGGAAGAGGGGGACCCAAGGGCTGGGAAGGGAGGGAACCGAGGACGGGGAAGAGGGGAAACCGAGGGCGGGGAAGAGAGGGAACCGAGGGCGGGGAAGAGGGGAAACCGAGGGCGGGGAAGAGGGGAAACCGAGGGCGGGGAAGAGGGGAAACCGAGGGCTGGGAAGAGAGGAAACCGAGGACGGGGAAGAGGGGAAACCGAGGGCGGGGAAGAGAGGAAACCGAGGACGGGGAAGAGGGGAAACCGAGGGCGGAGAAGAGGGGGACCCAAGGGCTGGGAAGAGGAAGGGACGGGAAGGTGGGGAATCGAGGAACCCCCCTCCCCCATTTCAGAGATCTCCTGCATTTCAGAGACCCCCCCCCAATTCAAAGCTCCCCCCATTTCAGAGACCTCTCCCCCCATTTAAGAGCTCTCCCCCCGCCCACGATTGGCGAGAATCCCCGATTGCTGACACCACTATTCCCACCTCCCAAGACCCTTCCTGACTGCACTCCACACGGTCCTGGCTCTGCGAGCGATGTTACGGAGCGGGGGCGAGGTGCACTGTGGCGGAAAATTCAAATCATTGATCTCCTGGGTTGCTGGCAACATTTGGGGGAGGAACCCCTGATTCCGGGAAATTCCCGGTCATTCCGAGGGGGTTAGGAACCCTGGGTGGGGGGGAGGGTTAAGGGCTCAATTCCCCGGTGGATTTTCCTTCTTTCCCCCCTTGTTACCGCTGTTTCCCGGGGCTGCCATGGTGACGATGGGCCCCAGGAGGTGTTTAACAGTTCCGAGGTGCACCCATGGAAGCAGAGGGCCTTGTAACAACCCCATATACTTAAAGGGGATAATGTTAACCGAACTCGCCGGGCAGGAAACTCGTGAGATCGAGTGGAACGCCGGTTTTACACCCCGCCCAATATTACTCTCCATTGACTTTAATGGAAATTACAATCAGGCATGGTGTAAAGTCAGTGTTGCACCCGATCCAGTTAGTTTTCCGACGGGCGAGTTAGGTTAAAATTGTCCTGCTCACTTTTTGAAAGCCCCAGTCTTGGCCGAGCCCTTCAGTGGGACATTGCTTCTGATCTTAACCTTCTGCCCCCAATGAGGTCCTTTGCCGGATCTTCTGGTGCCGCAGCGAAGACCCTGCTGCAGTACCAATGGGTTTCTCCTCCTTTGCACTGGCAGCCTCCTCTTACCAGACAGAACCCACTGGGAATCCACCGTACATACCCTTCGGGGCTGAGGCAGATATGGACGGGCAGACAGAAGTCCCAACCCATCGGAACTCCACCCCAAAGAGAGGAATAATCCCCCGCCCCCCATTACAAACTGGCCCTGGTTGAATATCCACTCTAGTCAGGAAAACAATTTAAGTTTCAATAAGATTTTAAAAAACTGCTTTCCTGTGCCCCAGAAGTTTGCAGTAATGAGGTTAAACTATATGAGGAACTGTGGGACCGATTAGGGACAAAAAAGGAGATCTTCTTGTGGAGGTAGAAGGCATGGCTGAGGCACTAAATGAATACTTCACATCTGTCTTCACTAGAGAAGAGGATGCTGCCATTGTAGCAGTAAAGGAGGAGGTAGTAGCGATATTGGATAGGATAAAAATAGATAAAGAGGAGGTACTTAAAAGATTGGCAGTACTCAAAGTAGAAAAGTCTCCCGGTCCAGATGGGATGCATCCTAGGTTACTGAGGGAAGTAAGGGTGGAAATTGCGGATGCTCTGGCCACAATCTTCAAATCCTCCTTAGATACGGGGACGGTGCCAGAGGACTGGAGAATTGCAAATGTTAAACTCCTGTTCAAAAAAGGGGAGAGGGATAAACCCAGCAATTACAGGCCAGTCAGCCTAACGTCGGTGGTGGGGAAACTTTTAGAGACAATAACCCGGGACAAAATTAATTGGCACTTGGAAAAGTATGGGCTAATAAATAAAGTCAGCACAGATTTGTTAAAGGAAAATCGTGTTTGACTAACTTGATTGAGTTCTTTGATGAGGTAACGGAGAGGGTTGATGAGGGTAGTGTAGTTGATGTATATATGGACTTTCAAAAGGCATTTGATAAAGTACCACATAATAGACTTGTTAGCAAAATTAAAGTCCATGGGATTAAAGGAACAGTGGCAGCTTGAATACAAAATTGCTTAGGGGACAGAAAGCAGAGAGTAGTGGTGAACGTTTGTTTTTCAGACTGGAGGGAAGAATACAGTGCTGTTCCCCAGGACCACTGCTCTTTTTGATATATATTAATGCCCTGGATTTGGGATAGTAGGTATAATTTCAAAGTTTACAGGGCTATGGGGAAAGACCAGGGGAATGGGACTAAATGGATAGCTCTTTCGAAGAGCCGGCACAGCTATGATGGGCCGAATGACCTCCTCCTGTGCTGTACCTACTATGATACTATATTTTGCTGGTCACAAGTTTGTATTGTAGAGAATTATGTTTCTATGTTCTTAATGAGTCAAGCAGACAATCTTAATAATCAAGTCTCTTTATGTTCCTTTTAAAGCTTCAAGAAACTGTAAAGAGGAAGCTTGAAGGTGCACGCTCACCACTAAATGGAGACCTGCAAAATGGAGTTTCTGACAGCAGCTTCTCTCCAAGTAGCAAACGAGTCCGAAAAGAGGGACCTGGGGTAGACCAGAGCAACAGCCTGTCTAATAGTATCCCCATGCCTTCAGTCTCTCCTCTGCATCAAATTGACATAAAGCCATCACTTCCAATATCGACCAGTGGAAATAATTCAACAGGGTTTGATGACATAAACAAAGAGGGCAGGCATCCAAGAGTGAACCTGCAGGCCAATGGCACCAGAGACGATGACGACTTCAACCTAATATTAACCAAGGAGCTTAAACAAGAGCCAATTGATGATCCAACTTGTATGGACTCATCAGATGCTTCCCTTCTCCATCAGAATAAACTGTTCTCAGATATTAACCTTAATGAGCAAGAGTGGCAGGAGTTAATTGATGAACTAACAAGCACAGTTCCAGAAGATGATATGCATGATCTATTTAATGAAGATTTTGATGAAAAGAAGGAGATGGAGGTTATCAGGCCCACATCACAGACCCCAGTCCCACCAGATAACACAAACATAAAGAGTGAGATGTGCCAGTCTCCTTTTAATCAGATGTCGATGGGATCTCCTCAGGTTAGACCATCTTCGTCAGGCCCTCCATTTTCTAATGTCTCTACAGTCTCCAGTGTGTCCTCTGTATCAAGTATTTCATCACTTTCTGCTCCTGCCACTTCACCAGTAACTTCTGCAAGCCAACCCCAGCAGCAAACCCCAAATCAAAGTCAAGCACATGCAAGGTCTGGAAATGGCTTTTTGATGACTACATCTTCTGGGTCAGGGTCAGGGCAGGGACCAGGGCCAGGGCCAGGATCTGGTCCAGGAGCTCTATCATCAACTGGTTCTGATCTTTCTCGAGCAGAACAGTTAAAGCAAATGGCGGCTCAGCAGCAACAAAGAGCTATGCTGTTACAGCAAAAGCAGCAGCACACACAGCCCCACCAGCAGAATCAGGCACCTAGCTGGTCACCTGCGGCTCCACCACACAGCCCCTTTGGCGGCCCCTTTAATCCAGACAAACCAAATAGCCCGATGATGTACCCACAGGCCTTTAATAACCAAAAGCCTATGGTGCCTACTATGACAAACAACCCTCAGAAGGCCATGAATAACTACCTCTCACAAAACCACATGAACATAATGAATCAACAGCCAAATACTATGGGGCAGAACTCTGTGAACAAACAGCCTATGCTTTCGTATGCTAACACTAAGCCACTGTCTCATTATAATATTGAGCCTGTGGGCCAGAGAATGACCCCACCAATGGCTAATCAGAACAAAGCTCCCATGATGCCCTACTTGCAGCAACAGCAGCCACACGTTCAACCTCAGGCTTCTCATATTAGTGAGGAACAGAAGCGCATGATGTTAATGAAGCAGAAAGGACTACTGCCCCAGACAATACCTTATGGAACACTGCCAAGCCATGGTCCGGTAAGTGAGAAGAGAAAATTGATTTTTAATGTTGGCTAGATGGATGCTTTTTCAGCCTTATTTCAGTTCTTTCAAATTTCTGTGAAGTGTAAGTTTGTGCATACTTTTGATCTTTTGACTTTATCCCATATTTTAATTGGTCTTATATTTCATAGTGTGCGGTTATTTTTTTAAGATTAATTGATTCCACCATCAGGGGGTCTGTTGAAAACTGGCTCTCTGAGCCAAACTGAGTAATTCCTTGCTTCCGGCTTTGCTTTGGTGGGCACTTTGTGTACTTTATGTTAAATAAGTAAATATGCTGAGAATGATTTGCCTTTACAAACTCTCTGAGATTAAGAAGCGTAACCAGGGAACAGCGTATGATTAAAGGTCTGCAGCAAAACCCGGGTCTCACAGTTTGATGTCTGAACTGCTCACTTGTGTCTGTGTCTTGTTATTTCTCTCTGGCAGTAGTTGACTATTTGATCCAGCTTGTACTGTAGTGATAATCCTGTATCGTTGATTCTGTAAACATAACTTTATTTGTTCAAGTGAAAAAGCTTCTTATAGTTTCCTGATCACAACTGTCACAGTTACAGACTCTTAATTATAAAGGGTTAACACGGGCAGCACGATGGTTCAGTCTATTGCTAGTTATTTGTGATATCACAATATCCCTGGTTTTGTACAACTAATAGTTGTGTAATATAGTGGCAGAAAAGAAACCTTCAGTATTACAAATTCCATATTACTGCTTGCAACAATACCCCATTAGCTGCAGAATTATACCATACATAACTAGAAGTACAGCCATTTACAGCACAGAAGGAGTCTATTCGGCCCATCATGTCTGTGCCGGCTCTTTGCTACAACAATTCAAAATGAATCCAACTCACCCGCTCTCTCCCCATAGCCCTGTATCTTCCTCTGCTTCAAATATTTATCCTTTAGAAGATGCATTGGTCTCTGCACTTCAGTCACTCCCTATTGCTGATGACAGAAAATAAACTGCAGACATATACGGATTCCAGGTGTACAGATGGAATGCATAAAAAATCTAAAACAAGTGACAGAAGCAGACACGCATTAGTGAACGTTGCATGTGTTTCTTTGTAAGTTTGTTAGTTCAATGTTAGTGCATGTTCCAATCACCTCAGAATTTACATATAAGCCCCAGAAAAGAAAACTGATCAAAAGAAATTCAATTTACACGAATGCTTCAGTTTGCTTTTCTCACAACTAGCTGCAGTAATATCCAAAGTCTGCGGTAAAACCTCTTGAGTTACGCTAATTTTCAGGCATAACGCGAGTGAACGTGGGTGGAAAATTGGGTGGGGACACATCCCACTGGGTCTCCGCCCACTTCTATCCCCATAGCGATATTCCGTCAGCACTTTCACCAAGCACCAGAAATTCTTGCCCTAAAGATGTATAGGTATTACCCAAATAAGGGAGAAATGAGTGAGTCACATTTTTCTTCATTAACATATTAGCGACACAGGACATAGGGAGTGCTAGTATACAACAGGCCTCCAGCATTGCTAGGGCCAGCTCAAGCTATTTAAAAATTAAAATATCCCAGGGAGTGCAGTTGATTGCAGGGGGGCGGGAATCGATTTGCACTACCATATGGCACTTAATGTGAGACGTTGCGAGACCAACTGCACTTTCCTGGCGTGGAGGGTGATGGCAGCTTTAAGCAGGGATTTTCCACCCTTCTTCCAATGGCTCTCCAGTGCAGGTGGGTGGGAACCCAGCAGGACTCCAACAAAAAAATGTTAAACGAGGCTGATCCCGAGAAATTCACCAGTGTCAACAATGCATCTGAACAACCTACATCTTCCATTGCTACCTAGACCAATACCCCACATTTGGGACTAAATGAGTTTCATAGGCTACATTTGTTTCCTGGAATACCTGAAGTTCTGGAGAAGGTGGGGAACCCTATGAAATTTATCAATGGCTCCTAAAATCTTTGTAAAACACCATAATTTATTGATGAATTACACAGACTGCATGGACTGTGCACAACAAATACAACCAGTGAAAATGGACTGCTGTACCTATTGTATAGCCCCACCCTATGTTACGACATATAGTTACATCTTATGTTACTGTGTGTAGTTACGTTATCAAATCTGTAAACTGTGTGCCTCCTCTCGCAGTTCTTGCAATTGAGATTGCAGCTCCTGGCTTGTAAAAGTAACTTTCCTCATTCGGTAATGCAGAAATCTACAGCAATTTTGCTGAGTACACAGCTGACTTTGTGTTCCCAATGCTCTTTCGAGTGCTTAACTGCCTCTTAATTACAGTTCACAACTGATAGAGAGGATTAATGCTTTTCCCTTTTGATTGACTAGCCCAATGCGGGGAAATATAGCCCATAGACTGAAAATCGCAATTTCAGAAATGTAAAGGCAGGAGAAAATTCTCCAAGAAACTTTTAGTAACCCACACTATAGGGTTGAAATTTCTTTAGGCCCATTTTCAGGCCTGAAATGGGCACCACAGTTGCAGCATGCACCCCAACCAGGAGGCCCGAGGTAGGCCCAATATTAGGCCTATTGTGTCATTAACATTATTTGAGTGAGCTGCCTGCACCTGTCGAGATTCTGTAGCCAGCTTGCCTATTTTGAGGAGTTGAATATTGGGCCACTTCCCTCACCGGCAACGGCCTGAAGGTAAGTCTCGGAGTGGGGGGGGAGGGTGGAATAATCGGGATATGTGGACTTAGGGGAGCACTCCTCCTGTTTCCATAGCAATGATTTAAAAAACATTTTTAAAGAAAAGCTTATCCTCCACCGAAGAATTCTGAGGGCTCATCCCTATCCAATTACGGCCATCGCCTAAAACAGGCATTAGGTCCTTCATTTACATATGTAAGGTGCTCAACCCAATCTCAGGTCAGACGTCTTCCAGGCGTACTTGGGGCAAGGGACGTTAGTCTCCGAAATTGAAATTTCACCTAAGAGGTCCAATTTCTGATCCTATATCCCTGAAAAGTATACAAAAAGCATATATTACGTAATATATTTTGCAGTAACCTCCTGTTACTGCTTGTAATAATACCCTAGGTTAATGCCTGTAGTAATACTCTATATTACTGTCTACAGTAATACCCTATGTTAATACCCATAGTAATACTGCACCCTATGTTAATGGCTTTAGTAATACTCTAGGTTAATGCCTGTAGTAATATCCTATGTTACTGCCTGTAGTAATACCCTATATTACTGCCTATAGTAATACCCTATGTTAATGCCTGTAGTAATACTGCACCCAACGTTAATGGCTTTAGGAATACCCTGTGTTAATGCCTGTAGTAATACCCTAGATTTTGCCTGTAGTAATATGCTATGTTACTGCCTGTAATAATACCCTATGCTAATGCCTGTAGTAATACCCTGTGTTAATGCCTGTAGTAATACCCTATGTTAATGCCTGTAGTAATACTGCACCCTATGTTAATGGCTGTAGTAATACCCTATGTTAATGCCTGTAGTAATATGCTATGTTACTGCATGTAGTAACACCGTATGCTAATGCCTGTAGTAATACCCTATGTTACTGCCTGTAGTAATACCCCATGCTAATGCCTGTAGTAATACCCTATGTTAATGTCTGTAGTAATACCCTATGTTATTTATCCAATTCCTTTTTGAAAGCCACAATTGAATCTGCTTCCATGACCCTTTCAGGCAGCGCATTCCAGATCATAACTACTCGCTGGGTAAAAATTGTTTCCTCATGTCGCCTTTGGTTCTTTTGCCAATCACCTTAAATCTGTGTCCTCTGGTTCTAGACCCTTCTGCCAATGGGAACAGTTTCTCTTTATTTACTTCATCTAAACCCCATCATGATTTTGAACAGTTCTATCAAATCTCCACTTAACTTCCTCTGCTCTAAGGAGCAAAACCCCAGCTTCTCCAGTCTATCCACGTAATTGGAGTCCCTCATCCCTGAAACCATTCTAATAAATCTTTTCTGCACGCTCTCTAAGGCCTTCACATCCTTCCTAAAGTGCCGTGCCCAGAATACCCTTTGCTAATGCTTGTAGTAATACCCATGTTAATGCCTTTGGAGTAATGCCCAATGCTAATGACTGTAGTAATACTCAAAATGACTGCAGTAGTACCCCACGTTAATGCCTGTAGTAATACCCCTTGCTAATGCCTGTGGTAATACCCTATGCAAATGTCTGTAGTAATACCCTATGTTAGTGGATGTAGTAATACCCTATGTTAATGCCTGTAGTAATACACTATGTTAATGTGTGTACTAATAACCATGTTAATGACTGTAGTAATAACCATATGTTAATGCCTGTAGCAATACCCTACATTAATGCCTGTAGTAATACCCAATGCTAATGTCAGTAGTAATACCCTACATTAATGCCTGTAGTAATACGCTATGCTCATGACTGTAGTAACACCCCATGCCAATGCCTGTGGTAATAACCTATGTTAATGGCTCTAGTAATACCCTATGCCAATGCCTGTAGCGATACCCTATGCTAATGTCTGTAGTAATACCCTATGTTAATGCCTGCAGTAATACCCTATGTTAATGCCTGTAGTAATACCCTATGTTAATGCCTGTAGTAATACCCTATGGTAATGCCTGTAGTAATACCCTATGTTAATGCCTGTAGTAATACCCTATGGTAATGCCTGCAGTAATACCCTATGTTAATGCCTGCAGTAATACCCTATGGTAATGCCTGTAGTAATACCCTATGGTAATGCTTGTGGTAATACCCTATGTTAATGCCTGTAGTAATACCCTATGGTAATGCCTGCAGTAATACCCTATGTTAATGCCTGCAGTAATACCCTATGGTAATGCCTGCAGTAATACCCTATGGTAATGCCTGTAGTAATACCCTATGTTAATGCCTGTAGTAATACCCTATGGTAATGCCTGCAGTAATACCCTATGTTAATGCCTGCAGTAATACCCTATGGTAATGCCTGTAGTAATACCCTATGGTAATGCCTGCAGTAATACCCTATGTTAATGCCTGCAGTAATACCCTATGGTAATGCCTGTAGTAATACCCTATGGTAATGCTTGCAATAACATGCTGTGTGACAAGTGCACAGGATCTAACCTTTAGTTACTGTACTCTCGTACTTTCATGTCACCTGGAGATTGCCACTTCCAAGAGAAGAAACTACTAGCCAGTCTATTTACAAGATACTGCACAGACCTTCAATTTTCAGTAAGAACAGGTAAACGCTTGTTAACAGTAGTAACACTTCCTACTCTTTTTGTAAACCACCCCCTCTATCTCAAGTCTGAACAAAGCTATCCGGACTGGCAAAAGCAACCATTTCCATTTCACGATTGGAGCACCTTGGAAGAGCAGAAGTAGATATTCTGTACTGTAATAGATACCTGAGGGAACTGAAGGCAGGAATCATTCCACAGGTCCAGCAGGATCATAAGCCACAAGAGTCGCGTCATCATCTTAACCTTGGGTTGGATTTCTGCATCATAATTTCTATCCCAAGAACTACCTCTGCATAATTCTGTATACAGTGTGGTGGTTTGATTTATAATTAAATACACACCAACCCCTCCCCCAATAGCTGCAATGCTAGATTATTAGATTGTAAATAAGGAGATCCAAATGTGAACTCTAAGCCCCGATTTTAACTTGTGGTGAGCGGCAAGCATTGGATCCAGCAGGTCAAGCGTCAGGCTTGTGCCGGCTCGCCGACGCGAGGCCGGGTCGCTTGTAAACCCCAGGTCTCATTTAAATACACCAGGCCCGACACCCACCCGATCCCGGCGTATATGACGTGAGGCCAGCAGGCAGGAGCAGGGTGAGCGCGGCAGGACGTCGTTCCCAGGGACCCGCAGGAACGGTCCCCGGCACTAAGGTAAGATGATCGGGGGAGGCGGATAGAGGTGATCACGGCCAGGGTGAACCCGGGGCAGGGGAGGCCCAAGTTTTTCTTTTGGGTCCCAGAGGAGCACACCTGTTCGTCCCGCCCCACAAGGAAACCTGAGCAAAAAATAAACTTACCTTCTCAACACTCTTGGGGGCCTCCTGGTCCTTGGCTTCCCTGGCGATGGCGACACCATGTGCCAACCTCGCTGAAAACTAGTTAAAATGACGTTGGGGTCTGAATGACGCGATGTTTTGCAGGTCAGTTAGGTCCTCGCCTTGTGGTGCGCAAGTTCGATGTGAACAAGGTGAGTGCTGCACTGCCAATATTTTAACCCCTCAGACATCCCGTTCTCATCGGGCGCAGGGGTTTAAAATCAGGGCTCTAGTCTTGGCTAGCAGACACACTCAGGCGTCTCCTAAGGACAAGTTAAACACTTTGATGGAGGGGGCAAGAACTGGCAGGGGAGGGATTTCCTATCTGTGCTCCTGAAGAAAGCGTCCTTCACCTCATTTGCCCATCAGTTTGAGGCTCAGTGTTGAGCACCATGATAGGCTCCACCATGTTTGCCTCTGAACTTGACCTTGAATGACTTGTCTGTCTTCTAATTTCTTTCAAACAGCACTATCATGAAGTGAGGGTGCTTGACATGTTGTGAAAAAAGAGCTACATAGATTTTTGAGGACAAAGGACTTTTTTATTAAAATTAAACAGTCGTTAATACCTCATGTAAAGTCTGAAACAACAGCTCACGATTTCCTTGTAACCTACAGAAAATGATCAATGACTGTGAGTACATTAAAAGGCTGTAATATGTTCTGCAGAATTTCTTGGTAATCAACTGCAAATTATTTCTCAGTAAACTTGTAATAATGATGTTACAATAATTGATTGTGTGTCATGGACCTTGCCAAAAACTAAGGACAGTGAGTGCACTGGCAGCACAGAAACTGACAAAAGAATTGAATAAGCAGTCCAGTAAAGTGAATCTGTATATCACCAATTCCATTTAATGATTTGAAGGCAGTTAAACTAATGGCAGAGCGGGGCAAGCTCAGGACCTTGGGGAACAAATGTGTGCCCATTCCCCCCCCTGCAGATGTTGGGTTACCAATCTTAGCTAAGCCATTCGGGGGAGGGGGGGGGCTGTCTCAACTGTTGGAAGCTGAGTGCTTCCTCACAGGAAGGGAGGGAACTTCAGAGAGAGAGTCAGCCCTGAAATACTGTTGTGCACCTCCTAGGGGCCAGTTACAGAACAACATTACTGGAGCCCAGGGCATCTTATGTGCTGCAGATTAACGCAAAATAGTAGCAGAGAATATATGAACACCCTGCACTAAAGGAACATAGGAACAAGAGTAGGCCATTCAATCCCTCGAGCCTATTCCGCTATTCCATTAAGATAATGGCAGATCTGTACTTCAACTCTATTTACCCGCCTTTGATCCATATCCCTTAATACAGGGATGAGGTCCTGCAAGGTGAATTTAAGGAGTTAGGAGATAAATTAAAAAGCAGGACCTCAAAGGTAGTGATCTCAGGATTACTACCAGTGCCACGTGCTAGTGAGTATAGGAACAGGAGAATAGACCAGATGAATGCGTGGCTGCAGGGATGGTTTGGAGGGAGGGATTTAGATTCCTGGGACATTGGGACCAGTTCTGGGGAAGGTAGGACCTGTACAAGCGGGACGGGTTACATCGAGCAGGACCGGGACCGATGTCCTCGCGGGGGTGTTTGCTAGTGCAGTTGGGGAAGGTTTAAACTAGAATGGCAGGGGGATGGGAACCTGAGCAGGGAGACAGAGGAGGGGGAAACAAGGATAGAAACAAAAGACAGAAAGGGAAGAAGCAATAGTGGAAGGCAGAGAAAACAAGTGCGAAAAACAAATAGGGCCATAGTGCAAAATAAAACTAAGATGACTAGCAGTCTTAAAAAGACAAGTCTAAAGGCATTGTGTCTTAATGCGCGGAGCATTCGCAATAAGCAAATGAATTAACAGCGCAGATAGATATTAACGGTTATGATATAGTTGCGATTACGGAGACATGGCTGCAGGGTGACAAAGGAAGGGAACTGAACTTCCAGGGGTGTTCAATATTTAGGAAGGACAGGCAAAAAGGGAAAGGAGGTGGGGTAGCATTGTTAGTAAAGGAGGAAATGAATGCAATAGTGAGGAAGGATATTGGCTCAGAAAATCACGATGCGGAATCTGTATGGGTGGAGCTAAGAAACACCAAGGGGCAGAAAACATCGGTGGAGGTTGTCTATAGGCCCCCAAATAGTAGTGGAGACGTGGGGGAGGGCATTAAACAGGAAATTAGAGACGCATGCAAGAAGGGTATAACTATAATCATGGGTGACTTTAATCTACATATAGATTGGTCAAACCAAATTAACAATAATACTCTGGGGGAGGAATTCCTGGAGTGTGTACGTGATGGTTTTCTAGATCAATACTTTGAGTAACCAACTAGAGAACAGGTGATCCTAGACTGGGTATTGTGCAATGAGAAAGGATTAATTAAGAATCTTGTTGTGCGGGGTCCCTTAGGGAAGAGCGACCGTAACATGATAGAATTCCTCATTAAGATGGAGAGTGAAATAGTTGAATCCGAAACTAGGGTCCTGAATCTAAATAAAGGAAATTTCGAAAGTATGAGTTGCGAGTTGGCTATGATAGATTGGGGAACTTTACTAAAAGGAATGACGGTGGATAGGCAATGGCTAATATTTAAAGAACGTGTGCAGAAATTACAACAATTATTCATTCCTGTCTGGCGCAAAAATAAAACAGGAAAGGTGGCTCAACCGTGGCTTACAAAAGTAATTAGGAATTGTATTAGGTCCAAAGAGGAGACATATAAAATTGCCAGAAAAAGCGACAGGCCTGAGGATTGGGAGCAGTTAAGAATTCAGCAAAGGAGGATGAAGAGATTGATTAAGAGGGGAAAAATAGAGTATGAGAGTAAACTAGCAGGGAACATAAAAACTGACTGTAAAAGCGTCTATAAATATGTCAAGAGAAAAAGATTAGTGAAGACAAATGTAGGTCCCTTACAGACAGAAATGGGGGAAATTATAATGGGGAACAAAGAAATGGCAGAACAATTAAACACACACTTCGGTTCTGTCTTCACAAAGGAGAACACAAATAACCTGCCAGAAATGTTAGGGAACTAAGGGTCTAGTGAGAGGGAGGAACTGAAGGAAACCAGTATTAGTAAAAAAATAGTACTAGAGAAATTAGTGGGGCTAAAGGCTGACAAATCCCCAGGGTCTGATAATCTACATCCCAGAGTACTAAAGGAAGTGGCCCTGGAAATAGTGGATGCATTGGTGATCATCTTCCAAAATTCTATAGACTCTGGAACAGTTCCTACAGATTGGAGGGTGGCAAATGTAACCCCACTATTTAAAAAAGGGGGGAGAGAAAAAACAGGGAATTACAGACCAGTTAGCCTAACATCAGTAGTGGGGAAAATGCTAGAGTTTATTATAAAAGATGTGATAACAGAACACTTGGAGGGCATTAACGGGATTGGACAGAGTCAGCATGGATTTATGAAAGGGAAATCATGCTTAACAAGTCTACTGGAGTTTTTTGAGGATATAACTAGTAGAATAGATAGGGAAGAACCAGTGGATGTGGTGTACTTGAATTTTCAGAAGGCTGTTGATAAGGTCCTACACAAGAGGTTAGTGTGCTAAATTAAAGCACATGGGATTGGGGGCAATATACTGGCATGGATTGAGAATTGGTTGAAAGACAGGAAATAGAGAGTAGGAATAAACGGGTCTTTTTTCGGGTGGCAGGCAGTGACTAGTGGGGTACAGCAGGGATCAGTGCTTGGGCCCCAGCTATTCACAATATATATCAATGATTTGGATGAGGGAACTAAATGTAACATTTCCAAGTTTGCAGACGACACAAAGCTGGGGTGGAATATGAGCTGTGAGGAGGATGCAAAGAGGCTCCACTTTGATTTGGACAAGTTGGGTGAGTGGGCAAGAACATGGCAGATGCAGTATAATGTGGATAAATGTGAGGTTTTCCACTTTGGTTGTAAAAACAGAAAGACAGATTATTATCTGAATGGTGATAGATTGGGAAAAGAGGAGGTGCAACGAGACCTGGGTGTCCTCGTACACCAGTCGCTGAAAGTGAGCATTCAAGTGCAGCAAGCAGTTAGGAAGGTGAATGGTATGTTGGCCTTCATTGCAAGAGGATTTGAGTACAGGAACAGGGATGTTTTACTGCAGTTATACAGGGCCTTGGTGAGACCACATCTGGAGTATTATGTGCAGTTTTGGTCTCCTTATCTGAGGAAGGATGTCCTTGCCATGGAGGGAGTGCAAAGAAGGTTTACCAGACTGATTCCTGGGGTGACAGATCTGACGTATGAGGAGAAATTGGGTCGACTAGGCCTATATTCACTAGAGTTTAGAAGAATGACAGGTAATCTCATCGAAACATATAAAATTCCAACAGGACTAGACAGACTAGATGCAGGGAGGATGTTCCCGATGGCTGGGGAGTCCAGAACCAAGGGTCACAGTCTCAGGATATGTGGTATGCCGTTTACAACCAAGATGAGGAGAAATTTCTTCACTCAGATGGTGGTGAACCTGTGGAATTATCTACCACGGAAGGCAGTGGAGGCCAAGTCATTAGATGTATTCAAGAAGGAGATAGATATATTTCTTAATGCTAAAGGGATCTAGGGATATGGAGAAAAAGCGTGAACAGGGTACTGAGTTAGACGATCAGCCATTATCATTTTGAATGGCGGAGCAGGCCTGAAGGGCCGAATGGCCTACTCTTGCTCCTATTTTCTATGTTTCTATGTTTACCCTTACCCAACAAAAATCTATCAATCTCACTCTTGAAAGTTGCAATAGCATCCACAGCTTTTGGGGAGCGAGTTCCAGATTTCCACTACCCTTCGTGTGAAAAAGTGTTTCCTAATTTCACTCCTAAATGGCCTAGCTCTAATTTTAAGATTATGCCCTTTTGTCCTGGATTCCCCCACCAGAGAAAATAGTTTTCTGTATTTATCCACTCGAATCCTGTTATCACTTTACATACCTTGATTAGATCACCATCTAAACTTGAAGGAATACAAGCCAAGTTTATGCAACCCGGCCTCATAATTTAACCCTTTAAGCCCTGGTATAATTTTGGTGAATCTGCGCTGTATCCCTTCCAAGGCCAATATATCTTTCCTGAGGCGTAGTGCCCAAAACTGAATGCAGTGCTCCAGATGAGATCTGATCAAGGCTCTGCAAAACTGAAGCATCACATCCTCACTTTTGCATTGCAACTCCCTTCAGATAAAGGCCAACATTCCATTAGCCTTTTTGATTGCCTTTTATACCTGTGCATTAGATTTTTGTGATTTGTGGATCTGGACACCCAAAACTCTTTGCTCCTTTACAGTTCCTAGTTTCTCGCCATTTAGAAAATATTCCGATTTGTCTTTCTCGGATCCAAAGCGGATGACCTTACACTTAACCACATTGAACTCCACCTGCCACAGTTTTGTCCACTCATTTAGTCTGTCCATGTCCCTTTGTAACTTTCTCCTAACATCCACAAAACTTACTGTGCCTCCTAACTTAGCGTCATCTGCAAACCTGGATATACAACTCTCCATTCATTCAAGTCATTAATATATATGGTGAAAAGTTGAGGCTTCAGTACAGATCCCTGTGGAACGCCACATGTCACATCCCACTAATCAGAATACATTCCCTTTATCCCGACTCCCTGTCTCCTACCTCCCAACTAATTAGCAACCCATATCACAAGGTTATATCCAATTCCATTCTGGCTAATAATCTCTTGTGCGAAACCTTATAGAATGCCTCCACATAGACAACATCCATATACATCCCCCTATCGACCACGCTAATGACCTCCTCAAAAAATTCAACTAGATTAGTCAGACATGACCTACCCGTCACAAATCCATATTGACTCTCTTTGATCAGCTGATACTTGTCCAAGTACTCAGTCACTCTGTCTCTGATGATAGATTCCAGTAGTTTCCTCACAATTGAGGTTAAACTGACTGGTCTGTAGTTACCTGGTTTCTCCCTCCCTCTCTCCTTCCCAGAGGACAATAATCTAATCACAAGATTCAGACAGCTGACATAATTTCAATCAGTGTTCCTCAATTCTTTCAGGGCAGGCCCCATCATGGCATCTCATGTCTCACTGAATTTATTGTTTAGCAAGGTCATGGTGCCCCATCCCCCACCCACCCTGAATTCATGTAAAAATAAGATACTTGTTTTTCCTATATTACAACAGTGACTGCACTTCAAAAAAGTACTTCATTGACTGTAAAGCATTTTGGGACGTCCTGAGGTCGTGAATGGTGCTATATAAATGCACGTTTTTTTTTTCTCTTGATGCTGGCCTGTTCCTTGAAATTCCCCATTTCTTTTACTATTTTCTCCCACATGAATTAATTTTGCTTTATTTCTACCAACCATTGACCCTATCCCCTTGCTTCCCATTCTGCCGCTGCTGTATCTGTCTTACAACGTGCTTGCTGCCCCTTTTTTTGTGTGTTTTCCCCTTTCAGACTCCAACCTTCAACATACCCACTGACAATCTTTACTTCTCTGTTTGACTATGCTGCTTCCCTTTCCCTCTAACTTCTCCAGTGCTGCCATCTCTTTTAACTGTCAAAGCCCAATTTGTTGCGGGAGAATCCGCACTTTTTACCAGGTCCTGTGGAATTGTCTAACTTGCAACTCAGCTTATTCAGGTGGCCAACAGTTGTTAATGGATTTTGCCCCTGTTCTCCTATCTCCAGGTTCACATGAGCAAGAGACAATAGCAGGTCAGGTGTTAGGCAGGGGAACAGTATCAGATGGAGAGAAAATCTGGATTCTACCCTTCATTGTGCTCCACCTGGTCGGGTGGTGCACCCAATCAATGGCCCACTATTTGAAAACCAGTGAGTTAAATTTGAGAGCACTGCCTTGTAATAACTCCCAGATATTTATTACTCCCTGTGTAATGCAACTGAGGGGTCCTGATCACACCTTAAATCCTGAGATTGTACTACACTATTAAATACAGTTGCATTTTCTAATTACAGTATCGTATTATCTATACAAGATAATATACTGTAATATATTCCATTTGCTGGTGTTGTGTTCAGCCCGTGGAATCCACAATTCCTGATGTGGATTTGATTTGCTTGGCATAACTAATTTGAAGCCGACAGTAGTTTATTGGTGTCACATGACAGTGAATCAGGGTTTTACAGGCATTCAGAGGCTAGACCTGCCTTGGCTCGGCATTGTGTGTTTCACTGCAAAATAGTCTGCCCTCTTTACTACACTGGGCTGCTTCATATATTGTAGCTATTATAATTTTTACATCAGGTTGGACAGACACTCTTGATATAAACAGTATTGCTCATCACTGCTCATTGGTTACGCAAGCTGTGTTGAAGCTAATCACACATGTCGAGACTTGTGGTGCTGATATTTTGGCTGTTTGCGTCGTGATTCTGGTTGAGACTCTCCCAGGGAGGATTTTAACGAAGGGTACTTCTGCGTTGCTAAATCTTTGGCTGCGTTAAGGGCCCAGCAACATGCCAAGCATCAGAAGCCCTCACGCTAGATTTCACATTGACATGTAAATAAGGGCGGATGATGCACTGGGCGGCTTGCTGCAGAGCCTAACGAGCACTAATAATAATGTCAGGATGTGGAATCAATCAAACTGACATGAAATGCAATGGATAGCAACTGGATACTGATGCAAGGTGATGCACAGGCTTCATATTCCAGGGTAGAGCTTTGCAATTCAGACCATTTATTTCATCTCTTTCACTGTCGATATTCCTACTGTTATTTTTTTCTTCCGTTTCGCCTCCTGCAAAAAAGTATGTCAGTATTAAAGGGTTATAGATTTTATGTCCCCCGTCTGATTTTGTATAGTTTAATTCCTGTATTTCATGACTCTCTCTCCCTAGAAGGGAGGAAGAAAGCAATTCCACTGTCCTTTTTGATGAATTTATAGTAACTTTTTCACTGACAGCACATTTTATTGTCATTTTTTGGGGGGGAGGGGGAGAAAGAAACAGGTAATTATTTCCACTGCATTGGTCATATAAAGTCTCTTCCTAGATAAACAAGCTCCCTCCCCCCTCCATTTGCTTCCCAATCGCACAATGCAGGCCACAGTTTCATAGCCATTTCAATCAATTCCTAATATAACAGTTGGCATCTCACAAATGTGTGAGAAACTACAGCATAGAATGTTGATTGCAGAAGTTAGCTGACAGCTCAGTAATTTATATTAATAATTTTAGGGCTTTATTAGTAAAATACGGATTTGATTGTATCTAAAAGCTAAGGAATGCCAGCGCATTGTCAAAATAGATCCCCAAGGAATCAACAACTTAAGGGCCAGTTCTACAGGTTTTAGGGAGGAAACCAAAATCAGTCATGTGTGAACGTCAGGTGAGCACAGGATCAGGATCAGACTGGGCTGTGATGTCTCCTATAGCGGAATAATATTCCAACTGCTTCTATTGAGGCTCACTCGTCAAGAATGGTGACTGAAGTGAAGTATAAGATGGTAACTTAAGGAGTGCCTGCCATCAGCAGAAGAGAGGAAGGGAGGGGAGAAAATTGTTTTGTGGGGGAGGGGGAAGCAGAAAAAAACAAACTAGTTTGAGGGCTTAGAGTGGTGACACAAATACGCAGTGAGAGACTTGAGCCAGCACTACGAGGAGATACATACAGGTAGATGTATCCAGTCATTAGGAGGAAAGCTGTACACTGCAGGAAGATATCAGTGGACTGGTCAGGTGGACAGAAAAGTGGCAAATGGAATTCAATCCGGAGAAGTGTGAGGTAATGCATTTGGGGAGGGCAAACAAGGCAAGGGAGTACACAATAAATGGGAGGATATTGAGAGGTGTAGAGAAAGTGAGGGACCTTGGAGTGCATGTCCACAGATCCCTGAAGGTAGCAGGATAGGTAGGTAAGGTGGTTAAGAAGGCATACGGCTTACTTTTCTTTATTAGGTGGCACCTCCGACAGTGCAACCCTCCCTCAGTACTGCACTGGAGTGTCAGCCCAGATTTTGTGCTCAGGTCTCAGAGGTGAGATTGCTACCATTTGGTATCCTGCACAGTTAAGGGTGCCAGTCCCTGCTCATCATAATCAGGGCTGCCTCATATTTAAGTGGAGCATCTCTTTCCAACTGTAAGACCCTATAAAATAGGGCTTGCCGTGGCTTTGAAAATGTAAAATTTCTCTGGTAGATAATATAATTTTTGCTTAACCGTTTTAATGAGGGTGAGGTACGACAATCCCTTCTCCCGCCCCAAGAGTTGACCTTTAAAGTGAATCATTAAGCCTTAAAGCTCCACATTGTTCCTGCAAAGTGATTCTGTCAGCATTGTTCATGGTGAAGAGTCTGAAGAGGCAAATTCATCTTGAATGGTAGGGCAAAACAGGCAATAGCGAATCGGCCGCCTGTTTTATGCTCCTTTACACTTTGAAGTCAATGGAAATGAAAATCAGGTGGAGTGCCAGACAAGTGCCAGGCAATGACCATCTCCAACAAAAGAGATTCTAACCACCTCCCCTTGACATTCAACGGCATTATATTGCCGAATCCCCCACCATCAATACTCTGGGGGTCACCATTGACCAAAAACGTAACTGGACCAGCCACATAAATACTGTGGCTACAAGAGCAGGTCAGAGGCTGGGTATTCTGTGGCGAGTGACTCAGCCCCTGACTCCCCAAAGCCTTTCCACCATCCACAAGGCACAAGTCAGGAGTGTGATGGAATACTCTCCACTTGCCTGGATGAGTGCAGCTCCAACAACACTCAAGAAGCTCGACACCATCCAGGACAAAGCAACCCGCTTGATTAGTACCCCATCCACCACCCTAAACATTCACTCCCTTCACCACCGGCACACCGTGGCTGCAGTGTGTACCATCTACAGGATGTACTGCAGCAACTTGACAAGACTTCTTCGACAGCATCTCCCAAACCCACGACCTCTACCACCTAGATGGACAAGGGCAGCAGGCACATGGGAACACCACCACATGCACGTTCCCCTCCATGTCACACACCATCCCGACTTGGAAATATATTGCCGTTCCTTCATCGTCGCTGGGTCAAAATCCTGGAACTCCCTTCCTAATAGCACTATGGGAGAATCTTCACTACACGGACTGCAGCGGTTCATGAAGGCGGCTCACCACCACCTTCTCAAGGGCAATTAGGGATGGGCAATAAATGCTGGCCTTGCCAGCGACACCCACATCCCATAAACAAATTTTTTAAAAATTAGCCGAGACATAGAATATGCAGGGAGGTTATGCTAGAACTATATAAAACACTAGTTAGGCCAAAGCTTGAGTACTGTGTACAGTTCTGGTCACCACATTACAGGAAAGATGTAATTGAACTAGAGAGGGTACAGAGGAGATTTACGAGGATGCCGCCAGGACTTAGCTGTGAGGAAAGATTGGATAGACTGGGGTTATTTTCTTTGGAACAGAGGAAGCTAAGAGGTGATTTAATTGAGGTGTACAAAACTATGAAGGGCCTAGATAGACTGGATAGGAAGGACCTGTTTCTTTTAGCAGAGAGGTCAATAACCAGGGGACATAGATTTAAAGTGATTGGTAGAAGAATTAGAGGAGAGCTGAGGAAATTTTTTTTCACCCAGAGGGTGGTGAGGGTCTGGAACTCACTGCCTGAAAGGGTGGTAGAGGCAGAAACCCTCATCACATTTAAAAAGTACTTGGATATGCACCTGAAGAGCCTTAACCTTCAAGGCTACGGACCAAGTGTCGGAAAATGGGATTAGGCTGGGTGGCTCATTTTCCACCGGCGTGGACACGATGGGCTGAATGGCCTCCTTCTGTGCCGTAAATTTTCTATGATTCTATGATTATTTTAGATTGTGGTTGACCTCAGTGTTAAACATGTACCTTCTGCCCATTTATCTGGGTGTCAGCCATGGCTCAGTTGGTAGCACTCTTACCTCTGAGTCAGAAGATCATGGGTTTAAGTCCCACTCCAGAGACTTGAGCATATAATCTAGGCTGACATTCCAGTGTAGAATTAAGGGAGTGCTCTACTGTCAGAGGTACTGTCTTTTGGATGGGACTTTAAACCAGGCCTCATCTGCGCTCACAGGTGGATGTAAAATATCTCCTGGCACTATTTGAAGAAGAGCAGGGGAGTTCTCCCCAGTGTCCTAGCCGATATTTATCCCTCAACCAACATCACTAAAACAAATTACCTGGTCATTATCACATTATTGTTTGTGGGACCTTGCTGTGCGCAAATTGTCTGCCGCGTTTCCTACATTACAACAGTGACTACACTTTAAAAAGTACTTCATTGGCTGTAAAGTGCTTTGGGACAACCTGAGGTCGTGAAAGTTGCTATATAAATGTAAGTCTCTCTTTCTTTCTCTTGCCCCTTCCCCCCGCAAAGGCAACTTTAATCTCTGGGTTTTTGCTTCTCAAATGATAGCACCTGTGGCTGTGGGGTGAGACAGATGGAGTTTATGTTTTCCTGCACTTATCAGTAAAATGAAGCAAACCAAATTCATTAAAAACTGCACACATATCTGTTAGTGATGTTTACTTTCTGCTGTAGTCAATCCGAAGGGAAAGAATCCCGGTGAAGAGATTCCACAGGTGACTTTTAAAATCAGAATATTGTGAAATTCGTACCACTGAAATGAATGGAAAACTGAGGCTTGTCATGATTGGCATCTCAGTGGCATGATGACATCATAACAGTTTTAAGTGGTATCTTTTATATCCATCCTGAGTGAATATGGTCTAGATTCAACTCCAGATTCAACTCTGTCATATAGATCCATCTTCTTGGCACTATAATACATGTTGTCTTCACTATAAAGGGGAGGAGGGGCCTGGTCTAACTCTCGGGCCTATCTTTGATCTGTGCTGCTCGACTCTAAGGTGAGCAGCTAGTCAAACGGAAACACTGCTGACCTTACTGGGCACCTGCACACCTGGAGTTAGGGTCTTCAGTAGTGTATTGACCTCTGATCTTCCTTCTGTTTTATTTGGACAGAAATACTGGAATATATGTACATGGGGCAATTGGCAGTGCTGCCATGGTGACAGCATGTTCTGTCTAATAACGATTAGGGTTTTGTGATGCCCATCGAAATGTTCACATTTATATGAAGTCCTATCAATGCCAGCTTTTCCAGAAGAAAATGCTGCTGGCATTGTGGTAATTATTCTTTGCTTTTTATCTTTTGTTCCATTCTATTGTGTATTCTCTCTCCTTTCTTTCCATGTAAGGAGTCTTACAACACCAGGTTATAGTCCAACAGCTTTATTTGGAATCACAAGCTTTCGGAGCTTTCCTCCTTCGTCAGGTGAGTGTAGGATTCCGTAAATGCACAGCATATATAGTCAGAGAATATATATGCTGTGCATTTACGGAATCCTACACTCACCTGACGAAGGAGGAAAGCTCAGAAAGCTTGTGATTCCATCTAAAGCTGTTGGACTATAACCTGGTGTTGTAAGATTCCTTACATTTGTCCACCCCAGTCCATCACCGGCATCTCCACATCATGGCTTTCTTTCCATGGGCAGCAGGGGGCCAATGAACATGGGCAGAATTTTAACAGTGAAAAACGGGTGCGTTGGGGACAGGGGTGGGGGGGGGCACATTGAGAATTGCAACAATTTCAGACCCGCCCCAACTCGCTTCCAATCCGCCCATTTCCGGTTTTCACCGGGGCGGACGAGAGGCTCCCAGGGAGCGGGTTGGTCACTAAAACCTTTCAAGGAGGCTGCGGGCCTCCATTTTGAAAGGTTTTGCGGTTTTAACCCCTGGGGGCTGGGATTTCTGGGCCTTTTCCTTCACGCCATGCGAAAGGAGGCGAGAAGGCTGGAAACTGCAGGTAAGTGCCTTTCTGGCACAGCTTGTGGGACCGGAGGAGCAGGAGTGCTTCCCCCAGGCCCAGCAAGCCTACCGGCAGTGACCCTCCCCCAACAATCGCGGACACTCCCTCCCCCATCTCTGATCCCCCTCCCCCAACGAGTGCGGACCCCTGCGATGACCCCTGATCCTGATCCCCAGCGATCGCGGATCCCGCGATGGCCCCCGTCCCAACCCTCCCCTTCTCGGTGACTGACACCCAATCTCTCCCCCCATGGCTGATTCCTCCGATGACTGACTTCCCCCACCCCCCCCCCCGTGACCCCATACCCATCGATGCCCCCATGCCCACCGGTGCCCTCATGTCCATTGGTATCCCCATGCCCATCGGAGCCCCCATGCCCACCCATGCCTTCCCACCCCATCCATACAATCAGTTACTTATCCGAAGACTTAACATTTCACGTCCTCTTCCTTGCTCTGCTCCCGTCCGACTAAGGTCAGCCTGTCAATGTTGGTTTGCCAGCCAGTCGGATGGCAAACCAACAAAAAAAAAATAAAAGATGTCCTTACGTCAAAATCGTACGGTCGAATTGTGGACGGGAAACCCGGTAGTACAGGTTTCCCCTCTGCAATTCGACCCTCCCTCCTCCTTCCCGGTTCTGGGTCAAAATCGTTGCCCAGGTTTCAGTTTCTCACTACTGGTGGTTTTGAGAGGTTGGGAGAAAGTGAAGGAAACTGGCTGAAGAAGCATGGATTGGTCCCCCAATAACAGGAGACCTAGTGAAGCAAAGAGATGTAGGAAAAGAAATGATATGAGTGGAGTGACACAAAGTGGAGAGAGGTGGTGATGGAGAGGGTGAATGGCAGGAAGCATGGAGAGCCAGAGAGAGCAAGGCATGCAAGAAACAATCAACAAGGAGAAAAAGTGAACGGCAGTGGGGAGCATGGGACATTGATGGGTAAAAGCCTTTACCAAGACTAGCCCATTGGGGAACTAAGTTTTCTTTTTCTGATTAATATTGTTATTTTCTCGGCTCTATCTTTCGTTCTTTGTCTCCTTTGATTTTTGCTAACTTTTACGAGTCTATGGGGGTTTCTTCATTCTTTGTGCCTTTGTTCGTTACTTACTGTGGTGCTGTATTTTTAGTCCCTGGTTCTCGTAACTTAGGTAGAACTGTCCACTGCCCTTTTAATTTCTACACCTGTTTTTAATGGCACTTTTGTCCGACTTGATTTCTTTACAATTTTTGTGTATTTTTCTCTCCTCTAGTTTTCTCTCCGATTTTCTTCCTTTACCAGAAGGTAGCTGTTCCTCAGGATTGGTTTCAAAGCTGCTGGTTGGCCTCCATTAACATCCAGATGGGGCCATTCATTCTTCATGGATGAGCCTGGACTGTCAGTAGACCATTCAACCATGGGGGACGTTAGACAGAAGCTAGCTCGTGCTGTCATTCAATATCCATGCTTGTACTCTTTGCATCACTGTGCAGTGCTCAGGAACAAGAACCCTGGTTGATTTTCCCCTCCCTCACCAAGAGTCACGGAGACCAGTTGTGGTATTCCCACCACCACTCTGGTTGAGATCAGCTAACCTAGCACAGATCAGGGATTGAGCCAGGAACCTTTGGTCCTTATGGCTTAATTCAACATCCTGACCTGTATTTTTGACAAATTCCTCTTTTCTTTGTAACATCGTAGCAACCTGGTTGTGATTTTGCTACTAAATATAGACATATGGCATAGAAATAATGCTTTGTATGTATAATTTACACACCTGTGTTAACACATCCGATGATGTCGGGAAATTTTAAACTCAAACCCTGACATTAGGTACATAGTTACAGAGAGTTACATGAGGTAAATTTTAACAGGAAACCAGGAAGAGGACGGGGGGATGGGGGGAATTCCTGACTGGAAACCCAGAAGTACGGGTTTTCTGGACATCCTCACGATTTTGAAGTAAGGACGTCTTTCAATTTTTTTGTAGGTTTCCTGCCCGACAGGCCAGCCAGATTGACAGGCTGGCCGTCAGTCGGACGGGAGAACAGCCAGGGCGCAGATGCTATCAGATAGTCTTAGATGGGGGGGGGGGGGGGTCAGGGGTCATCGAAGGGGTGGGTCATTGGGCAGTCGGGGAGGGGTCGGTCATCGGGGGAGGTCAGCGGGGCTGGCGGTCATTGGGGGGATTATCAGGGGCTCAGTCATGGAGGGGGTCGGACATTGGGGGGGGGATTGGAGATCGTGAGGGGTTGTTGGAGATCGTGGAGGGTAATCGGAGATAGTGAACAGGGGGAGTCAGTTGATCACGTGTGTGGGATTGCAACAGGTCGGCTTGTTAGGCCTGGAAGAAACACTCCTGCTCCTCCTGGCCCACAAGCAGTGCAGTAAAGGCATTTACCTGTTGAGCCGGGCCTTCTCACCTCCTCTTACGTGGCGAGAATCAGAAGGCCCGACCCCCAAGAGTTAAAAATAAAAAACCTGTCAAAATGGAGGCCCGCAGCCTCCTTAAAAGATTTTACTGACCGACCCGTCTCCTGAGAGCAGGCTGGTCGCCCGCCCCTCGACCCACCTCCGTTAAAACCAGAAGTGGGCAAGTTGGAGGCGGGTTGGGGTCGGGTTTTACATTTTTACAATTTTTACCTTCCCACCCGCCCCCAACCCACCGGGTTAAAATTTACCCCATAGAGTCTACAGCACATTCAGCCCAACTTGCCTATGCCGGCGTTTATGCAACCTATCAGCATATCCTTCTATTCCTTTCTCCCTCATGTGCTTATCTAGCTTCCCCTTAAATGCATCTATGCTATTTGCCTCAACTACCCCTTGTGGAAGCACGTTCCACATTCTTACCCCTCTTTGGGTAAAGAAGTTTCTCCTGAATTCCCTATTGGATTCATTAATGATTATCTTATATTGATGACCTCTGGCTTTGGACACTCCCACAGGCGGAAATATTTTTTCTACATCTACCCTATCAAACCCTTTCATTATCTTAAATACCTCTATCAATTCACCCCTCAGCCTCCTCTTTTCTAGAGAGGAGCCCCAACCTGTTCAGCCTTTCTTGATATGTATATCCTCTCAGTCCACAATTTACAACATTTTCCAAGTCAATTAGTTGAGTGCGCTCAGAATTGAATCAGTTCATCTTTCGTCCCATAGGAAGCTGCTGCTGCAGTCAAAATTGGCAGCCACAAGGCAAGAATGCTCAAACTGTGTATAATGACAAAAAAAAATAATGCAGTCAATCAAATGTTTTAATCTCATGGGATACTGTTACTACCTGGCTGCTTTTGTTTCAAATTGATGCCGTTTGCAGGTTAAAATTTTTAATCAGCAATGCATTAGCCATTTTTTAAAAAAAGAAAGCACCTGATAGTTATGCATGCAAATGTCCTTCAATAAAACCATTAAAAATACCACTTTCATAATAACATTCTGTTCTTTACTGAAAATATTGAGATATGAATTTCAAATTAAAAAAGAAAACACGGAGCTGTAATGTTTACAAAAGTGCAGGCATTGGAGAGGGAGAGGTAAGGTAACCTTAATGCTGCTTTGTACAGGTGAAGAAAAGTTGGACTAAATACAAACACTTAAGAACATAAGAAATAGGAGCAGGAGTAGGCCAAAGGGCCCTCGAGCCTGCTCCGCTATTCAATATGATCACGGCTGATCTTTGACCTCAACTCCACTTTTCAGCCCGATCCCCATATCTCTTAGAGTCCAAAAATTTATCGATCTCAGTCTTGAATATACTCAACGACTGAGCATCCACAGCAGTCTGGGCTAGAGAATTCCAAAGATTTGCGACGCTCTGAGTGAAGAAATTCTCCTCATCTCTGTCCTAATTGTCCGACTCATTATCCTGAGATTATGTCCCCTAGTTCTAGAATCTCCAGCCAGGGGAGACATCCTCTCAGCATCTACCCTGTCAAGCTCTCTTAGAATCTTATATGTTTCGATGAGATCACCTCTCATTCTTCTAAATTCCAGAGAGTATGGGCCCATTTTACTCAATCATTTCTCACAGGATTCCTCTCATCCCAGGAATCAATCTAGTGAACCTTTGTTGCACCGCCTCTAAGGCAAGCATTTCCTTCCTTAGGTAAGGAGACCAAAACTGTACACAGTACTTGCAGTACCTAATTGCTTGCTGTACCTGCATGTTAACTTTCTGTGTTTTGTGTTCAAGGACACCCAAATCCCTCTGAACACCAACATTTCTTAGTCTCTCACCTTTTAAAAAAAATCCTGTTTTTCTATTTTTCCTACCAAATTGAATAATCTCACATTTCCACATTATACTCCATCTGCCACCTTCTTGCCCACTCACTTAACCTGTTTATATCCCTTTGAGGACTCTTTGCATCCTCCTCACAGTTTACTTTCTCACCTAGCTTTGAATCATCAGCAAACTTGGATACATTACACTCGATCCCTTCATCTAAGTTATTGATATAGATTGTAAATAGCTGAGGCCCAAGTTAAACCGAGCTAAATAACAGATTTACTGGGCTCGATTTTGAAATGGTGGCAGGTTAGCAGCGGTGGGGTGGGGGGGGTGGGCGTGAACGTGCGTGTAGCAAACCCGCATAAACAAAATTTACCGTTTCCGGCGCGATCGCATGGTGATTGCTGATGATTAACGTGCTCTCCGGGTTTTGCGCCCTGGCTGGCTCCTGTCAGGAGTTACAACGCGAGTGGGGGGGGGTGGTGAGAAAGAGAGAGAGCGAGACGTCATCCGGCACTGGAATGGAAGATTGGTGGGGGGGGGAGGGGAAGATCGGGGGGGGGAGAGGGGGTGAAGAGGGAGACATCGGGGGGTGAAGAGGGGGACATCAGGAGGACATCTGGGGGGTGAAGAGGGGGACATTGGGAGGACATCGGTGGGGGTGAAGAGGGGGACATCGGAGAGGGAGACATCGGAACAGAGTGGAAATGAGGTTGATTTTGTGATTTAACTTCCTTCTACGGTTTTTGATGTACTTTATTTTGCTTCTTTTTCCCTGATCGAGGCGTGAATCAGAAGTGGTGAGCAAGCCGCCCAGATAAGTTAAAAATCATTATAATCACTTAATCTGTCACAAGTAAAGTGCCTTAAGTACCTCAATGAGGTACATTTGGCTTTTTAACTGTCATATGCCGGCGGGACTTCCAGTTTCGGTCCCCCCGCGGGCACACAGGTGGGTCCCAGGGAAACTCGAAAGTCGGCAGGTTGGAGACGGCTTCCGAAGCTGAACGGGATTTTGGCGATTTTCGGAGCCCCCAACGCACCCTCAATTTCCCCATAAAATTGAGCCCACTGTCACACCACGGACATTGTAAAACCAGGAACTAGGGGGTGATTTTAAACCCCAAGAACAGATGGATTGGGGGCAGGTGGGAGTTGAAAATACTTGTTTTTTGGGTTGCGACTGCAACCCGGCTTTATTTCCAGGTTTAACGTGGGCCCGGAAAAGTACAGGCTTCCCACTGGGAATGCCAAGTCCAAAAATTTTCCGGTCGCGACCCAAGAAAACAACTATTTTCAACTCCCACCCGCCCCCAACCCACCCGTTCTTGGGGTTTAAAATCACCCCCCTAGAATCAAATATACCCATATATGTCAAAAAGGCTGCAATTCATATTCCATCAGCATGCAATTAGGAAACCTGTTCTTGGGATGGGAGGAAGAAGAAAAGATAAATTAAAAATAATTTTAAAAGTGCAAAATCCATCAGTCTTTGATCAGGGAGCGAGGTGATGCTGTCCACAGAACCCCCTCCTTTAAAGCTATTTTTTCACTGCAATCTTACACAAGCAAGAGCTTAATAAGCCACGTCATATATTCCATGTATTTGTTTGAGGGAAAAAAATAATCCTAGCAAAACCATTCCTGCAGAGACTTTAAAATGGGACAAGTGCGGCAGCCATGACAATTGAATTGTCACGTAATGTCATGAGCAGGATTGGCTGCAGGCTGCAGGCCTTGGGTCTGCCAACCTGTTCAAGCTTGGTTGGGCTAAGAATTTACAGTCGTGTCATTCCTTCTTGCTGCTTCCAGGTTTTCAGACAGTACAGTGAGTCTCGACAGCAGTCTGTTAAGCTCACTGTGCATTGAGATGGGAAGTTAATGTGGATTGATTTGACCCAAATGAACTTCAGAATGCTCAGCTATTCCCCGTATTAGCACCCTAGTGAGCCAGCACTTACACACTCGTGCCTAGCAGCACTTAATCATGCAGGTGTGTCGCGTGCAATGTACACAGAGCAGCATATAAAGTTTGGCTCAGTCGCTTATGCTGGGATGCAATCCAGAGGAAATGCTGATTAAATCTAAGTGAGGCGACCTTAGGATCTTGTATAGTTACCGTGCCTAGCATCAGCATGCTGCTTTACCTTGTGGTGTAATGTGATCTAACTTTGCCTCAGTTCTGATCAAATCCGACCCAAGCTCCATGTAAAGGGTTTAACAACAGTTAACAGATCCCTTGTCACTTCTGGCTGGGTATAGGGGAAATGAGAGAAAAGCAGAAACAATTCATAATAAAGTGCAGGTTGTACTGGAGAACTAAGTGGAATATTACAGGTTCATTCCTTCTAACCCTGCTTGTGGCCTCTTGTATGGAGCTGTGGTACAAGGCACATGCATACATATACACACATATGTAGTATCAAAAATATTACTCATAATACATGCATTATTATAACATCTTATCACATCAAAACATCTCAGGAGCACGTCACAATGAATTACAAAGTACAGTGTCTGTTATGTAGACAAATCTGTTCGCCTACTATGGGTGAGATCACCTGTTGACTCTCAAGACTCTTTTTTCCTTCATATTAATTTTTCTCCCCTCTTTAGGCTTTCGTCACATCCCTTTCCCTGCCCAGCCAGCCATATAGCTGGATGCTAAGAGGTCTACAAGAGTGCCTGGAATAACTAGCCCTTTTTTTGTCAGGCCAGGATTTTTCCATTCTTCATGAATCTTGCTCCCAATGAGAACTTAGCCATGTCTTTGTGCATTGGGTTCATGAACATTCCCTTGTACAAAACTTTGGGGGAAGATTTTCATTTCGGGCATATATCGGGTGGGTGGGTGGGGTTGGGATGTGCGCACTGCCCGTCTGATGCATTCGTGGGAGGCCCAATCATTTTCCACAATCAGGTCTAATTAACATTGCATCAGCAAGCTGCCATCGTGAAACGCGCTCCTTGTAGGCAGCCTGCTGATCTGGGGGCAGGAAATCCGACGGGGTGGGCAACCTTCATGGACCTGTAGCAGCAACTTAAATGATTTGCGTATTTAATGAGATCCCCCACCACCATTTCCGGTTGGAGGTCTGACTGCCTAAACCGAAGTCCCCTCAAAACAGGTGGACAACCTGCAGTAAGTCGGCAGGTCAGTCCTCCGTGTGATTTTGGGTGTGTAGTGAGAGAAATCGTCACCTATACACCACAGGTGGCAACTGTATATCCTTCTTCATCGGTAGAAATTGTAAATTGGCAAAATAGAAATTGAATTCATTAGTGTTGGCTCAGTGGTAAGACTCTTGCTACTGTCTCTGAGACTTGAGTACACGATGTAGGCTGACACTGTTCAGTGCAGTATTGAGGGAGCACTGCAGTGTCAGACCTGCCGCCTTTTGGATGAACTGAGAATCCATCTGCCCTCTCAGGTGAACATAAAAGATCTCATAATACTATTCGAAGAAGTGCAGAGGAATTCTCCCGGTTTCCTGGCCAACATTTATCCCTCAATCAGCATCACTAAACAGATGATTTGGTCATATATTTCATTGCTGCTGTGGGACACTGCTGTGTGCAAATTGGCTGCCATGCTTCCCTACATTTCAGAAATACTTCATTGTGAAGTACTTTGGGTTCTGAAGTTATGAAAGGTGCTATGTAAATGCAAATTCTTTCTTATTGCTACATTCCATTGTAAATGTGAATGCACTTAATAATTCTGTGTATTTGGACTAACTAGTTACTTTATTTTAATCGTGTTTACCTCTTCTATTGAAATACATCTTTTGTGGATTCTTTGCAAATTTAACAATATCAAGATGGGATTTTCTTGTTGGAGATATCTGGGACCAAGGTTACTGCTATACACCAACTAGATGGTAGACCCACTCACACAATGGCAAAAAGCTAGAACAATGGCCGCCACAGCACAAAGTTCACTTAATGAATACATGGTTTTGAGATGCCTGCTCGAGGTGTGCCATGAGGAATGGAAATGATGTTACAGTTACAAATAAGGAAGAAGTAATGGAAGATTTTGAACAATCTAAAAGAGCGGTCCCTTCAAGATATTCTAATTGACATCATCAGCATGTAAACCTAGCCAACTGTTCTCCGCTGTAGCTTGCTGGAGAGGAGGCAGGCTCAGTTAGAGCATGGACATCAAAGGAAGATCATGTTATGAGAGCTAACATGTTGTCATCCCATAGAACAGACTTGTTACAGGTTGGCACTGATGCTTTTATTTACGATACCCATATTCAATAGCAAATCATGGATTTAGACTTTAAGTTCAGGTAGCACCTCCTCAGGACATGGCTGAAAACCAAATTGAACAGTAAAATACTATATACAATCTATGTGAATGTGTTCATGGCTTTTGCGATTGTGATTCATTCAAGTCCCTGAAGAAGCCCTGTAGCACACTCTGAGATCTATGTTTTATTCCATCAAAATAATTAAAAGAGTATATATGAATTAATTAAGACTGTTAAGGTCGAGCCGCAGCTCTTTCTAATATGTTTGACACTGTTTAAATTGTGATATTCCTTTATTGCGAATAACAGTTTTCAAAAGTTTAGAAATTCTATCCCATTTGGCACAATCTATCCATTGCTAAATCATATCACTGCATTTTATCTTTAGTGTGACATTGATGCAAGTGATTTATTTCCTTAAAGCAAATTATAATTGAACTTTTACAATGTATCAGACACATAAAAATTACATTGCATGTTTAATAAAATGTTGCCATTAAATTATTTTGGTCACATAATGACATTTTTCTAAAAATCCATTGTAATTATCTATGGCATTGTTGTATTGCTGTTGGATAGTAGATTAATTCTAAACCATAGGCTCAATTTTCCAAATGCGCATTCCTGATGTGGAGCCTCAGCAGCCGGGAGCGCACGTTGGAAAATTTGTGATTTCCTTAAACGTGTTCCCGGTGGGCGAGGCTCTGAACTGAGAGTACACATTCAGATCAGTTGGTGCCAATGCTGTTTTATTTATACTACCCATATTTAATAGAAAATTATGAACTCTTACTTTGAATTCAGATAGCACCCCCTCAGAAGATGATCAAAAACAAATCAAAGTAAAACAAAACTGCTAAATAAGATGTATGTGAATGTGTTTAATGCTTTTGCAATTGTGACTCTAGTCCCTCAAAAAACCCTGTAGCGCACTCCCAGATGATTAACTTCCTAATAAGTACTAGCTGTGCTCATATTTCAGAATCCTGCCCTTCCTTCGTATAACTAACTTGCCAGTCAGAGCTCAGTTTTCATTCTATTCCCTCCCTCCCCAAAGCATGCACACGCAGAGTTCTGTAATTCATGGTATTCATGATTGGCCTTTTAACAAAGGCTTAACAATCCTTAGCAAGTATTTTTGGCTAATTTTGATTAACACATTTTAGTGTGAGAGCAAGACTCAAGAGCAGTGATTAACAGTGGAATGAAAAGCCTGTTACCGTACTCTGCTGGTCTTGTTCCCCTGTTTACTCACAACTACTTTTTCATTTAACTTAACACCCAAAGGAGAATAATGACCGTAACGATTAACTTTCTAACTTGAACCCTTCAGCATCCTGAACAATTTGCCTGGATCATTTTCATCAATTCCTTTTATATAATCTTGAAAACTTAATTACATCATCTTGAAGCCCAACCTCCTTAACATTTCCTCATAAATTCCTAATACCCAGGATCATCATTGTTCTTTGCCTCCATACTTTCAATGCAGATTAAGTGACCTGAATTGCACACAGTACTGTAGATAGGGCCTGGCAATATATTGTGTGTCAACTGTGGCTCAGTGAAAACAGTCTCGCCTCTGAGTGGGTTCAATCCCCACTCCAGATACTTGAACACAAAATGTAGGTGGACACTCCAGTTCACTGCTGAGGGAGTGCTGCACTGCCGAGATGTTAAACCGAGGCCCTGTCTGCTCTCTGAGGTTGACGTAAAAGATCCCATGGCACTATTTCGAAGAAGAGGGAAGTTCTCCGTGGTGCTCTGGCCAATATTTATTCCTCAATCAACATCACCAAAAACAGGTTATCTGGTCATTGTCTCATTGCTGTTTGTGGGACCTTGCTGTATGCATATTGGCTGCTGCGTTTCCTATATTACAACAGTGACTACACTCCAAAAGTTCTTCATTGGCTGTAAAGCGCTTTGGGACGTCCTGAAGTCGTAAAAGGCGCTATATAAATGCAAGTCTTTCTTTATTGTGCAACAACCATACAGCCTCTTTTGATTTGTACTAGGTTCTTCTGCTAATGCAACCAAATACTTTATTTGCCTTTTTTACTGCAGCTAAGCACTGTACGGCAAGGTTTACTGTGTAGTGTTTGTAGTGGTTTTCAGGACATGTTCTCTCTGGGAGCTCAGCCTGCCCATAGAGCTCCACATAGCAATGACCCAGCTCCATAAGGTGTTTTTATGATGTGAGAAGAGTTCTTCTGTGGGTTAAAGAGTTGGTAATGTTCCATTTTATTTCTTCTTTGCCTTCACCCCAGCTGAAACTCCAGTTCATTATTGAATGTGCACTTGGAAATGAATTTCCTTATCTTTTTGAGCTAATCCACACTAATTTACAGGATAAAAATCTATCTATATGTTAATGATGTGATGTGTCGGTTTGTATGCATTTAGATTACACATTTTAAACATGCTGTGGTCTGATTGGTTGAGAAACATGGTAGCATCCTTAGTAATTATATAGCTCATGGTCTGTACCAAGTTTTATGATATCAAAGGGGGGAGAGAGGGAAACATATTATATAACTTTCTAAGAGCAATCGTAAGACTCACCTCTTGCTTTGACAAGTAGTCCACAGATATTTTCGCATTCATAAGCTCGATAAAAGACACCAGAGATTGCTGTCAAAATGGAGATGTAAATCTTCAACTTTCTCTTCTTTTCTCAGCAATTTTCTCCCCTCCACTCCTTTTTGCTCTTTGCTGAGTTGCAACTTCATGAGTGCCAGATACTGTATGGTAGCTCACTCAAGTGGCCAAATATGAACCATGGCAGTGAGTGTGAGCAGGCAATTTTACCACACAATGCATCACATCCAAGCCAATTCCTCGAATTGCCCAAAGTCTATGCATGCACACTTCCAGCAGGGATTGTTGGATGTTGTTCCAGAACAAGAACCTTGGTTAATTTTTTTCCCACCCTAACTAGTGAACACTGAGTTCAATTGTATGCCCCTCCCATTGACTCAGCTGAGATCAGCTAATTCAGCAGGGACTGGCCATCAAACCTGGGTCCCTCCTAGTCTTCGCTAGTCGTTAGATACAATGGGTGAGCCAACGGGAAAGTCCTTAGCTACACTTTTTTTGTTCCCAATTTTCTCCCCTCCCATCACTCTTCAAGGCTTTATCTCCTATTGGGATATGGCCCCATGTTGGCAACAGTCTTCTGGAGCTTCACCCAAGTGGCTGTTCTTCAAGCATGAGCCTTGCCAATGTCAACAGGTTGTTGAACTGGGGAGGTGTCACCACAGCTAAACTGAATCCCCATCTCATCCAACATCCACACACGTGCATTTTCCACCAGGAAAACAGGCAGGAGTGGAAACCTGGCTGAATTTTTATTACCCTCCTGCCCCTCCTTCCCACCCCCCTCATCCCTAGCCCAGGGGCACTGAGGCCAATTATAATGCCCTACTTCTGAGAAAAGTGGCTGAGAAAAGCTAACTTGGACCTGTCTAGGGATTGAAACCTGGATCTTCTTGCTTTGTATTGTTGAGTACCAATGCTTTTAACTATAAACACCCTGGGGAGCACCTTTTTAAAAGAAAAAAGTCCCTTAACTTTCTCTCTGGTCATCCTTAGTCTCACAGGGTTCCTGCAGCCGCAAGTTATGAGCAGTTTCCTTGCCTCTGACAGTGCTTCTCCATCCAGCTACTAGGAAAGAAGCTGCAGGGGTTTGAAGATGACTCCTCTTGCAGCTTTCACTGGGGTGATTCCTGGTTGTGCTCAGCACCTCCCCGCAGCATCATGGTTGATGGCTGAAATCAGAACTCAACAGAGTGAAAGGATTGAACCTCTAACTTTCCTTTCAGAGTTATGGCTTGTTGCTTACCCAATGTGCTGCATTGCTATGCCACCTGAACTTGCGAAGAGTGTTTTTTTGGGTTTTTACTTAATATTTTTAGGCACATCCATACTGTATTCTCCAAATAAATCAGTGGACTGATCCATCCCTGGAGTCGTCTCCTGGGACAATGTGGAGGCCCATGTGGGTGACAACTAGGAGATCCATGTAAGCAGTGTGGTAGAGTTAACCTGCCCGATGTTTTTTCCCTTTCTGTCCACAGAAAACGAGGTAGGGACAAGTGAAACTTTATGTCTGGAACGGAAGCCTGAGGGCAAATGTCAGTAAGGACTGAGATTCAAACTTGAGCCTCCCAATCAGCATTCCAACATTCAGGTGTTATAGCAGCTACAAATTATTATGCTTTTTTTTAATACCCTCATTCATAAAAAGTAGCAGAGTCAGTGCCAAAGTGTTGAACACTTCCATCATTTTCAGTGTTGCCAAGGAAACACCATCACGTCGGTGATGAAAACTCTTTTCTTTGTGAGCTAAGACAGACCAGCTAAGTGGTGGGTTATGAAAAAGATACAATACGATTGATTAAATCACAAAATAGAAAGTTACAAGGGCCCTGATATTTGTGGGGAAGGAAACGGGGGATCTGGGAGGAGTCCCGGGAGCGCAGAGGTCCTGCCGAATTTAATGACAAGACCTAATTTTTTATTCCGTTTCCTGCCCGGCAGCTGGGCAAATTGACTGTCTGGCCGGCTGCCAGGTGGGAAAGCCAGTGGTAGAAGGCCACAGCCGGGGGTCGGGAAAGGTGGGGGAGGGGTGGGTATGAGCCCGGCAATCGGGAGGGAGGGAAAGATCGGGGATTGGTGGGGAGCAGGGGGGGGTCGGAGCCCGACAATCAGAAGGGAGGGCATGAGAGAAGGATCGTGGGTTGGTGGGGGGAGGGGGGGACGGCAGATCGTGGGGCAGGAGGCTCGGGATTGGAGGTTAGAGGTCAGCCGATCGCGGCAGCGAAGAGAGGCCACGATTGGCAGAATGTTTGCTTGAGGGGCCGGGGGGAGCACTCTTGCTCCTCCTGGTTCACAAGGAGTGCTCTAAAAAGCATTTAACTTCTGCAGCCAGCTGCTCCCATCTCCATTTAGCTGCCAGGTTTCCCGAGTCTTGGGAAACCCGGCCGGCAACCGTTAAATTTAAATCAGGCTCCCAACTACACCATAAAAATGGCGGCAGACATGTACACGGCGGGGTGGGGACAGATTTTTAATTTGTAACCAACCCCCCCCCCCCCCCGCCCGCCCACCCTGATCTTGGGGGTTAGTATCAACCCCAAGATTTCAACTGCCTCAACAAAAGAAAGTCGGTGGGATCGTCACACCTTTCAACCACACCATCATCCTCCGATGCCTCCCCTCTGTTGTCCAGCTCAGTGAGACTACCTTTGCTTGGTTCCACTCTTATCTATACAATCTTGGCCAAAGCATCTCCATCAATGGCTTCTCTACCCACCCTCACACTGTTACCTTAAGTCACCAAAGATCTATCCTTGGTCACCTCCTCTTAGGAACATAGGAACAGGTGTGGGCCATTCAGCCCCTCGAGCCTGTTCCGCCATTCAATTAGATCATGGCTGTTCTGTACCTTAACCCCATTTACTCGCCTTCTCTCCATATTCCTTAACACCCTTACCTAATGAAAATCTATAGACCTCAGTCTTGAAAATGTCAATTAATCCAGCATCCAAAGCCTTTTGGGGGAGAGAGTTCCAGAATTTCCACTACCTTTTGTGTGAAAAAATACTTCCTGATTTCACTCCTAACTGGCCTAGCTCTAATTTTATGATTATGCCTCTTTGTTCTGGATTCCCCCATAAGAGGAAATAGTTTCTTTGTATCTACTCTATCAAATTCCTTTATCATTTTAAACACAGTGGAGAGGTCGAGTGATGTGTTGGCGATGCAGAGCCACATGATGCTCCTCGCCAGCATCATCTTGAAGACATGACGTCAGGTTCCAAATGTTCTCTGATGGCAACTAGCTCTACTTCTCCATCTCTCTCAACCCTTCCACTGCCTCCATTCAAATTGGAACTAAAAAATTAAATTATGAAGGAATATAAAAAGAAATAGTGAAGTATTCTACAGGCACATAAATAACAAAAGAAAAATCAGGATAGGGATAGGGCTACTAAGGGAGGTGCAAGATAAACACACAGGTAATGACAGCGAAATGGCAGAAATAATTGAATAGTTTGCCTCGGTATTTACCAGGAAGACTAACATGGTGGGCATGACATTAGAGGAAGAGATCAAAAAAATATAAAAACATTTAAGATAGAAAGGGGGAGATAATTGCTAAACTAATCAAGCTTAGAGAAGATAAAACCCCTGGTCCGGATGGATTGCATGCGTGCATATTAAAAGAAGTTAGGGAAGAGATAGCAGAGGCACTGTTACATATATATAAAAATTCACTAGAAAAGGGATTAGTGCCAGAGGACTGGCGTACAGCTAATGTCATTCCTATATTTAAAAAGGGAGAAAGAACAAGTCCGTGGGCCAGTTAGCTTAACGTCGGTGGTAGGAAAGATAATGGAATCTTTACTCAAAGGTGTAACAGAAAAACATCTGGCAAATGAAAATATAGTAAAGAATAGTCAGCACGGATTTCAGAAGGGAAAGTCATGCTTGACCAACCTTACAGATTCTTTGAAGAAGTAACAGAAAGAATAGATAAAGGTAATGCAGTCGATGTAATATATTTAGATTTTCAAAAGGCCTTTGATTAAAGCATTGTAGACTCATGACTAAGGTCAGAGCGTGTGGAGTCAGGGAACACGTAGCAGAATAGATAGCAAGCTGGCTGCAAAACAGAAAACAGAGAGTAGGGGTTAAGGGTAGCTACTCAGACTGGTAAAAGGTGGGAAGTGGTGTTCCACAGGGATCGGACCATTGTTATTCACAATTTACGTTCATGGTTTGGACTCGGGAATCGGAAGTACAATTTCAAAATTTGCAGACATCAAATTGGGGGCTGTAGTTAATGCTAAGGAAGAATGCATCAAAATGCAAGAAGACATTAATAAACTTGGAGAATGGGTGTGCAATTTCAATATAAATAAGTGTGAGAAGATGCATTTTGATAGGAAGAATAAGGAGGCCACCTACTGCTTGGATAATAAGAGTCTAAATGGGGTAGAGGAGCAAAGGGATCTGGGGCACAGATACACAAATCACTAAAAGTAGTGACACAGGTTAATAAGACCATAAAAATGGCAAACACTGCGATTCATTTCTAGAGAAATAAAATTGAAAAGCAGAGAAGTTCTGTTAAACTTATATAGAACCTTAGTTAGACCACACTTGGATACTGTGCACAGTTCTGGTCTCCATATTATAAAACAGATATAGAGGCTTTGGAGAAGGTACAAAAAAGATTCACAAGGATGATACCAGAACTGAGAGGATATACTTATCAGAAAAGGCTGAACAGGCCGGGGCTCTTTTCTGTAGAAAAGAGAAGGCTGAGGGATAACCTGATAGAGGTCTTTAAGATAATGAAAGGGTTTGATGGGGTAGACGTAGAGAAAATGTTTCTACTTGTGGGGGTGTCCAAAACTAGAGGTCATAAATATAAGATTGTCACTAATAAATTCAATTGAGAATTCAGGAAAAACTTCTATACCCAAAGAGTGTTAAGAATATGGAACTCACCACCACAAGGAGTAGTTGAGGCAAATAGCATAGGTGCATTTAAGGGGAACTAGATAAGCACATGAGGGAGAAAGGAATGGAAGGGTATGCTGATATGGTTAGATGAAGAGGGATGGGAGGAGGCTCATGTGGAACATAAACGCCAGCATAGATCAGTTGGGCCGAATGGCCTGTTTCTGTGCTGTAGACTCGATGTAACTCGATATCCCAATGCTCTCCTGGCCAGGCGGCCATTCTCCATGCTCTGTAAACTTCAGTTCATCCAAAACTCTGCTGCTCGTATCCTATTCCACACCAAGTCCTGTTCGCCCATCACACCTGTCCCTGCTGACCTAAGTTGGCTCTAGTCTTCCAAATTTAGCCTGAAATTTAATGTTCTCATCCTCATGTTTAATTCTGTTCATGGTCTTAACCCTCCCTGTCTCTATAACCTTCTCCAGCCCTGAAACCTCCCCAGAACTCTACGTTCCTCAGACTCTGGCCTCTTGTGCATGCCCCACTCTCTTTGACCCACCATTGCTTTCCATGCCTTCAGCTGTCTAGGCCCCATGCTTTGGAATTTCCTCCTTAAACTTCTCTACCTCAACTTTACCACTCCTTTTTTAAGACCCTCCTTAAAACCACCTCTTAAAAAGATGCTATATCAATGCAAGTTGTTGTTTTGCTTTCATGAACACAAACAAATTGACTTATAGCTGTCATGTCTTAAATGTACCTCACAACTGTAAATACCTCATGAAGATCATAATAGAAAAATTAACTTTGGAATTCTTCTGGTTTTATCAGTGATTTTTACAAAATCGGAACCATTTTTATAGGAATACTCTGTGAAGTTGTACACAGTAAACATTGCACAGCATTTAAGATGGTTTATTAAAAAAAATCTTCCAGGTTTATATCCCCAATTTGGGGGAGGAGGTGTTTGGATGGTACTGGGGATTTGTGTCACCACTGATTTATGTGGCCTGCTTATATGATGTTTTGCAATGTGCTATTTGTAGTGTCCCCTCCCCTGACCTCTCCCCTCCAGACTACACAGATTTTGGGGTTGTCTTGTTTCAAGATCCCCAATGGTCTGATCTTGGTCATGTAATAGTTTTAAAATATAACAGTGAGGAAGTGTCAACTTCTGCAATATGCCAACCTTGAGCAGGGCAGTAACGATAATATCATGCCTTTGCGGCATTGCTCTCATTATTTTTTTTAATGTACCATTATTTGAGGTCAGGAAAGTAATTTTCTCCCCTTCCCTAGTATCCTGGGCCACAAATCAACTTCAGGTGAGCTACTTCCTCCTAGTCCTGTGTTCACTGATATTCTTGGCTAGCTGCTAAGACGTTCACAAGACTATCTACTCGATTTGCCCTACCTCCCCTTTGAGAACTATCATGCCATTGTTTAGAGACTGTCATCTATGCCATGACCATGGAATTTGACTGTCAATTTTCTTCTTTCTGATTGTGGTGTGGTGGGGCAAGACTTGCAGTCACCATTCTGCCCTAGTCGTGACCTTGTCCCAAGCTCTGTAGACAGGGTCATTTGCATAAAAGGAGCTGTTGTCGAAGCCATATATGGTGCTCCGTAGGCAATTTCCCCCCCTTTCCTTCACAAGGGGCCAGGATTTTCAGAGTGGCACCTTGCTGTCCTGATGGGGTGTGTGATTGATTGCCAAAAGGAAACTGGCATTGTGGGCCCCACTTCCACCAAGGTGTCATTCTCTTGCATTTGGGCCAAAGGAGTTGGATTTGGCAGGATCTCTGGTGGGCGATGTCCTACCTTCTCTTCTGACGTTGCTTCTCGTTTCTGTCCCCTCCCATCAGAATTTCTCATTGTGGGGGGGAAAAGGACGAGCTCTGGCAGAATGGGGTCCTGCCCCAAATTCCGGCATCACTGCCCGACCGTGGAACTCGCTCACACGCCCAGGAATTATAGATCCTCTGTATTATTCTTTTTTCCGGTTGGGTATTTTTCACATTATTATTTCAACAAATATATTACTCAAAATCTTCCCGACCCCCTCCCCGCACAAAAAAATTCTACTCAATCATATTCCAGCAATAAAAACGAAAACCCTCTACTATAAAGTCCTAAAAATAAAGTTTATCACATAAGAAACATAAACATTCCTTTAAAAGCAATCACAGTTACCCTCTAATCTTGGCTCCAGTAACTCCCATTCCCATTCCACAAGCAGCATTACGCAACTTGTCTGGCCTCTGAACATCCTGGATTCAGGGTACAACTTCCCCTCGCCGAGTACACTGACCACCCCCCACCCCCAACCAACGAACAACCGGACAACATTTTGGTTATCTTTGCCCATACCACAAAAACAACTTACAAAGAAAAGCATTTGAAGATGGAAAGGTACTTCTTCCCATTGCTTTGGCCTCCCTCTGGCTCTGTCCCAAATCTCTGGAATGGAGTCATTGACTTATTGGGGGTGGGCGCCCATGCCTGTAGCCATGTAGCAGGAGCAACCACCCGGGGAATCAGCAGAAAATCAGAGCAGCACCCTACCACTCCAAAGGGGAATGCAACAGTCCAGTTGGAGCAAAGATAAACAGTAAAGGGGGTGAGTTTTCACTGGAGTCCTCTCACGTGACTGCCGTAACTTCGGTGGAAAAACTGCAGAAACCCCGGGAAAATGGCATAAACAGCCGAAGTTATGACAGATGAGCAGAAGAACTCCTGCGGAAATTCATCCCCTGTGTTTTTATCCTGGTCGTCTGGTGGCACATGGATCCAAGCCCCTGCTCAAAAAGGTTGGGCATCCCAGTTTATGGCACCGTTCAAAGAAGGCCAGGGAGTTCTCTTGATGTCCTGGGCAATATTCTTCTCTCAGCCAACAGCCATCAAAAGCAGTTTAACTGAGCTTCCCTCTGGTTTGCTGTTTGTGGGAATCTGCTGTGCTCAAAATGGCTGCCGTGTTTGCTAACACAGCAGCAGTTGTTGCACTTCAAAGTATTTAATTGTCTGTGAAGCGTTTTGGGATACGGTGTTATATAAATGTACATCTCTTGTTTTCTTTGGCAGTGGAGCACAGTGGCAAGAGGATATTTTACAGCTGCTACCCATTTCCTGTAGTAGTACTGGTTGTGGAATCGGTTGGTCATAATTTAGTTCTGCAGGGACATCCTCTTTCAATAGGTATAAAGAGTACTAGAGATATTTATGAACTACTGTAATTAGGATTCCTTTCTTTCCCCCCCCCCCCACTTTAAATAGCTCACCAGATGTTAGCATGCCTTTTCTGGGCAATATCATTTGTAAATGACTGCAAAATGAGAGACCGTGGAGCCTGAGTTTCCCTTATCGTGCGAGCTCAAAGTCAGACACACAATCATATCCAACTGTGCTAAATTGTAATTTTCCTTTCTGGGTACTGATAGTTACAGTAAATGAGTCAGTTAGTCACTAACACTGCTTCTTCATCCTTTTCTCGTTGCATATGGAAGTTAATGATGAAGACAGTGACTAAAACTGTAGTTAGATTACCTGTTGGTTTTTGTATATTGGCTATATAATGTGTGGGTGGGTGCAGGGGGTAGGGTCTGAGGTTTACCGGACAATACAGTATTCCCGTGAAAATTCTAATGTTAGATTCCTTCCATAACTTTTTATTTTGTTTGAAGCAGTTTTTGATGTAGCTTAATATTTTGGTCAAATGCCTCAATTGTTTCCCCTATTTGCAGTTCTTTGCATTTCTCTTGGTTTGTTAGCTCACGTGAATGCAGATCAGTAAAGGTTGGTCTATCTCAATGGCCCGAAGGCTGCTGAACTGATCTATTTATAAGGAGCAGTCTGGACACACTGTAAAGAAATGTAGATTATGCACCAATTTATAAGTGTACCAAAATAACCATGTGCATGTTTTTCATGCAGCTGCCCCTTGAGATCATGTCCATCATGAACTTGTCTATCTCACCATCTGTGCCAACTTTCATATTGTGTGTAACTTTTGTACAACAGAGTTCCAATACAGAGCACAGACATAGGCCAAGGTCTAGAGGGCAGGAAGATGGGAAAATTGGTATGTGGAGAAAACGTAATACAAAGAACGAAGGCCAAGGCGCTCTTGCTGAGCAATCTTCAGTAACTCTCCTGCAAAGCAATGGAGGTCAATTTCAACTTCAACAAAGGCTGAAATCTGGTGGTAGCAGATCGGTCGCCCATTATACATGAGGGAAAATCAGGCAGGGTGTATAACGGGCGACCAATCCGCTACCACTAGTTTTCCACCCTCCGTTGAAATTGAAAATCAGTGATGCACTTCGAGCAGAGGGAGAGAGGGTTGATGTTGTGTATAAGGACTTTCAAAAAGCATTTGATAAAGTATCACATAATAGACTTGTTACTAAAATTAAAGCCCATGGGATTAAAGGGACAGTGGCAGCGTGGATACAAAATTGGCTAAGGGACAGAAAGCAGAGAATAGTGGTAAACAGTTGTTTTTCAGACAGGAGAGAAGTATACATTGCTGTTCCCCAGGGGTCAGTATTAAGACCACTGCTCTTTTTGCTATATATTAATGACCTGGACTTGGGTATACAGGGTATAACTTCAAAGTTTGCAGATGACACGAAACTTGAAAATGTGGTATAAACAATGTGGAGGATAGTAACAGACTTTAGGAAGACTTAGGCAGACTGGTGAAATAGGCAGACACATGACAGATGAAATTTAACGCAGAGAAGTGTGAGGTGATACATTTTGGTAGGAAGAATGAGGAGAGGCAATATAAACTAAATAGTACAATTTTAAAGGGGAGTGCAGGAACAGAGAGACCTGGGGGTGTATGAACACAAATCTTTGAAGGTGGGAGGACACGTTGAGAAGGCTGTTAAAAAAGCATATGGGATCCTGGGCTTTATGAATAGAGCCATAGAGTACAAAAGCATGGAAGTTATGCTAAACCTTTATAAAACACTGGTTGGGCCTCAGCTGGAGTATTGTGTTCAATTCTAGGCACCAGACTTTAGGAAGGATGTCAAGGTCTTAGAGAGGGTGCAGAAGAGAATTACTAGAATGGTACCAGGGATGAGGGATGTCGGTTATGTGGAGAGACTGGAGTGAAGCTGAGGTTGTTCTCCTTAGAGCAGAGAAGGTTAAGAGGAGATTTGATAGAGGTGTTCAAAATCATGAATGGTTTTGACAGAGTAAATAAGGAGAAACTGTTTCCAGTGGCAGAAGGGTTGGTAACCAGAGGACACAGATTTAATGTGATTGGCTAAAGAACCAGAGGCGACAGGAAGAAACATTTTTTTAGGCAGCAAGTTGTTATATTCTGGAATGTACTGTCTGAAAGGGTGGTGGAAGTAGATTCAATAATAACTTTCAAAAGGGAATTGGATAAATACTTGAGGGGAAAAATTTGCATGGCTATGGGGAAAGAGCAGGAGAGTGGGACTAATTGGATAGCTCTTTAAGGTGCCGGCACAGGCACGATGGGCCGAATGGCCTCCTTTTGTGCTGTATCATACTATGATACTATGAACACAGTCCATAAAAACCCAGCAGAACTGTATGGGCTCAAACTTCCGACAGCACCAATGCACAACGAAGGCAAGACGAGACCTCCGCCTGCTTCAAGGTCATGGCGCAGACCCCGCCAGAAATGGCAGAGTCAGCTAATTTAATTAGGCAGAGGCGTGTAGGCTGTATACGTACAGGCTGTAATACCTCAGATACATTGGGGTGGGGAATGGAAAATAGTGAAGGGGTGGGAGTTAGACCCCAAATTGGCACTGATTGGCTGGTGGGGGGAGGAGAGGGGTGAGACTATCTGGGTGGCGAGAGGGGAGAAAGTACCCAGAGAAGAGGTAGTGCAGCAGAAGGATGTAAAATCTGCTGCTACTTAAAGTGCCACGGCAACACTGGAGGAAGCAGGTAACCTGGGTGACAAGGATGGGCAGCCACATCGAAGAAATGAGCAGCAAACGTTAAGGAGCATGTCCTTGTAACAGGATCAGGAAGCCTCAATTTTGCCCAGAACCCAATTGGAATTTAGAGCCCTATGTCAAATGCAAACAGTAATGTTTAGTACAGTTGTGAGTATTGCTAACCGTTTAGATTTGTCTCTTACGGCTGTGTAGTTAAATTTAAACCCACATGTAATTACAGCATTTATTGAATGGTATTTAACCCAGCCTGGAAAGTCTGGTACTAGCAGCAAGCCGTCTAGACATTACTTGGTTTGAGACTGGTTGAGTGGCCATCCTCACACAGGATCTGCTGATATCTGCTCAGTTTACTCAACACAGTGTCTTGTGCACACCCATATAACAAAATCTATGTTTGTTTCAGATTTGAGTGTGGCAGAATGGATTAGTTATTTCTTTTGGCAAATGTGTTGTGTCTACCACATACACCGTGAAGTTTGATTAGAACCCAAGTACTTCTGTGTTTTTATACTAAAGGAGGTAGTTATGATCTGCTAACTAAAACCTCAGTCGCAAGTTTGACTGTTCAGAGGAGTCCATGGTCTTAAAGAGGTAACATGGGTTTATGTAAATTGATTTAAGTCTTATGCTGGGGGTTATAGGTTTGTAAATTAACTTGGTTTTCCAAATTCCCTTTATATGCCTGTGTGACAAGGGATGTTTCACTATCTAATCCTCTTCCAAACGTGCTGAAGGGCAGATATCACTGCCTCATGCACCTGATAGAGTGAGACCTTAAGTTGTCAGTCACCATATTGGGAATGCCACAGACAGGGTCGTCCTCCTCTTCACTCCAGCATCAGATAGCAAATCTTTTCATTTGTAGCCGGTGTAGCTGGTTTCTTGATTGTCATAATGGTGTCCATTACTCCTGAGGCATACCTTCATGTGTAATCTTTGCTGTTCAATAGCCAAGCTGTCAATTGCAGACCAGCTGGTGTACGGTGCCACAGCCTGTCTTCCATCTGTGAGAACAGATCCTCCTTGACTGGAAGAGATAGCAAACCTAAAAACCATGGCTAATCAAAAAACAAGGGAAGGAAATAATAATATTAGCTTTCACCCCCAGTTGTGGTCAGCCTATTGAGGACAAAGACCCTGCTGTCCAAGTGTGTGGAGTAAAACCTATTTGCCAACGATTCCATCTGTAGCGTATCAAGTCCATTCAGAGGTGTGCTGTGCTTCTGCTCAAGAGAAGTTCTAGAAGGCGGCTCATCACCACATTCTCTGGACAACTAGGGATGGGCAAAAAATGTGGCCTGGCAAGTGTCACCCACATCTTGAGGGAAAATATTGAAAAATAATTGTACCAGGGCCAGATTTGCAGTCATTCATGCAGGTGAAAAATTATGTTTCTCCAAGTCTGTTGATGAATTTACGTACCTTGGAGTTAGTTGCCTGTGCAGATAGAACTCAAATCTGGTCTTAAAATCTTCTAAATTTCGTCAGGCTGTTTGGGGTGCCTTTGTTTAAGTGGTCGTAAACCTCCCAGGAGTGACCGGTTGCTCTGTGCCTGTCTGCCACACAAATGAGCTTGCATTCAGCTAAGGGTTCAGCTGGACAGTAAGTGCCAAGGAAAACTACAGTTGTTTTAGTCCAGTATTCTCCCAAGATGTTGATCTGGTTTCTCTGCTATCAAGTATAATGGGTAAGCATCTATCTAGCTGCACTGAAAGAGGGAAATGTGATAAAGGCTGCAGTACTAGGCTATACAATTGGACTAAAGACATAAGTCTGCCATGAGTGATTATAAGAATAGCTCATACCTTTAGCCCAGATTCCCTGAGGTGCGTCCTTGGTCATATTCAGTTTCAAACCGAGACAGTGGTCAGCAGATTCTAGATAGCAAGAAAATATTCTTGTGACAAGGAGGCAGTGCCTTCAAAGACTGAAACTTGGCTCCTCTCTTTTGCAAAGATGTTCTATGCAAAAAACTGTTCATATAGGCATCTGTGTACTTACTAGCTTTTTGTGTGAAAAGAATTGAAGGGAGTGAGGCATCAACTGGAACCACCCAATCATAGGAACATAGGAACAGGAGTAGGCCATTCAGCCCCTCGAGCCCGCTCTGCCATTTGATAAGATCATGGCTGACCTGTGATCTAACACCATATTTGGCCTTTGGCCCATATCCCTTAACACCTTTGGTTGGCAAAGAGCTATCTATCTCAGATTTAAAATTAGCAATTGAGCTAGCATCAATTGCCGTTTGTGGAAGAGAGTCCCAAACTTCTACCACCCTTTGTGTGTAGAAGTGTTTTCTAATCTCACTCCTGAAAGGTCTGGCTCTAATTTTTAGACTGTGTCCCCGAGTCCTAGAATCCCCAACCCATTGAAATAGTTTATCTCTATCCACCCTATCCGTTCCCCTTAATATCTTATAAACTTCGATCACCCGTGAACCTTCTAAACTCTAGAGAATACAACCCCAATTTGTGTAATCTCTCCTCGTAACTTAACCCTTGAAGTCCGGGTATCATTCTAGTAAACCTACGCTGCACTCCCTCCAAGGCCAATATGTCCTTCCGAAGGTGCGGTGCCCAGAATTGCTCACAATACTCCAGATGCGGTCTAACCAGGGTTTTGTATAGCTGCAGCATAACTTCTGCCCCCTTGTACTCTAGTCCTCTAGATATAAAGGCCAGCATTCCATTAGCCTCATTGATTATTTTCTGCACCTGTTCATGACACTTCAATGATCCATGTACCTGAACCCCTAAGTCCCTTTGGACATCCACTGTTTTTAACTTTTTACCATTTAGAAAGTACCCTGTTTTATCCTTTTTTGGTCCAAAGTGGATGACCTCACATTTGCTTATATTGAATTCCATTTGCCACAGTTTTGCCCATTCACCTAATCTATCAATATCCCTTTGTAATTTTATGTTTTCATCTACACTGCTTATAATGCCACCAATCTTTGTGTCATCGGCAAACTTAGATATGAGACTTTCTATGCCTTCATCTATGTCGTTAATAAATATTGTGAATAATCGAGGCCCCAAGACAGATCCCTGCGGGAGTCCACTAGTCACATCCTGCTAATGTGAGTACCTTCCCATTATCCCTACTCTCTGTCGCCTTTCGCTCAGCCAACTTCCTAACCAAGTCCGTATTTTTCCCTCGATTCCATGGGCTTCGATCTTAGCTAACAGTCTCTTATGTGGGACTTTATCAAATGCCTTCTGGAAGTCAATATAAATAACATCCATTGACATTCCCCTGTCCACTACTTTAGTCACCTCTTCAAAAAATTCAATCAGGTTTGTCAGGCACGACTTACCTTTCACAAATCCATGCTGGCTCTCTCTGATTAACTGAAAATTCTCGAGGTGTTCAGTCTGCCTATCCTTAATTATAGACTCCAGCATTTTCCCCACAACAGATGTTAGGCTAACTGGTCTATAATTCCCCGGTTTCCCTCTCTCTCCTTTCTTAAAAAGCGGAGTGACATGTGCAATTTTCCAATCTAGAGGGACAGTTCCTGAATCTAGAGAACTTTGAAAGATTATAGTTAGGGCATCTGCAATGTGCTCACCTACTTCCTTTAAAACCCTGGGATGGAAACCATCTGGTCCTGGGGATTTGTCACTCTTTAGTGCTTTTATTTTCTTCATTACTGTTGTTTTACTTATGTTAATTTTATTGAGTCTCTGTTCCCGATTCAGTATCAGTTTTCTTGGGATTTCCGGCATGCTATCCTCTTTTTCTAACGCAAAGTAATTATTCAACATGTCTGCCATTTCTCCATTGTCAATGACAATATCCCCACTTTCAGTTTTTAAGGGGCCAACACTGCTCCTGGCCACCCTCTTTTTCCTAATATAACTATAAAAGTTCTTCGTATTGGTTTTGATATCCCTTGCAAGTTTCTTTTCATACTCTCTTTTTGTAGCTCTTACTATCTGTTTTGTGACCCTTTATTGACCTTTGTACCTTTCCCATTCGCCAGGATCTGTGCCATTTTTTGCCTTTTTGTATGCCCTTTCCTTATATCTTATACTGTCCCTCACCTCTTTAGTTGTCCATGGCTGTTTTTTTTGGCAAGTAGAGTTCTTGCTCCTCAGGGGTATAAACCGATTCTGTATCACGTTAAATGTTTCTTTAAACATTTCCCACTGATCATCAGTCATTTTACCCATTAACAGATTTGCCCAGTTTACTGTGGACAGTCTCTGTTTCATCCCATTGAAGTCAGCCTTACCCAAGTCTAGAATCTTAGCAGCTGATTCACTTTTTTCCCTTTCAAACACTACCTTGAACTCAATCACGTTATGATAGCTATTGGATAGATGTTCACGCAGTTAAGCTGTTAACTAAATCTGGTTCATTACTCATAACTAAATCTAGTATGGCTTGCCCCCTTGTTGCCTCTAGGACATACTGCTGTAGAAAACTATCCCAGACACACTCAAGAAATTCACTACCTTTCTGACAGTTGTTCGTCTGCTTTTCCCAATCTATGTGAAGGTTAAAGTCCCCCATTAAGACCACTTTGCCTTTGTTACACGCTTGTCTAATCTCTGCATTTATACAATCTAGCACTTCAGAGCTGCTGCCAGGGTTTTTATACACAACTCCCACTATAGTCTTAGATCCTTTCCTATTTCTCAATTCAACCCATAAGGTCTCTGTTGGCTGCTTACCTCTCGTTATATTCTCCTTTATCATTGAAGTGATTTCATCTCTAATCACTAAGGCTACTCCTCCCCCCCTTCCATTTTCCCTATCTCTCCTGTAGACCTTATAACTTGGTATATTTAGTTCCCAATCCTGACCATCCTGCAGCCATGTCTCAGTAATAGCTATCATGTCATACCCTCCAATTTGAATTGTGCCTGTAGTTCATTTAATTTATTCCTTATACTCCGTGCGTTTGTTTATAGAACTCTTAGTTGGGCCACACACCCTAGCCTAAGCTTCAGCTTTGATGCTGGGTGAATCGCTTTACACCTTCTAGTTTTCACTTTATCTGTAGTGCCTAAAGTACACTCAATCTGTCTGCTTCCCACTCCTGCTGCATTCATGCGCATGCCTTGCATACTCCTTCCTGACCAGCCCAAACTCCGTGTTTTTGCTGTAGTTTCTGATTTCAGTTGCAGGCGCTGAGATTTAGTGCTGCTGTTTCTTTTATACTTCACTCTTCAGCAACAAAAAGCAAGGGAATGCTGTTAGGAGGCAGGGCTATCATTACATCCACAGCTCAAGTGAAAATACACTTTTAATAGTGTGAATTCACTATAACTATAGAATATTTCACTCATACTCGGGAATACTTAATCCCAGCACCAACAGCTGACAGTGCAGGAAACAGAGCAGAGGTGCAGAGGTTGGCTGAGGAACAGAGACTCAGAGAATACTACAGAGCTGTAAGAGTGTGTAGGAGCTCGAGGAAGTAACAGGGAAACTCCTCCAAAGTATTTCAGCAATTGTGCATCCACACGCAGAAGCCGTGTAGAAGTAAGTTGGTTGTCGCCGATAAGAACCAGTGAAATCCCTAAGACCTGAAGCCAACCTAAAGGATAAGTTCGACAATCGCGCACTACTGTAGGGGAAGGCACATTCAAAGGGAGCACAGGTCAGAGATAGGGCTACAGCATTCTCCAAGCCACACGCTTTTCGAATGCAGTTCCCCATTGGGAGGGTGGGGAGTGCTGAATTTACCCTCTGAAGAACACCTTGTACTGGTACAGGTGCCTACCATTGGAACAACAGGAACTTTCTTTGGCTGCCTAATGCTTAGTACATGAAGCAGGCATGAAATGCATAAAAGTTGGCTTCTCCTCCCATTTCTCCCCTTCTCCTTCCCCTCTGAAAAAAGATCTGCCTAATTGAATGGAGGGCTAGCTAGGTTCCATAGACAATTAGGGGGGTAATTTTAACCCCAAAGAACAGTGGGTTGGGGGGCGAGTGGGAGGTTAAAATAATAGCTTTTTGAAGAGCGACCACAACCTGGCTCCAACGCGCCCACTTCCGGGTTTAACCCAGGCAAATTCACCCAGAAGTCACGTCCCCAATTAATGCCGGCGGGCATCAGGGGCAATTTACCCACTTGAAATACTTGAGGTAGGTAATTTTTTGTTGATTCTGAACCTGAAACTAATTTTACTTCACCTGCACGGGTTTCCCATGGCTTCTGCATCTCACCATTGAAAAGGAGGCGAAATGCAGCTGAAGTTGATTTGGCCCTTTAAACCTGTCGATAACAGCCCATGATGTGGAGATGCCGGTGATGGACTGGGGTGGACAAATGTAAGGAGTCTTACAACACCAGGTTATAGTCCAACAGCTTTATTTGAAATCACAAGCTTTCGGAGGCTTCCTCCTTCATTAGGTGACAAAGGAGGAAGCCTCCGAAAGCTTGTGATTTCAAATAAAACTGTTGGACGATAACAGCTCAGGTATTGCAGCTGATCTCTCAGTTCTCTCAGGCGAACGTTTGGTTGAGATTTCTTTGTGTTGGGTCTCTGTTCACTCTTCCAGCCATCACTCAAATAAATTAAAGATTCGGAAAATAATCAGTTGTTAACATCGTGAATCAATCTTGACAAAATGTGAAATATTGGAATATTCTGCAGTCAAGTTACTTGAAAGAATCATAACATTTTATAAGAACTTGGCTAATTTGCTAATGTAAATTATAGCACTCCAAATATTTTTCCAATTCTCATCCATTCGTTACTTTTGTGCGGTCCATCTCTTCCCTTTTTCTGGCTTACTGACTCACCATCTTTGGCAAAAGGCTTTCCATAGATTTTTATTACAAACTCGGACTCCCAGAACTATTTGGATTGTGTTTCTTCGCTCCACACTTCCAGTAAATACCCTTTCTCTGTCATACCTATGCTACTTTCCACACCAGAGTTCCTAAAGGTCCTTCTTTTTCCTCAGCTGAGTCTTCCCTCAGCAGTGGTTGACAGGCCCTTTTTTTGAATCCAGCACATTTTCCATATGCAGCAGAAAATAACTGTCAGGGACATCCATTGTGCTTTTCATCTTTTAATGCTTGTGCTAGTGCTGGTGCTGTTAGGAAGTTCAAAATACGAATGTTAATATATTGCACTGATCATCAAATCACTTCTATCCTGCTCACCCTTATTCTTGGCTTGAATCTGGAGCCGGCTCTTCATGCCCTCCCTCCTCTCCCCATTCCTTCCTCTTGCTGCTTCTCCCTTCCCTACCCTTCCTCTCCCCCTCACTCAGTCTGCTTTCACTGTTCTCACCTTCTCCCTTTCACTCACACCCACCCCTCCCTGTCTTGGTTCAATTATCTCCCTTGGTTGACCTGAAAAGTTTCATTGGTTTTGACTCCTCATGTGCAATGCCATGGGAGATCAACTAGCAAAAACTGCAAACAATGAAAATAAATCTCTCCCCCGCAGTACCACCATTGCATCACTTCTATACCCCCCGGTAGAATAATAAACGTGGCCCCCACTCAACTGAGCAAAAACAAAACAAACCAAACCCCACCCACTGTGCAAAAATTGGGAACCAAGCCAATAAGTATATATCCAAGAACAGCCCCCCAAAAAATGTCCATAAGGCCAAATGCATCCCCACAGCATAGCACCACTGAGCAGAGATTCTGGCATAGGATCACAAACTCTCATTCACCCCCAAATCAACATTTGCCCCGAGACGCCCCCATTGCCGAGACTCCCTCCCCCGATGGCCGAGTCCCCCCCGCCCCCACGGTCGAAATGCCCTCCCCCACCGATGGCGGAGACCCCCCCGATGGCTGAGATGCCCCCAAAGCCAAGAACCTCCCAATGGCTGAGAACCCCCCCCCCATCCCCGACGGCCGAGACCCCTTTTGATGACAAAGACCTGCTCCCAATGGCAGAGACCCCCCCCCAACTCCGATGGCCGAGAACCCTCTCCTCGATGGCCGTGGCCCCCCCCCCCCCCGATGGCTGAGACCCCAATCCGATGGCAGACAGCACCCCCCCCCCCGATGGGAGAGACCCCCTCCCCGATGGCTGACCCCCCCCCCCCCAATCCCCGGATGATTGACCCACTCATCGCAATGTCTCCGATCTTCCCCCCCCCCCCCAACTGCGATGTCTCCGACCCCCCCACCCCGTGATCTCAGACTTAACTGGCATCCACTCCCCAGCTGCATGGAACCCGGAAGCAAAATTAATTGGCTTCAGTTGAGTTGAGATCGCAGATTCCGACGCACTCACTTAACGTCCAGGTTTCCCACTCAAAAATCTACCCACCCGCTGAGTTCCCGGCTCCAAGCGAAAATCATGCCCTAGGTCTCTGAAACATAGCTCGCCCTCCATTCAATTAGCCAGATCTTTTTCAGAGGGAAAGAAGAAAGTTAGAAATGGGAGGGGAAGTCAACTTTTATGCACTTCATGCATCTAGTTGTAAAACAGCCTAGGCCGGGCCCTCCGACCCAACAAAAAAATGGTTTATGGCAGGTTTCCAGCGTGACCTGTGCCAGATGCCATCTTGGTATAGGTATTAGCGCATGTGCAAACACAGAATGTCGGCAACATGTAAAGTAGGGAGAAAATGCATACAATCGGTGTGCAATGCTGATTTAAAGTGATAGACACCATTTTGGGATTTAACGCACAACTCAATGCACAGTCTTAACCACGCACACCTGAACATGTCTTAGGCGGCTTGGAGGACCCCCCATCAGTGTTATTTAAAGGGACCATGCAGGTTTTGCAGGTTAGTTGCTGGATTATTGCTTCTGGCTGCTGGTGGAATAGGAAGTGTTTTTTGAAGCTCCCTATACTTACTGAGAGTTGCTCGAGTACATTTGAGAGTGCTTTGGCAGGTACTGCCTTACGGTTTGGAAAGTTCCAACTGTGGTTGAACAACATTCCTGGCAACCATGGGTGGTCTGGTGGGCCCCCGCTGGGCATTGAGCACGACTTGGGGCATGCAGAGAGGCCATGCACAGTAGTTCAAGCTGCGAGGAGAGGGAGAGGGAGGAGGAGGAGGCGCAGGGCACTGAGCAGGAGGCCGTATCCAATGAGGGCCTTCCGGGACCAATTCTCTTACCTCAACATGAGCATTGCGTCCAATGGCTGAGGGTCACGAAGGAAGCTGTAACGGAGCTCTGACAAATGGTGCGGCCACAACTGCAGCCACAGAGCAGGGCAAGGACAGCATTGCCTGTGGCTGTGAAGGTAACCGTGGCGCTGATCATCTATGGCTCAGGATCATTTCAGGCCTCTGCTGGCAACATCTCGCAGTATGCAGTGCACTGCTGCATAAGGGAGGTCACAGATGCACTGTACGAGATGAAGAACAGGTTCATCACCTTCCCTCTTGACAGAAACAAGTAGAACGAGCGAGGAGGGGTTTCACTCACATTGCTGGCTTCCCCATGGTGCAGGGTGCCGTTGACTGCACGCACATCGCTCTGTGTGCCCCGCATATCAACTCAGCCATCTTCGTCAACTGAAAGGGCTTCCACTCCCTGAACATGCAGCTAGTGTGCGACCACACGCATCGAATCATGGAGGTCGTTGCCCGCTACCCTGGGAGTGGTCACAACGCGTTCATTATGCGGCAGTCCAACATGCCAGCTATCTTTCACCTGGCTCGGCAAGTCAAAGGCTGGCTACTGGGCGACAAGGGCTATCCCCTCACGCCGTGGCTCATGACTCCGGTCAGGAACCCACGCAGACATGCACAGCAGGCCTACAATAAGAGCTACGCTGCCACAAGTAATGTTGTGGAGCACACCACAGGCCTTCTGAAACAACGCTTCCGCTGCCTGGACAGTTCTGGAGGAGCCCTCCAGCTCTCCGCTGAGCAGGTGGGAAGATTCGTGGTGGTATGCTGCGTGCTGCACAACCTCGCCATCATGAGTGACCAGCCCTTTCCACCGATGATCGGAGAAGATCCTGAGCCAGAGGTGGAGGGGGAAGAGGAAGAGGCTGAGGGGGAAGAGGCTGAGCAGGAGGAGGAGGAGGAGGAAGAGGCTGAGAAGAAGGAGGAGCCGGAGGAGGAAGTGGAGGAAGATGCAAGGGTGCAACAGGGAACACACGCCTTGTCTGCAAGCATTTGGTGGTGTACGCCCATCAGCTGTCTTCTGTAGCCTGGCCTATCGATTTCCTCATCTGACTCCTCTGCAGAACTAGTGAGTGACCTCACCCTCCGGCAAGCTGGCACCTGTGGTATCCGTTCCCCCTGTCCCGGCTCCTGTGCACTTGTGCACGGTGTCTCACCACGTGCAGATCCCTTCTCTAACCTAACCTCTAAAGGACGTGCAGTGTCAGTCTCTGAGCTGGTGGATGCGAGTGTCAGATCGAGTGATGGTCTGGCTTCAGTGTCCCCCTCCTCCTCAAACAGTGCCACCACAGGTTCTTGGGTATCTGCAATGACAAAGGGAAACAGGTTGAGCTGTGGAGCGGGGAGAGGAGCAAGTAAGAGGTGCGTGCTGACAGCATCTGCAGCACGTGAATAAGAAAAGATTATGGGAGGGGGGAGATGTGGGAAATGAGAAGGAGCATTAGATTTGCAGAGACCCCCTTTGTCGGGACCTCCAGCGCAGCATGTGGTCACGGCTGCAGCGACGGCCCGCGCAACGCTCCGAAGCGCTGTCTCCTCCAAGGGGGTGAGGACGTGTAGGTGTGCCTGTCCTCCCTCAGGTCTCTCCTGCTGCTAACTGTTATGCGCCACCTTCTCTTGCAAGACAGAGGATAGTGTGTCAGTGAGTATCCTGCAAGGTGTCTGGGTGATGTGCCTGTCATGGTCGAATAGCTGTCAGTGTGTGTGACCTGCGTGTGTTGGTTGTGTGGCCTGCAAGTGTAGTACTATGTGCAGGTGAGATGCAGCATGCCGAGTGCAGCATTGCATATGGATGGGCAGTGTTTGTTGGTGGGTGGATGACGGGAGGTGTGATGCGTGGAGCAGTGGTGCAGTTGGTAGGATGTGCCACTTGACACTTGCATTCACTCACCTTGACCATTTGTGTCAAATCATTGAACTTCTTTCGGCACTGCACCCACGTGCGTGGTGCAATGCTCCTGGCGTTGACTTCCCGGGCTACAGCCTCCCAATGTCTGCTTAGCTGGAGTCTGAAGGGTCTCCTGCCATCCTGCGGGTACATGTTGGCTGTCCATTCGTTCATGCCCTCCACAAAGTCTCCAGTGCATCATCGGAGAAGCATGGGGCCCGCTCTCGCGCCAGTCCTGCCATCCTTCCGGCCATCTTTCCCTCCTCCCAGTTGACTGTGCATGTCCCATTTAAGAGGTGCAGGCTGCTGACGATGTGCGCTGAGCACGCCCCATTTTGTGCTTCCTCATTCTCCGTGCAGCCAGCGCTACCCGCGCTGCTGAGAGGCTGCACGGAGCTATCATTGTAAGTAACAGGCAGCTCGAAATTCACCTGCTGCCTGCGTAGGGGCCATCAGGCGCGGGTTAATAACGGATCGCATAATAGGCCTTATCGAATTTTTTTTTCCCCCTCCTATATCAAAATAATACAAATTACTTGTTTTACATTTTTGCCCAATAACATCTTGCATTTGTATGACATCAGTGAGCAATAGAACAACATTAATACTCCGTTCTAAAATGTTGCAATCAGGCTGATAAGGACTTTGCAGAAGTAAAGCAATTATAGTTCAAGGCCAATGAAAGTGTTAAAACTAAAAGTTTGCAGAGGAAGTAGCTGCAAGTACTTGTACTCCAGTCCTGTTAGCTCACAGATACAAGAGAGCCTTTAGGATACGCTCCATTCATGCTTCACTCGCCTTAACTTCCTCCATTTACAGGGCACGAATGAGGGAAGTGGCACCAACCCCAGACATATTTGCAGCGCAGTAATTTCAAACATTGTCTGCACACCTGTTAAAATGTCCTGTTGTAGTCTGGGATCCCTATGATGGATTGTGCTATGATATTTATTTTACATTGGTGTTTAAAAGAGATTCCCCTCACAGTTATCTCTTGAAAAGGTGGTGCTCTTTCATTCATTAGCTTTATTTTTGACGTGTATTGTCACATTTTCCCCGTGCGATTTTAGTGTAGAGGTGATACAAAGGGCTGTGTTGTGGCGCAGCATTGTAAAACTGCGGGTGAAGTGGATCACTGCTCTTAGTGGAACCAATCAATCCCAGGGAGAGAGAAAATACGAGGGAAATTCAAAAATAGAACTCTGAGCCCTGACCATTGTAATCACCAGGAAAGGAAAGAATGAGCTGGGGTAAATTGATTATGGTTACTATAAGTAGAACACAAGGAACATCTCTTGAGTTGTATTTGTCTTGGAATGCATTTAAAAATGGAACTGGAGACACAACCTGTTGCTACTTCAGTGAGCTTTGAATGTTAGGATGTGGGTTTGCCACCTTGATTCCCTGCACAGTGAGCTACCAAACGCAGCTTGGGCCATTAGTGGGTGACACGGAGCAAAGGCCTGCCGCTTCTCCCAAGGAGGGAAAAGAAATTGAATTGTGATTCGCCCCAGGTTACTGTCATGCACCTCCTAGAGGCTGGATGAAGTGCGGTGCTGGTAGAAGTGGCTGGGAGCACAACCCACAGAAAAATAAAAATAAATTGTAACGTTTAAAGAAAAGTTAAAACATTTTTTTAAGCATTTTTTTAAGTACGGTTTCCATGGCCACCCTGCACTGACTGGTGGCTATCCCGAGTATGTTAGCCTAGACAGCAGACTATTCTTCTGTGGTATGAATCACAATGGAACAATGATGCTGTCTTCTTTCGATGTTCACATACACACACACACACACACACACACACACACACACACTTTTCAGCAGGAGTCTCTAAGTAGCGATCAGTAGTAAGAGCCTGGCTGATTTTACCCACCAGTCCAAGTATGCTGAAGACAACTGTAACCCTGGCTGGGAGCATCTAACTTACCACAGACCGGGGATCAAGCCTGGATCAGTGCTACATTTGGCGGTGCCTTTACCCACAAGGCCATTGGGAAAGTTGACCAAAAATATTTTATTTGTAATCTCATTACTATTTTGAGTTTGGTTCAGAAGTGACACAGCAGTTTAAAAAGTGTTAAACATATTGATCATCATGTTCTGTTTGTGTGCATTCTGTGCGTGGCTGCTGCTACATCAGCAGTCTGCTCGAGCAGTTTTGACTGTGTTGTGCTATAAAGTTTCTTCTGATGTGAAGTGAAGCAATCTGGCTGGTCACTCCCTGCTGATTTGTAATACTAAAGGCCTTTGTTTCTGTGCCACTGCCGGCCCTAGTTTCAGAAATGTGGTACCATTAATGCGGCTGTGTAATTTGTGGCATCACAATCATAAAGTACACCTAGAAAACATGTGAAGTCTGTATCAAATATATTTTGTATAATCAACTGTTTATATTTTGCCATTGCTAACACCCACCTCCACACTTCACTACAACAGCTGTCCAGCTATGTGCCTGCTAAAATAAATGTGTTCCGTACCGAAATGGAACTTGTTATTGACTGTTAAAGAATGAATAAGAGCGGGGGAGGGTAAATCTGGCCTCCATTTAATGGGCAGCTTGTAGAAGAGCAGCTCACCACTGATAAATAGCATTCTCCATATTGGCTTTCGGCAGTGAAGCATCTTAAATGTGCAGACTGCAGCACACCATCTCCACTTGGCTTTGAATAAATAGTACTGGATGTGGTTCAGATTGTAGGGTTGGTGCCTCAGCTTGCAAGACATACAGTGAGGGTTCTTAGGAGAATAATGAACAGTTACTGGTCTGATTTTACTTTTTTTTTAAATAAAACTAGCCCTGCCATGACAACCAGTCAGGCAAAGTGTGATTTTTGCAGGTCAAATGTGAGCTGAGTTCTTGGCAGCGATTGTGAACACAAGCCTGTGGTAGAGGTAAATATTCTAATACTTGGCTGGACTTTGGTAAATGCCTGTGAGCAAAGCTCTGAGCAGACTGCAAGTGGTTGTTTTAACTCTTCAGCTAAACAGCTTCCAGCTGGACATGTAGGAGTTCTGTCCCATTATTTCAGATTATCTTTGATTGAATCCCGTTTCTCATCATGTGAGCTGTGAAAACATCCTGACCTGTCTGTGAAGTTATGTTCTAAATCATTGTACTGTGTTTTTACAAAACTAAGTACTGTAAAGTCCAATGTATAAGTCACACTTGTGTATAAATCACTTCCCTATTTTCCAGCTATCTTTTTTTGTAAAACACTTCTAAGTTTCATTGGTATATAATTCTGTTTTTGGAAGGCTTAAAAACGTGCGTGAAGATATGACTTATACCCAGACTGCACCTGCTGCTAGTTGGACTTGGCTGCCATAAATTCAACCTCTACTTGACCGTAAATGAGGTCAGTTACCATCTTACAAATTGCCTCTGAACCCACCAGAAGAGGTGACCTCAGACACGGGACGATTTAGAGGTCTAGTACAGGGGTGACCATCCTGCTGCTTAAGTTGTCACTGCGAACTCCATTGCTCCCAACATCCCATAAACAGCTTGCTCTGTTGATTTACCCAGGTCCCTGCTTCTGTTCCGTCCACACTAAACTTAAACATAACGAGAATGCAAGTAAACATGACTTCTTTTATTATAAATTTTACTTTAGAGGAGTTGTACCAGAAACAGCGGCCCAGACAGGTTTGTGGTGATAAAAAAAATGCTGGAAATCTAAAATAAAAAAGCAGAAATCTCAAGTTAGACAGAGAAAAGACAGGTCAATGTTTTGGGTTTGGATCCTTCATCAGAACAGAGTTGCAATATGGATCTCTGACAAAGGGGCTATACCCGAGATGATAATCTGTCTTTTTCAAGTTTGTGGTGGGAGTAAGGGTTTTGGGATTGGAGAGAAAGAAAACTGAGATGGCGAGAGCAGACAGGGGGAGCATTGGCCATATTGGCCTCCTTTCCTCTCCCCCTTCCCCCCCCTCACCAATGCGTGAAACTACCCTGTTGTATGAGTGGGGTGGTTTGGGCGGGTGATTTACTGAAAAACTGAATCCCAGATTACATCTCTGAATCAGAGTGCTAGTAAACTTAGATTGTATAGGGACTGCCCACAGGATCTCAGCCTGCAATGATGAGGACTATTCCTCCTGACAGAGTAAGCATCTTTCCTGGGTTTAGGTTGGGATCTGTTTGCTGGGACATTGACTGAATCATCCATCACTGTCCCTTTTTTTTAAAGCTATAAAGACAATTCTCAGCCTAATGAGTGACAACAGTCTGAAGGGAATGATAACAAAATGTATACTTTGTCTAATTTGCTTATTCATTGCAATTGTGGGTAGTTAGTGTGGCACCTAACTTCCTATCACAGGCAGCAGGCGAAACCTATCAAAAGACCATTGTTTCTTCACTAAACAGATTAAAAAAAGGCTATAAAAATAAGTATAATATTGGGGTTTATCAGCAAAGTGCACAGTGTTTGGATAAACTGCAGCAGACTTGAGAAAAACAACTTGACATATGGCTGCAAATGGCACTTCCGATCTCTCTGGTTTTCAAGAGCTGTAAACCAGGGGCTGATTAATGAGACGTAAGGATAGTTATAGATATACTTTTAACCACTCAGTTATCAATGAATTAGTTGCTAGAGATGAAAACCAGGGTCTTTGTTTAATATGATTCTAAAAACAAAAATGAAAGGCCCAATTTTTAACCCTGCCCACCTGCAGGAAATGGGGCCAGGCAGATAGTTAAAATGGCAGTCCAGTCCTTCCCGCTACATTCCCGACATGTTCGATCCCTGGTCTGTACTGAGTGGGCTAATCTAAATTGGGGCAGTGGTACAATTGGCCTCCTTGTGCCTGGACTGGGGAGGGGGGACATCAGCCAGGGTAACCCACCCTGATTGTTGCCTAGTGACCCCTGCTGGAAAATACATGTATAACAATGTCAACTCTGAGTACAGAATCAGGCTCAACTGTGATGACCCCCACAGTTAAATACCCTGCCAAAGCATATTGTTGGTACAGAATTGAGGGAGCTTTACTCTGAATCAGGCCTGGGAGTGCTTGCTTATGAAAGTGGTGGTCAAAATGGGAAAGTGTTCCATTATTTCTAGATAGGAAAATCAGGAACGGCTGGCATTGACTGCTGACCTGCTCCCAGTTTACACAAGATGCAGTAAGCCACATATATATATATATGTATACACAAGTTTCTGAAAATGCTTCAAAGTGGCTTGGAATTACTAATCTGAGAATGTGTGGGGGAGCAAGGGAAGATGCAACATCAACAGCGCCTGTTAATTAAACAACAACATTCATTGTTCAAAAAATATTTAAACAAAGAGCAACAGACAGAAATAAACAAAAGGACCTTAAAGTTCATGATGATGGTTTCTTTTTAATTAAGTATGTTGAATGTGAGATTCTCCTTTTATTTTTATCAGGTCCATTCTAGAGTAGATCTCAAGTACAAGTGCTCTTATTGCAGTCAATTTGAAATGTTTTTTTTACATGGAATATTTTTGTTTACCAGCAAAATTTGATCTTATCAGAGTTTATCCTAAGTGGGCTGTGTTGTTATCTATATTTGGGGACTTCTGCCCAGACTACTTTTTCACAGAACAGTCGGTCAGCAGAAGGCACAGTAGTGAGGGCAAGGAGTTAAACCATAAAAATTAATTTAAAATGAACATCTCTTGCTCCTTAAGAGCAAAATAGTGTCAGGGAAAAACTTTCCTTCAAAAGCAACAGAATATAAAGAACTTCCTAAGAGGAAATCTGGAAGATTCCTGTCACCATCATTGGTTATAGTAATAGGAGTGCTTGTGCTACACTCTTAACCCTTCTGTAACTTGCAGTATTGCTTTTCAAGTTTGCTTGGATATTGCTGATTTTTGTCTATTTGTCTTGTGAATGACCGTCCATTGAACAGTTTGCTCCCTGCGTATTTCCGTGTCATGCCACATCTCTGCCAATGATGAGTTGGTCCAAGCTTGACTGCGAGATCTGTGCCAGTGCACTCATTGATCGGTCGATGAGCGGGGCATGATAGTGACCCGCCAATGGCACCCTGATCTGATTTTTGCCTTCCTGCTCCTCCCAGGGGGAGGTACCATGGGCTTCCCCAGTGCATTCCTATTCTGCAGGGCTCAAACTGAGAACTATAGGGAAGCAGGCTTTCAAATCTAAGTCCACCCACTACCCATTGGGCTCCTACATACAGTGGCACTGTACCACCCTGCGATTTTTTAAAAATTTAAATTGAACTTCTCTCTGGGAACTGTAAATTAATAAAAAACAAGACTGCTGGTAGTCTTCAGAGTAATTGCCCTAAAACATAATTGATATTTGAGTTGTTTTCTGCATTTTATAGGGATATAAATTTGTCAAAGTATGTACTTTTGGGACAATATGGAGTATTACTAACTTCTCACAACCACCTGTGCTCCAAGCCACACTATATAACACTTCTTTCTAAATAACAAATTTTAACTCAGTGGGCCCAGTCTTTTTTTCTTAAGTTCACAACACAGATGTTTGCAGGGGGCAATATTTTACTTATTGGGAAAGTAGTAAAGCTTTTGTAGTCATAAGAATACTTGTATTGGAGGGGTGCCATGCAGCTGTCCGTTAGACTGCCAACAGACATTGGCATTGAACGGTGGGACTCACAGCACTGAATTCCTGGGCTCAGCGATGCTGCTGCAACGACACACCAAGCAAGCTGAGGTCTCTCTCTGTCAACGAGAGAGAAAATCAAATGAGGGAGTCTCAGATAGGTCATCTTTTCAAGCCTCCTGGGACAGGTTGCCAACTCTCCAGAATTGTCCTGGAGTCTCCAGGAATTAAAGATTAATCTTCTGGATACCGCTGTGAGCAACCCAGGAGAAAAACCATTGAGGCATTAAAGAAATTGGGTGTTTTTTTTCATTTTTTTTGAACACTTTCATTTATTAGTTATAAAAAATATTGCAGATGGGGAAAAAAAGCTGTTTGTCTAGACCGGGCGGTTGCTGGCTGGTGGTCATATGATGAAAGCTCCAGGAATACGTTCAGCCAGAATTGGCAACCCTAATCCTGGGACAGGCCATATTCGATTTGACTTCGTCAGTCTGAACAGGCAGACAGGACCTCAGTTTAACATCTCATCCGAAGGACATTACCTCCAACAAAGTAGCACTGTGCACTGTGGTGTTAGTACAGTTATGTTGTCAAATCCTGGAGTTTGCATTGAACCTGACAGCCTTTTGACTGGTAAGAGTGCTACCAACAGGGCCAAACTGATAAGTATTGTAAAATAACAGTATTCCTGTATATAGCGATATTCTTGGGAAATTCAGTTTATTTTTTCCTGTTTTAAAAGGGCGGGTTCAGTTGTCATAACCGCTTTTAATGTTGATTTATTGCAATTACCACAATTACATATCCAGCCCTTCCTTGTACTTCTGGAGCTGGGCAGTGAAATCCCTAGTTACATTAGCAAGTACAGGCACACTTAAGTCTAGCTGGGGGCACTTACCTTGGCTTTGCGCACAAATTAACGCTGAAACCCAGGAATAATGACTTTGGTTTATTTAGGTGACATACAACAGAGTTCTGTGTGTGAGGCAAAAATATGAGTTCTTTGTATTGAATAAATGGCCGGGCCACAATCTGTGTTATTATTGATCTAAAGGGGCTATTTTTGCTGCAGGCAGTGTAGTAGATGGTTCTCTCTCCCCTTCTCCTACCCCTCCCCTACGCCCTCCCCCTTGTTCCCCTCCCCCCAGTATTTCCTGTACTTATTAGTGTATTAGTAGTAATGTTTCTTTTTAATATGAAAGCTGCCATAATTTGTAATCAGTGCCAGATTTGGAAAAAGTAGTTAAAATGTCAATTTTCTGAACAACTGTGGCATTAAAAATATTAAAAAGTTGATAGATGAAAGCAGTTGAAGTGCTATATATGGCCTTGCTCCTGTGAGTCTGGAGTAGTTCCTGGAAATTCCTTTTAGACAGGTGAGAGATTGCCTATTTTTGATTAGTTGATGGTAATCAGGTCACGAGTTCTAGCTTATTTTTGATTGGTCAGTTGGATACTGTGATGAAATGCCTTCTGGTAAAATTGTGGCAAATGAGTGTCTGTGATGTGTGTCAGTCAGCTGAACTTGTTTGACAGTCCTGGTTGGCTAAGAATTATTTTCCTTGGTAGAATTGGGCAATATGTACGTCAAGGGATTTAGCACGTCAGTTATTGCTCTGACATGAGGTGAAGCTGAACCGCAAAATTATTTCTAATCAAATATAATACTAACAATGGACATCTTTCTTTGTGTGTCATTTGCCTTATTCCATCCTAATGAGCACTAAGGATGTTTATGTTGCGGTCCTGACTTGACTGTAATGTGTGTGTATAAATATATATATATATAAACGCACACAAATACTTTCTTAGAATCAGATCAGGAAACCTTCCATTGATGACGATATAATCGGAAACTCTGCAAGTAGTGGTGAGCCTGATAGTGGGTCGTATCCGCAAAGAGGAGTGTTTGAGAGGAAATGGCTGATGAAATGATAAAAGGATATGTAATTCAGTTTGCTCTTTATTTTTCAAGTACCAACTCATACTACTTACCTTCCCCCACCCACCCCTCCATTTATGGCAATGTGCTAAATGAATGTCTTTCTCAGCTCCGCTTGCTTTTCCCTCTTAACTCTGTGGCAAATTGGCTCTCGTTTCATCATCTCTGGCTTCTCTGAGCTGCATTGGAAACATAATTGTCATGTGCTCCCTTCTTGCTTTCGATTGAGCATGTTAGGATTTTATGGTTCACTGGAGAATAAATGGTTGTCATTTCACAGACGGGCCAGGATGTAATTAGCCACAATGCATTTAAGTAATGGAACAGATGTCTCTTTGTAAACCAAGTTTGCCGTTCCACACTCTATGTGTATGACCTGTCGACTGCTGCAGGCTATTCATCGCTCTCGGAGCCCGGCTCGTATAATGTTTTCCGGTGCAGAAGCTGTTTGTGTTGCAGGGTGTTGAGACACTGAACCAGCATTTATCTGAAGAGCCAGGGCAAACAAAGACATTATAGGTTATTGTATCAACAAAAGATAATTAATTATTGATAATGTACAGTACTGTGTTTGGGTATATCAAGATTGCAGCTCCTACAATTTATTTCCACCTGTAATTTTCACCCTTCCTCCCTGAACTAGCAGATTTACATCGGGCTGCGGTTCCACGATCGTCACCCGCCCTCCGGTACCTTGCCCAAGTGACCACTCTTTGTGCATTAGTTGAACAGTGAATGGAGGCAGGCTATTCGGACATCGAAGGCCACACCCGATCCTATCCTCGGTCATGATTCAAACATGTGCTCTTCCAGCACGGGTCACTGAATAGGGATCAGGAGTGGGATTATTGACTGATATTCCCCCCAGCCACATCGTCTCGGGACACTGAGACCTATTGTTGCTCCCCAACTGCTGCCCTGGCTCAGATCAGCTAACTAGGCGCAAACCAGGAACCAAATCTGGAACCTTCCTAGTCCTTGTAGTTCAGTCCTACACGGGCAGTCCATTTACCCAATAAACCATCAAGAGGACCTTGCTACAGCTTTTAACTTTTTATCAGAAAGGCTAATTTCTTGCAACTTGTTATAATTATCCCTGTTCTGCATTACTTTTATGTGGATGTACGCTTATATCATTTTTTTAAAAAATACACAGACCAATTTTTTAGTAGTCAGGCTAACAGACACAGGTGGGCCTAGTAGCTCCAGCAACAGAACATCAGACTCCAGGCCTACAAGGTGGCAAGTTTGAATTGGATGCTCTAATTGGGTGAGTTTTGTCAGGTGTCAACAAGCCAGTAGATGGAGCACTTCAACCCCCTCTGAAGGAAAAAGCATCTGAGAGGGCAAATCCTGTCCTGTAGAACTTCTGCTTGCCACGTGTACCCTGTCCTGAAGCTTTGATGGTTTCTCTGAGAATCGTCACAGCAGTGTCTGCTAAGGAATCTTCACAGTGATGTTTGCTTGATGTTTTTGCTGAGTATTTTACTGCTGCACGAGGCATGCATCCTGAATTTGCACACGCGTGCAAATACAAGCGCAAACGTCAGATCAATGTTTAAACTTTGTAGAATTCAAGTCACAGACTGTTTTCGTACCAACTGGTGAAATACCATACAGCCCTTGTATAAAGTTGACCAGTTTGTGAGATTAATGCACTTTGTCATCTAATGAAGAGGCCACAGGGGCTTCATAATGTTGTGTAACAAAGCACAGCAAGCCATCTCTGTAATGCTCTCTAATACTATGATGCCTCACAGATGACATTAATTCTTAAAGTGTTACTTACTGCTGCTGTGTTAAATGTATGGAATTCCTGTTTATTCAACAGTGTAAATTTAATATAGATGCTGCATCAAGTAATACACTCTTGACTAGGCAATTTGAATTTTGCACTTTTTTTGGGAGAGCGACCTCCCTCTTTTAGGCTGCAAGTCGGGAGCTGATCTCTGTAGTGCTGTTGGGTTCTCACGTGTAATGTGAACACCCAAAGTGCAAATGCAGGGACTGGCTCCCTGCACTAATTTCACAGAAACCATCTCCTTTAATCCAGCAGAACATTTGCAAATGCACAATTTTTGGGGTCTACGATTCTGTCGGAGCAGGCCCTTGGCACTTTACACTTGGGAGTGCAGTTAATGGATGGAAAAGCAGCAACTGCTGTCATTTAAATTCCCATAGTGTTAAAAACCCCTCTTATATAGCACTGATGGATCTCTTGCTGCATTACGTGTAGTAAGTCAGAGGATACAATGCTTTATAAGGTAAGGATCATCCCACCAATAAATGCATATTGTATTATTCTGCTGCTCAGATGAAGCTGTGTCCCTTTAAGGCTAAAAAGTTGTAACAGTTGTTAAGTAATAATGGGTGAATTAATTCAAAGGTTAATTACTCTTTAGGTCAGGGTCCAGGCTCTGTCAATTAAAGGGCTGCAGATGTTGTGGCTCTGGTATATTGCTTTCCTGAAGAGTTTTTCAGTACATTTAAATGACTGTTAAGAGATTCACGTAGAGTAAGTTAATTTGCACATAATTAAACATATGCCAGGTGTGACACAAGAAGCATGATGCTCACATGATAGGAAGTGTACATGGAGGAACCATTTCTCTGATTGATTGGTAGGTAGGTATAAAAGACCAGCCCTATGGAGAGGCTCTACCATATAAAGTCATCACTGAAGTAAGAATCCCAAAGACAAAAAACTCTACTTATAATGATAAAATTTTGATGTCAAGTAAACTCAGACTCCAAAATGGAAACCTTGAAAGAATCCTGAGACCACCATAAAAATGGATGCTGCTGGACAGGCATTGGCGTGGGTGCCTGCACACTGTTGAATCAGGGCCAATCAGGATCATACAGCAATTCAGAATAGCAAATTCCCAATGTCAGTTTTATCTTGGAAAATAGCAAATATGAACCTATGTCCTGCCAGTTGAGCATCATATGCATTGAAGCAGCACTGTTATGATTTGGGTTTCATACTCTCTTCAAAGCTCATCCACACTTGAATTAAATTGATGTAATGTGCTCGTTATTCTCTTTTATATCATTCTCATTTATTTTTGTTAAATGTTCACGTATATTCAGTACTGTTGGAAATAGTGTCATATGCACTCAATTCATGAACTAGTTTGTTCTTTCCCTACTGCTATGGTACACATCAGCCATCACTAGGGATTAATGTAATTGAGAATTTAATAAAGCAGGGTTTCATTTAAGGTATTTCATCTGTTTGTGCTGTTTATGGCCAAAATCTTTTTATTGATTCTCCACAAATGTGAGGGCTATCTGGTTAAAAATCTTTTCCCCATGCCCCAATTTCCTTCCTCCCTCTCTTGAAGGTGGTGATTCATGTTGGGTACAGTTCCATAGGTGTTGGCAGCCCTTTGGTACCTCACCAATTGGCCATTCTTCATTGATGAGCTTAGACAATGAGTGTTGACAGCATTGGAGGATATCACAGCCAAGCCCAATCTTGTCCCCATCTGACATCCATCCATAGAGGTCATTGGATAGTGACTTTTTTTAAAAAAAGGTATTAGGCTTAGCAGCACTTGTCTATTTGTTAGATGGTTCTGCCTTGATAGCGATTAATAGGTTGAACCTTGTCTGATTTTTCCCTTCACCAGCCAAAGGGTCCTGAGGTCAATTATAGTGTCCCAACTCCTACACTAGCTGAGATTAGGGGGCCGATTTTAACCCTACATGCCTGACGGAAACAGAGATGGTAGGCAGTTAAAATCGACTGGTGACTTACCTGACGATGTCCCACCCGGATCCTGCCTTCTTCAACTTTAACCAACTGTTCTGAGCAGGCAGCAAAGGCACCCACCTGAAGCCGTTGGGGTCCTTCTTTAAATACGCAGATCCTCTTCCGATTATGTCATCGGGCCCCGGTCGCGATTTTAACTCCGACTTGAGTGGGGAAGCTGCTGCGGCTTTCCCACTAGGTAAAGTCATGTGAGAAGAGGATCAGAAGCAGAAGAGGCCATTCAAGGTAAGTTTTTCACTTTCTTTTGTGAGGCTAGGAGGAGCAAGAGTGCCTCCCCTGCCCCGGACTCCCCACCTTCCATTACCACGAGGCCCCCCCTGGAACCCCAGTCCCTACACTTACCCGAGTGCTAACGGGCGACCAAGGGCCAAGCGAAATTCTGCAGTCCAGCATCTATTTCCTGCCTATTCCAGGTGGCCTCCTTCTGTACCAAAATTTCTATGATTCTATGAAATACTGCAGTGGTCAGAATTCTGTGAAGGGAGTGTGTTGGGAGGGGAGATTACTGGGTGGAGATGATGGCATTTGTGAAACGCAACTCGTGAAGATAAATGCACTCTACCAAATGAAGACTGAGTCATATTATCCACTTAGGCAGAGATTCTTGAACAATCATTAATCACTGTCATGCCAACAATCAATCAAGCGTCACTTAAAAACTCATAATGAGTTCACAGCGACACTCACTGCCTTTTGTTTGCATTTTTGCTCCATTAACGTTTCTTTCTCTGTCACTGGTTGGTGTTTGTATGGATCTGTTGACATGGCCAGGTGCTGAACTCAGAGGGGTGATGGCTATCTTCCAATAAGTCGGTGACAGTGCTTATTGGTCACCAGTGTAGATGCCGGATTTTCCTTCACCAGCTCCCTATTATTAATGTTAGTGCCTGAGGTCCTGATCTGTCAAAGCAGGGAACTTTATTTCTGTTAAATACAATGGAGCTGTAAGAGAATGCTTGATAAATGAATGGACCATTTAAATGAATGAAATCTCAGTATACAAATCCTTTTCTTACGACTCTCCAGGGGTGAAATTGGTCTTCGACGATAGAGCAAAACAGGAAAAAGCGAATCGGCAGCCTGTTTTACACCATGCTCCATTTTATTTCTCACTGACTTCAATGGAAAAGAAAATCAGGAGAGGTATAAAACCGTCTGCCGATTCACTATCCTACCGTCGAAGACCAATTTCACCCCCTCCATGTTTCCAGATTTTTCAAGTGAATTAAATAGCACATCTAAATGAATTAAAATGCTCTGTGAGGTGAACTGATCCATCAAGTCTGCTATAGCCCATTTGAAATGTTACAAACGTAACATAAGTCGTAAATGCCTCAATAGATTTTAAGTTAGCTGGAGAGCACATCGAAACTCCCATCTGCCAGCACACAGTTCAGATCAAATCAACAGCTGAGATTAAAATGCCATATTTTTCTCAGCTCCTGAATCTTTCCACCTGTTGGGGTCTCCCATCTCCTGCTTCCTGCAACCCAAAGTGGTGATCACAGTGAAAGTTTTTGTGCTTCACAGCTGACTGAAATGTGCTGAGGCAAATGGTGGGAATCTGAACCATTTGCAAAGTGGGAAGTTTTTTACAAGATTGCCCCCAAATTTCACAAAAAAAGCTTTCTTCAGACTAGGATATTGAATGAAAACTCAACTGCCAATGAGTATTGTAGATTTCAACAGCTAACTGCAGGGGTGCAGGAATCCATGTGGCAACACAGATGTTTGGCAAATTCCACCTTGGTCTGGGCGAGTTGATGATAAATTTTAGCAACCAGTTCAAACATTTTTTAAAAATCACTATCCGATGACCTCTGCTGGAAGATGCCAGTTTATGGATGTTAGGTGCGAATTTGGATGTGATGCCCTCCACAGTTGAATAGCCTACTACCGTTCACTGTCTAGGATCACACAGGAAGAATGTCTACTTTGTTGAGGTACAGAGGGCTACTGGTGTCTGTGGAACTTTACCTTACTATGACCATGAGTAAGCATGCTAATATGCTGAGCTCGTAACTGTGCATTGGCATTAGGCCCCAATTGGAAAAGATCCTATGTTATCTGAAATCCAAGGTCTGTTACTAGAAATCACTTTGAAATGTTGCAACCCAATTAGCCAAATTAAAATGAAGAACGTTAAGCTTCTCCTTCAAAACTTTGAGCCTTGATAAGCTGGTGATTCAAATGGAAGAGAAGCTTGAATTCTCGAATCTCAGTCCAAAGGAACTAGTTGCTTATCTGTTTTGAATGCCTGCCAACTAACATTGTCCCATTTGAGTAGAAAGTAGCAAACATCATTCCTACCCACAAGAAGGGATCAAGGTCAGACCCTAATTACTAGTCTAGAATGCTTACTGCCAATAGCGACAGGTATCATGAAAATTACAGTAAATGAGAAACTGCTGCAGCATCTCAATCTCAACAACCTGCTATCAATTTGGCTTCGGGGCAAATTGGTTAAAGTGTGATGCTCTCAATCTCAGAGTCCAGAAATGGAGTGGTTCCCTAGGTATTCAGCATAAAGTTAAAACATTTCCACAACAATTCTAGAGCTTGCAATACGATATTAAATTCCAGCCTTAATGAGGATCTGTGTACTTATTACATGCATGTTTAACTCTTAGAAAATGCAAACATTAGGTCATATTAATGGCTATTTGTCTTCTTAATGTAGCATCTCTGCAGGGTTCTATTAGAGATTTATGTTTGATCACAATCTTTTCTCATCTTTATCAATGATCTGGTGATGGGCTTAAACATTATGCTGTTCTATTTGCTGATGAGATCACCATCTACACAATGGTTAACTCCCCATCTGAAAGACAAGCAATGGCCAAAATACTGCAATCAGCATTGAAGATAGCATACCATTACCTTCCAATTCTACAGAATTGAAATGATGTGCTACGCTGATCAGTCCAAATCAATGACTCTGTCAAGAACATTGACTGTTTTGCTGCTTACCCATTTGGGGTGCAAACTCTCCAGTTACAAACTTGTCTTGGTAATCTACATCTGACCTAATCAAAGACTAACAAGTGGCAAAGATAACCATAAAAGCCATTGAAGAGTGGTAGTCCTCAAGAGCGTTCAGATGTTCTGTCATTGCCTACAGCTCAGTTTTCTACAAAGTCAGTGATGGGTTATTCAAGCCTATTTGGTACAGGAGAAATTGCAACTCTTGCTTCTGGACTCAGTACAGTTAAAATCAGTAGATTGGACAAGGATGTCTACTCCATGCCAAAGTCAACCCTGTGCAACATGAGAGAGGTGTGACCAGCTTATTAATCTTCTGCGAGGTTTTTATCTGAGTAGCCCACAAGAGTTGCCAGTCCTCCAAGATTATTTCAGGAACACCAGAACAGCTGCTCTATCTGCACCTCAGCATTTGGTATCAGTCCAAAAATGTCCATTGAATGACAGCAGCAAAGCCATATAAATCTCATAGAAAGTGTCATCAGCATAAATTCTGTCCCTTCTGCCGCAAGTTTAAAAAGAGAGGAAGTAAACGATCACTTTCTGAACCGAGTTTACTGGAGCATGCACTGAGCTATCTGTTACTGGTTCATTGGTACCCAGTATAAATTCTCCAAGCACTCTGCGCTCCCAGCAACTAGCAGGATCAAATTTGAGACACGTCCTATCACAGTTGTCTCTGGCTGCACCCTGCTGTTGTGCCACCTTATACACACACACAAAAAAATCCTATTTAGCTGCAACATATAACCCATATTACCACCTGGATCGGATGCTAAAGACAGTCCTAGTATATTTCTAGAAACTATTTCTGTGACCAAGCTCCATGTACTATTTCCTGTTGTCTCACTTCTTATTCTTTTCCTTGTGGCCCCAACGATTGTCAGCATCTGGATTAGACTTGATTTGCTGACGTTGTTTTGCAAATCATACAGCAGTCAGCAGCAGTTGTAATTTTGTTTCCTTGGCTCATATCTAAGTGGTGTTTTTACTCTTGTTCCTCCTAAATAAACTTTATCCACCCTTTATTCCATAAGGAGTGGTGGCTAGCGGACATCTATTGGGTGCAATGTTTATTTAAATAGTTTTCAGCTTATGCGATCAGTAAATGTTATTTAAAAATGCTTTAAGTGATTTTAAAAATTAAAAGCTAGAAGCAGATCAATATGATGTGGTGCTGACTGATGTTTTAGGGCCGTGATGTCAACAGAATGCTGCGAGAAAATCAGGATAGCAATGGATAAGGCAACGTTCCTTCTCTTCTATTTGGATGGTATACAAATATGGCCCATAGCAACGAATAACAGTGTTTGAGTTTGTTTTGACCTCAAAGATGGTTATATTCACATGAATTGAAGAGTATGCCGAGTACATCGTTTCCACTAGATGTAAATTGAGGTTGTATAGTGAATAGGCAATGTACTAAATTCTGTACTGATCACTCATCAGTGCCAATTTTCATACATTCGTTCTGACTTCAATCCTGGGATAGTTTTACATTAATATCCCATGATAAGAGATTAAGAGAAAATATGCCCGGTTGAGGTAAGGAAAATAAATCAAGCTGGGTTCCCACTTCTGATTGTTACCCTCCCCTGCTGGAAAATATGCAGATGTGGCTATCGGATGAGGACAGGATCAGGCTTGGCTGAAATAGTCTGCCGACACTCACTGAGGTTCACAAGTGAAGTATGACCATAGGAACAGGAGTAGGCCATTCAGCCCCTTGAAACTGTTCCACCATTCAATCAGATCATGGTTGATCTGTACCTAGACTCCATTTACCTGCCTTTAATGAATAGCCCTTGATACCCTTACCTAACGAACATCTGTTGATCGCAGTCTTGAAAATTTCATTTGACCCAGCATCCACAGCATTTTGAGGAGAGAGTTCCAGATTTCCATCACCCTTTGTGTGAAAAAGTGCTTCCTGATATCACTCCTGAATAGCTTGGCTCTAATTTTAAGATAGTGCCCCCTTGTTCTGGGTTCCCCCACTAGAGGAAATAATTTCTCTGGATCTACCCAATCAAATCCCTTTATCATTTTGAAGACCTCAATTAGATCACCCCTCAACCTTCTAAACTCAAGGAAATACAAACCAAGTTTATGCAACCTGTCCACATAATTTAACTTTTTAAGCCCCGGTATCATTCTAGTGAAGCTGAGTTGCACCCTCTCCAAGGCTATTATGTCCTCGCTGAGGTATGGTGCCTAAAACTGAAAGCAGTACTCCAGATGGGGTCTAACCAAGGCTCTGTACAACTGAAGCATCTCTTCCCCCCCCATTGTATCCCAGCCCCCTTGTGGTAAATGGGAAGTGCCGAGTGGATAATCCATCTCAGCCTCCTCCCGATATCCCCACCATCACGGAAGCCAGTCTTCGGCCAATTCAATTCACTCCACGTGATATCAAGAAACGGCTGAGTGCACTGGATACAGCAAAGGCTATGGGCCCCGACAACATCCCAGCTGTAGTGCTGAAGACTTGTGCTCCAGAACTAGCTGCGCCTCTAGCCAAGCTGTTCCAGTGCAGCTACAACACTGGCATCCACCCGACAATGTGGAAAATTGCCCAGGTATGTCCTGTCCACAAAAAGCAGGACAAATCCAATCCGGCCAATTACCGCCCCATCAGTCTACTCTCAATCATCAGCAAAGTGATGGAAGGTGTCGTCGACAGTGCTATCAAGCGGCACTTACTCACCAATAACCTGCTCACCGATGCTCAGTTTGGGTTCCGCCAGGACCACTCGGCTCCAGACCTCATTACAGCCTTGGTCCAAACATGGACAAAAGAGCTGAATTCCAGAGGTGAGGTGAGAGTGACTGCCCTTGACATCAAGGCAGCATTTGACCGAGTGTGGCACCAAGGAGCCCTAGTAAAATTGAAGTCAATGGGAATCAGGGGGAAAACTCTCCAGTGGCTGGAGTCATACCTAGCACAAAGGAAGATGGTAGTGGTTGTTGGAGGCCAATCATCTCAGCCCCAGGGCATTGCTGCAGGAGTTCCTCAGGGCAGTGTCCTAGGCCCAACCATCTTCAGCTGCTTCATCAATGACCTTCCCTCCATCATAAGGTCAGAAATGGGGATGTTCGCTGATGACTGCACAGTGTTCAGTTCCATTCGCAACCCCTCAGATAATGAAGCAGTCCGAGCCCGCATGCAGCAAGACCTGGACAACATCCAGGCTTGGGCTCATAAGTGGCAAGTAACATTCGCGCCAGATAAGTGCCAGGCAATGACCATCTCCAACAAGAGAGAGTCTAACCACCTCCCCTTGACATTCAACGGCATTACCATCGCCAAATCCCCCACCGTCAACATCCTGGGGGTCACCATTGACCAGAAACTTAACTGGACCAGCCATATAAATACTGTGGCTACGAGAGCAGGTCAGAGGCTGGGTATTCTGCGGCGAGTGACTCACCTCCTGACTCCCCAAAGCCTTTCCACCATCTACAAGGCACAAGTCAGGAGTGTGATGGAATATTCTCCACTTGCCTGGATGAGTGCAGCTCCAACAACACTCAAGAAGCTCGACACCATCCAAGATAAAGCAGCCCGCTTGATTGGCACCCTATCCACCACCCTAAACATTCACTCCCTTCACCACCGGCGCACTGTGGCTGCAGTGTGCACCATCCACAGGATGCACTGCAGCAACTCGCCAAGGCTTCTTCGACAGCACCTCCCAAACCCGCGACCTCTACCACCTAGAAGGACAAGGGCAGCAGGCGCATGGGAACAACACCACCTGCACGTTCCCCTCCAAGTCACACGACTTGGAAATATATCGCCGTTCCTTCATTGTCGCTGGGTCAAAATCCTGGAACTCCCTTCCTAACAGCACTGTGGGAGAACCGTCACCACACGGACTGCAGCGGTTCAAGAAGGCGGCTCACCACCACCTTCTCAAGGGCAATTAGGGATGGGCAATAAATGCCGGCCTTGCCAGCGACGCCCACATCCCGTGAACGAATAAAAAAAATTTTTAAAAATCCATTACCATTTTTGATTACTTTTTGTACCTGTCCATTAGCTTTTACTGATTTATGTACCTGGTCACCCAAATCCCTTTGCTCCGTCACAGTTCTTATTCTCTTGCTATAAGAAAATATTCCAATTTGCCCTTCTTGGATCCAAAGTGGTTGGCCTCATACTTCCTCACGTTGGAGCAAACGACTGGCAGCCCTTTTGACATATCACCCACTGCAGTAGCTCTGTAGTCTAGAAATTGCTGTTGGTGATATGAGCAAGTGATAGCTTAATGCATTTATATGACAATTCTCTGTATGCAGGTGTTAGCCTGTTTATTTTAAGCTCAACTGAAATAAGCAGACAAAAGAAAGCCATATAATTGCATTAGATATTATCTGCTAATGTCACCAACATAATTTTCAGGTTCATGTCTGAAGGCAGGAAGTTGATGCATCTGCATGTTCGCTGCTGCCCTGCTTTCCAACACGAAGCCCAGCCAAGGGGCGGGCCTGCGTTGGGAGTGCTCCTAGGCCATGCAAATATCCTGGCACAGGTCAGTAAGGTGAATCTTTCTCCTTACAGGTGTAGCACACCACAGGTACCAACGATGCCTGACAGGCACCCAGCAGGGAGCTCCAGAGGAAGAACAACCAACAACAACTTGCATTTATATAGTGCCTTTAATGTAGTAAAATGTCCCAAGATGCTTCACAGGAGCGTTATCAAACAAAATTTGACACCGAGCCACATAAGGAGATATTAGGACAGGTGGCCAAAAACTTGGTCAAAGAGGTAGGTTTTAAAGAGCGTCTTAAAGGAGGAAACAGAGGTGGGGAGGCAGAGAGTTTTAGGGAGGGAATTCCAGAGCTTAGAGCCTAGGCAGCTGAAGGCACGGCTGCCAATGGTGGAGTGATTAAAATCGGGATGCACAAGAGGCAAGAATTGGAGGAGCGCAGAGATCTGTGAAGGTCATAGGGCTGGAGGAAGTTACAGAGATAGGGAGAGGCGAGGCCATGGAGTGATTTGAAAACAAGGATGAGAATTTTAAAATCGAGGCGTTTCCGGACTGGGAGCCAATGTAAGTCAGCGAGCACAGGGGTGATGGGAGAACAGGGCTTGGTTTGAGTTAGGATACGGGCAGCAGAGTTTTGGGTGAGCTCATGTTTATGAAGGGACCTATGTTTTTCAATGTGAATGGAAGTTGCCTTGCTCTAAACTCCTATCAGTATCTCCCAGCCAGGAAACTTGAGAGTCCCACTTAGTTCCTATTAAAATGTCTAAAATCTATGTTGGGTATTACCAGCCAGTGGCTATAGGGATTTGTCACTGTGTTAGTTATTATAATGGATGTTCTTAAGATTTTTTGCTTTTGTGTAGCCTCATCAAAATCTCTGCACTATGGACAATTTTCAAAGCATTAAACTTCAACACAGTGTCACTTAACCCCTCTGAGGCCTTGTCAACTTGGAGGTAAATCCTGCAAAAAAGTACACCAAAATTTATTTCTCTTGTTTTATTTTCCAATTCACAATTCACAAGCACATGTTTTGGAAACTCAACAGGTGCTTATAATATTTCTGATCTCTATCGATGGTTTTTGATACCTGTTGTTGACTTCCATTATACCTTTTGCTGTGAGATCTCTTTATCCAAAGGGACAAGGATCATAACCCATCTCGCTCCCCATTCTTGGTGCTCAGACATTTGACCTTTTTTGGGGAAGAACCCTCCATTACTATAGTTGTATTAAGATAGCAACACTACTGATGTGCTCATATGTGATTTTTAAAACAACGTATTGTTTTTTAAGTGGTCATTTTTCAGAAGTTTGCTGTGTACTCACAAACATGGAATTTACAGGCCTTCCCAATGTGTAATGAAAGCATAAATCAGGAGAAGTAGACAACAGGACCATCAGAAACTGAAAGGAGTAATGGTAGGTTAATCATTCTGTGGCGACTGCACCTGATACGATGACCTGCCTTTTCTCTTCTCAGATTCTGCCGTCTAGCTGTGTATTTGCAGAATTTCCTGTTTTAATTCAGACATTTAGTTTTACTTCTATTTATCCGTGATGACTTGTCCATTGTTGTCGATGATGACAACCTACGATTTATCTCCAATTATTTCAGGTTGTAGGTTCTTCTATGACCTTAAAGTCCAATTTTCATGAGAAATGCTTTACCACACACAGGACATTGGATGTCAGAGTGACCCAAGGGATGATCTTTCCTTGATTTCCTTTGGGCTCTCTTTTCTTTGGCTAGCTGAGTACAACTTGTTTCAAGCTTTGTCATGCCATTGTGAATTATCTTTTACCACTTTTTCCTGTCACAAGCATCATGCTCTCATGTGTCAGTTGTGATGCCACATTATTTTTAGATTGGTCGATCAGCACGGGTGTGTTTGCCAAGCTTCATCTCATCACAGAATACCTTCTTGGACAGTCTAGTATTAGGCATTCAGATCAAGTGACCAGCCCACCTTAGCTGCATCTTTACTATCATTGCCTCTATGCCTGGCACATTTGCTCTTCTGAGGACCTCAGTGTCCGAAATCTTATGCTAACATCGAATTTTCATGATCTTTCTGAGGTAACCTAGATGGAATTGATTTGAGTTTTCTGATGTGGCAATTATAAATGGTCCAGTTATCGCACACATACAGTAAGAATGTTATAACTATTGTCTTGTAGACCTTAAGTTTTGTTGCCAGTTTAAGAACACGAATAGGAGCAGGCGTAGGCCATACGGCCCTTCGAGTCTGCTCCGCCATTCAATAAGACCTTGGCTGATCTTCTACGTCAACTCCACTTTCCCGTCCTATCTTCATATCCCTTAATTCCCTTAGTGTCCAAATATCCATCGATCTCAGTCTTGAATATACTCAACGACGGAGCATCCACAGCCTGCTGGGGTAGAGAATTCCAAAGATTCACAACCCTTTGAGTGAAGAAACTTTTCCTCATCTCTGTCCTAAATGGCCGCCCCTTTATCTTGACACTATGACCTCTAGTTCTAGTTTCTCCAGCCAGGGGAAATAGCCTCTCAGCATCTACCCTACCATGCCCTCTAAGAATTTTATGCGTTTCAATGAGATCACCTCTCATTCTCCTAAACTCCAGGGAATATAGGCTCATTCTGCTCAATTTCTCTATTAGGACAACCCTCTCATCCCAGGAATCAATCTAGTGAACCTTCGTTGCACCACCTCTAAGGCAAGTATATCCTTCCTTAGTTGAGGAGACCAAAACTGTACACAGTACTCCAGATATGGAAAAACAGGTGGGTTGGGGCAGGGGGGCATTAAAATTTACAACAATTTCAAACCCACCTCCAACCTGTCCATTTCTGGTTTTCACGGGGGCAGAACGAGGGGCGGTGCAACCAACCCGCTCTCAGGAGGCGAGTTGGTCTCTAAAACCTTTCAGGAGGCTGCGGGCCTCCAATTTTTCAGGTTTTGTGATTTTAGCCTCTGGGGGGGTCAGGATTCCCCGGCCTTCTGCTTCACACCACCTGAGAGGAGGTGAGAAGGCCCAAAACTGCAGGTAAGTGCCTTTATAGCACAGCTTGTGGGCCCGGAGGAGCAGGAGTGCAGGTAGTGCAGTGAACCCCCCCCCCCCACCCCAAATGATCACGACCCCCGCAATGACCCCCAATCACGACCCCCCCCTCTGTAACTGACTCCCGATCCCCCTCCCGATGACCCCCGATTCCCCTCCTGATGACTGACCCCCCGATGTCTAACTCCCCCACCCGATGACTGACTCCCCACCCCCCCATGACTGACCCCCCTGATGACCCCCATGCCCGCCGATGCCCCCATGCGCTTATGCCCCCCCCCCCGCCCCCCATGCATCCAGTCTAAGACTTACCTGAACACTTACCTCCTCCTTGTGCTTCTCCCATCCGACTGAGACCAGCCTGTCAATCAGGCCGGCCTGCTGGACAAGAAACTGTCAAAAAAAGACATCCTTACGTCAAGATTGTGAGGATGTCTGGGAAACCCGTTCTTCCGGGTTTCCCATCTGCAATTCGACCCCCCCTGCCCTCATCCCGGCTCTGGGCTAAAATTATGCCCGTGGTTTCACCAGAATCCTATATAATTGCAGCAAGACCTTCTTGCTGTTATACTCCAACCCTCTTGCAATAAGGCTAACATACCATTTGCCTTCTTAATTCCTTGCTGTACCTGCATGTTAACTTTCTGTCATTCATGTACAAGGACACCAAATTCCTCTGAATACCAACATTTCTTAGTCTCTCACCTTTTAAAAAATATTCTGCTTTTCTATCCTTCCTACCAAAGTGGATAATTTCACATTTCCCCACATTATACTCCATCTGCCACCTTCTTGCCCACTCATTTAACCTGTCTATATCCCTTTGCAGCCTCTTTGCATCCTCCTCACAGCTTACTTTCCCATCTAGTTTTGTGTCATCAGCAAACTTGGATACATTATACTCGGTCCCCTCATCTAAGTCATTGATATAGATTGTAAACAGCTGAGGCCCAACCACTGATCCTTGCAGCACCCCACTAGTTACAATCTGTCAACCTGAAAATGACCCGTTTATTCCTACTTTCTGCTTTCTGTTCGTTAACCAATCCTGAATTTATGATATTACCCCCAATCCCATGAGCCCTAATCTTGTGTAACAACCTCTTGTGTGGCACCTTATCGAATGCCTTTTGAAAATCCAAATATGCTACATCTACTGGTTCCCTCTTATCTACCCTGTTAGTTACACCCTCAAGAAACTCTAATCGATTTGTCAAATACGATTTCCCTTTCATAAAACCCTGTTGACTCTGCCTAATCATATTATGATTTTCTAAGTGCCCTGTTACTACATCCTTAATAATAGATTCTAGCATTTTCCCTACTACTGATGACAGGCTAACTGGCCTATAGTTTGCTGTTTTCTCTCTCCCTCCTTTCTTGAATAGCGGGGTTACATTTGCTACCTTCCAATCCTCGGAGACCATTCTAGAATCTAGGGAATACTGGAACATCAAAATCAATGCATCCACTATCTCTGCAGCCACCTCTTTTAAAATCCTAGGATGTAGGCCATCAGGTCCAGGGGATTTGTCAGCTTTTGGTCCCATTAATTTCTCCACTACATCTGGATTTCCTCAGCTTTGTCACTCCACCACTTTTCCTGCATGGCTTTCAGCTTTGTTTGAAGCTCACTGCGCTTATTGTTATATGCAGTTTTCATTGAGGTGTGATGACAGGTTTTTCAACCATTCTTGGTGAAGGGTGTGTTTCTCACAGAGCATGCAGTGATCTCCATGTCATTCTCATCAAATGAGTCTTGGTATTTTCTGGTTTTTGGCCCTAGAGTCTTACTGGCTGCAGAGTGTAGGGCATCCCTGAAGTTTTTCCAGTCCATTTCCAGAAGCTGCATTGACAGTACTGAGGTGATCTTCCACAGCTTGACGGAGCTGATCTTCCACTCCTGCTACTTGAAGTTTGGCGACATTTAGTCTGGTAGACGGTATTCCACTCTGAAATGGAGCTATCTGGAGATCAAGTTTTGCATCAATGAGTCTGTATTCTATTCAACACTCAGCTTCCCTCATGACCTGTGTGATCTTAACAACTTTTACATCCCACTGGCTGTCCAGTATGTGGTCAATCAGATGCCAATGTTTGGAACGAGGGTGCATCCGTGTAGTTTTGTATTTGCTTGGAAATTTGAAGAGTATGTTAGTGATGGTCAGATGATTTTCTGTACATATCCTAAGCAGCAGTGTTCCATTACTGTTGCACTTCCCTATGCCAGGTCTACCAATAACCCCCTTTCAGGACTGGTGGTCAGCTCCTACATGAATGCAAAAGTCACCCATGATAATGAGCTTGTCCTTTCTAGGAACCTATGAAACGACATGCTCTAGATCTTCATAGAATTCATTTTTGGTTTCATCGGAGTTTGTCATGGTTGGTGCATAGGCACTAATAATGGTGGTATAGCTTTTATGAGACAACAAAAGTCTCATGGTCATCAGGAGGTCACTGACTCCTTTAGGAAGCCTTTCAAGCTTAGATATAATATTAGATTATAATGTTAGATATCATAGCAAAGCCAACTCCAGCTTCTCTATGTTCCTCTTTGCGGCACCGTATCCAGAAGGTGTATCCTGCACCAACCTCTTTCAGCTGACCTTGAGCTAAATGGGTTTCGCTGAGCACAGCAATGTTGATATTATATCGCCTCAGTTCCCTACCGATCAGCACACTTCTCATTTCAGCTGGACGATTTGCGCTGCTCTGCCGTTACCTCGCACAAATTGGATCTCGCCGGCAACCTCCCCATGAGTGTCAAGAAATTGCTGGATTTGTGCCGGGAATACAAATTAAACTTGCCGCAGATAGTTAAGGCTCATGACAGAAAGGTAGCGAATTTCTTGGGTGTGTTCAGGACAGCTTTCTGCAACAATATGTCCTAGAACCAACAAGGGGACAGGCCATATTAGATTTAGTAATGAGTAATAAGCCAGATTTAGTAACAGCCTAACGGTACGTGAACATTTACCGAATAGTGATCATAATATGATCGAGTTCAACGTTGTGTTTGAAAGGGAGAAAGCCATAACAGCTACTAAGATTCTAAATTTAGGTAAGGCCGACTTCAATGGGATGAGACAGAGACTGTCCCCAGTAAACTGGACAAATCTGTTAATGGGTAAAATGACAGATGATCAGTGGGAGGTGTTCAAAAAATAATTTAACATGATACAGAACCAGATTATGTTATAAATTGGATAGCCAAGGGGTGAAGGATAGAATATTAGAGATGGTCTTCAGTTGCTTCCAAGTCTTTATTCACAGAGATTCCCCTTTCACACACACTACACCCTCGATAAGCTATATAAAAAGGATACAAGAGATTTCCCAATTGACACACACCACCTGAATACAATTAACACTAATTGATACAAATCACATGATACCATTAAGAGTTTATACCCCTAAGGAGTAAGAGCTCTACTTGCCAAAAAAAAAGCCATGGATGACAAAAGAGGTAAGGGACAACGTAAAACTAAAAGAAAAAACATACAAAAATGCAAAAAATAGCACAGATCCTGGCGACTGGGAGAGATACAAAGAACATCAAAGGGTGATATAACAGATGGTATGAGCTACAAAAAAAATGAAAAGAAACTTGCAAGGGATATCAAAATCAACACAAAAATTTTTTACAGTTGTGTTAGGAAAAAGAGGGTCGTCAAGAGTAATATGGGCCTCTTAAAAACTGATAATGGTGATATTGTAAATAAAAATAAGGAAATGGCGGACATGTTAAATAATTACTTTGCATCTGTATTTACAGTAGAGGAAGAGGATAGCATGCCTGACACCCCAAGGAAATAATTTTGAATCAGGGCCGGGGACTCACCATAATTAACATAAGCAAATTAACAGTAATGAAGAAAATAATGGCACTGAAGAGTGACAAATCCCCAGGACCAGATGGTTCCCATCCCAGGGTTTTAAAGGAAGTAGGTGAGAACATTACACATGCCCTAACTATAAGCTTCCAAAGTTCTCTCGGTTCAGGAACCGTTACTTTAGATTGAAAAATTGCACATATTGCTCCGCTATTTAAGAAAGGTGAGAGGGAAAACAGAGAATTATAGACCAGTTAGCCTAAAATCTGTTTTCAGGAAATTACTAGAGTCTATAATTAAGGATAGAGTGACCAAGCACCTTGAAAATTTTCAGCTGATCAGAGAGAGCCAGAATGGATTTGAAAAGAGTAGGTCATGCCTGATGAATCTGATTGAATTTCTTGAAGAGGTGTCTAAAGTAGTGGTCAGGGGAATGTCTATGGATGTTGTTTATATGGACTTCCAGAAGGCATCCAATAAAGTCCCTCATAAGAGACTGTTAGTTAAAGTTGAAGCTTGTGGAATTGAGGGCAAATTATTGACCTGGTTAGGAAATTGGCTGAGCGGCAAGAGACGGAGAGTAGGGGTAATGGGCAGGTACTCAAATTGGCAGGATGTGACAGGGATCTGTGTTGGGGCCTCAACTATTCACTGTATTTATCAACGACTTAGGTGACGGGATAGAGAGCCACATATCCAAGGTTGCCGATGACACAAAGATAGGCAGCATTATAAGCAGTGTAGATGGAAGCATAAAATTACAGAGCAATATTAATAGATTATGCGAATGGGCAAAACTGTGGCAAATGGATTTCAGTGTAGGCAAATGTGAGGTCATCCACTTTGAACCTAAAAAGGTTAGATCAGAGTACTCTCTAAATGGTGAAAAGCTCGAAACAGTGGAGGTCCAAAGGAACTTAGGGGTCCATGTACATAGATCATTAAAATGTCATGGACAGGTACAGAATATAATCAAAAAGGCTAATGGAATGCTGGCCTTTATAACTAGAGGACTAGAACTAGAGGGTAGAAGTTATGCTACAGCTATACAAAGCCCTGGTTAGACCACACCTGGAGTACTGTGTTCAGTTCTGAGCACCGCAACTTAGGAAGGATATATTGGCCTTGGAGGGAGTGCAGCGTAGATTTACTAGAATGATACCTGGACTCCAAGGGTTACATTACGAGGAGAGATTTCACAAACTAGGGTTGTATTCCCTGGAATTTAGAAGATTAAGGGGTGATTTGATCGAAGTTTTCAAGATATTAAGGGGAACTGATAGGGTAGATTGAGAGAAACTATATCCGCTGGTTGAGGAGTCTACGACTAAGGGACATAGCCTAAAAATTAGAGCCAGGACTTTCAGGAGTGAACACTTCTACACACAAAGAATGGTAGAAGTTTGGAACCGTCTTCCGCAAACGGCAGTTGATGCTAGCTTAATTGTTAATTTTAAATCTGAGATTGATAGATTTTTGTTTATCAAAGGTATTAAGGGATATGGGGCCACAGCAGGTATATGGAGTTAGGACACAGATCAGCCATGATCTCATTGAATGGTGGACCAGGCTTGAGGGGCTAAATGGCCTACTCCTGTTCCTATTTTCCTATGTTCCTAGGTCTGCTATTTCATGTCGTAAAGACCCCGTTAATGGGGTGATTTATGGTCCTGACATGACGCTCATAAGAACATAAGAAATAGGAGCAGGAGTAAGCCGTCCGGCTTCTCGAGCCTGCTCCGCCATTCAACAAGATCATGGCTGATCTTCTGCCTCAATGCCATTTTCCTGCACTTTCCCCATATCCCTTGATGCCTTTAATGTCAAGAAATCTATCGATCTCTGTTTTGAATGTACTCAATGACTGAGCCTCCACAGCCCTCTGGGGTAGAGAATTCCAAAGATTCACCACCCTCTGAGTGAAGAAATTGCTCCTCATCTCAGTCCTAAATGGCCTACCCCTTATTCTGGGACTGTGACCCTGGTTCTAGACTCCCCAGCCAGGGGAAACATCTTCCCTATATCTACTCTGTCAAGCCCTGAAAGAATTTTGTATGTTTTAATGAGATAAGCTCAACTTGGAGGCCCAGAAAAGGAAACTGTGGAGTCTCACTCCTGCAGGTAGTAAATTGTTCCTAGAGGTTTTTTAACTTTTAAGATGTTTTTCTTACTTTTCCTTTCTGATTCTTTTTTCTCTCTCTCTTAATCCAATCTTTCCCCCTGTTTATTTCTCTTTCTGTATCTAATTTGACTCTAATTCACCCTGTTTCCTTCTCCGTCGTTCGCTCTGTTTCTTTATCCTTAAATCTCACTGGTTAAGGAGATAGACTGTTGATCCCATCATTTACCAAGGTCCCAGACGCCCCATTGACCTCATTGTTATTTCGCATTTCCAGCAATTTGTGGCACAAAAATAATTGGAGCTGAAGGGTGAGGACAAAAATCCAACTCACGCCGCTCACCACGCGATGCCCTGCTTCAGCAAATTCTGGGCCATTGTTTCGACCGCTTATGTGGGATTCCTGTCACCAGCGGTAAACTGACCAGCAGATAGTGAAGCAGGGCAACTTTTCTAGCTTCTTCCTTATGCTGCAAAGGTGAGCACTGTGACCCTAAATAGGACTGCTCAGTCACTCAAGGCTGCCGGACTCCACTGCTTCTTCACTGCAATGAGGAGCGACCCTGAGCCACCTGTGTGCAGCTTCGCAGCTACAGCTTCCATTGAATCCATACCTGCTGCTTCACCACGAGCCGATTGTCGCAGGACTTTGGGAAGTAGTGTGGTGTTGTGGAGATGAAAATGGCACCAGCGCATAAATTGGTTTATAGTGAGGAGGATTTGTGCAGAGTCCACCTCGCTCTCTTGGCTTCCTTCATCCAGCCCCAGTGGCAAGACAGAGTCAAGATGGCTGGAGATGAAGTCAGCTGTAGTGGATGGCCTACGGTACCTGGTGCCCCCATACCAATAACCTCAACTATCCACGTAGCTTTGCTACTGTGCCCTCTCAATTGGAGAAAGTAGCATATCTGCTGGGTCCGTGGGGTCTACCACTGTAGACTTTGTGCATTAGAATGGGAGGCGGGTGTGTCCCCGTCACTCAAGGACGTCCGCTTAAGAGCTACCCTCTACCTAGTTTAACCTGCGAGCCAATGCAGTTGCCCAGGGTGTGGTCGTCACTGTGGACAAGTGATTACTAGGAGCCATAGGTGAGAGTTGTGTGCAGCTTTGGAGACCAGAGATGGGAGTCCATCCACAGGGAATGCGGCTGACTCCTAGACAAAGGTCATACTCCTAATGCTGCACATTACACCCACCATAAAGTGTAGCTGTTAACAACATATTTACATAGCAATGAGATTTTTTTTCAAGTCATGAAATCTGATGCAGTACCCTTTAACTGTCACAAGGTATCATTAGCACACTTTGAAAATTCTGTGTGCGGTACTAGTGACATCTAGTGACAGAGAGCATGTTAAGCGCTAGTTTGTTCCTGTATTTTCATGATTTCAGCAAAAACAAAGGAAATTTGTTAGGAATGGGCCTGGATTTTCATCTTGTTGGCAGGTAATTGGTGGGTTTCCGCCCGCTGCTTTGACCCCATTTTCCTGGGTTGGGGTTCATCGGGCATGCTTCGGGGGCTTACTGCCGCTACCCCAGGGACAACTGCCATCCTTCTCCGGTGATCCTGGGGGTTGGTAGAGACAGCAGCAGTATGGAGGGAAACCTGGTGGATTCCGTGCCCTGCCTCTCCACTGGTATTTACATGCAGCATGTAGGGAAAGAGCGTCTGGCAGTCATTATAGCGGGGGCCAAGGGAGGAAAATTGAGGTCTGGGTAGGAACACGGTGGTAGGCCTTGCTATCCGCCTTTTCTGCTGCTATCCCGGGCAAGATAGCGGAGGGGGCGGTGTTGGGGGGGGGGGGTGGAGATCCAGCCCATAATGTTTAAGATTGAGCTTTCCCTCTGGCAAACGCAGTAAGGACTGACCTTTGCAGAGTGCTGCAGAAAAATGCAAACAAGTTGACTGTGACTTATTGAAGAGTCAAACATTAATTACAGGTTTTTGTTGAGGGAGTTCCACTAATTGTGGCCAGTTTTCAAAAATAGTTGCTGCTCTCTTTGAAGCCGCCTTTCCTGAGACTGGTTGAGTTTGTTTCTGCCGAAAATGCAGCAATTATTCGTCCATACTGTGGGCAAAGCTTGTTTGTTCCCTCCTCCCCCTCCAAACACACAAAGCATATATTATGCGCTATTTTTAAGCTGTCATTTTCTGTTATTTCTTCATTCAGATAAATAAGCTGAGCCAGTTTATTTTGTTGAATATTTCAATAACTGTGGTTCTGTTAGAACAGTTTAGCATTTTTTAATCCAGCTGTCACAAAGATAGTGTTGTTGCACACAGCCTCAAGTGGTAATATTGTTTACAAAGATGATGTTGCTCATGGGGGGTGCTTACATATCCAACACATGTATCGTCCAACATGCGTTTTGATATTCCCCATGGTGATGTCAGCTTCAAATTGATGCCTTCCTTTATAAAAGCGATTTTACTCCTTGCTCACCATGGCAACTACATTATTTATTACACTATTGTTAAAGGGAATAAAAAACCGTTTAATTATTTTTTAATAATCTGCTGATGCTTTCATTAAGCAAAACTAAGGTGCTTGTTTTAGCAGAGTTAATGACAATGAATGGAAATGTGGTTAATGGAGGTGTTGACTGTTGCTTACTTGGGAATGTCTGATAAATGGGCCTATTTCATATCCATTGGGGCATTCCATTTAACAAGCATTTAACTCACTGCACTTTGGTTTGGTTTAAATAGATCACAAGCAGTGGCATATATTTTTGTCACTGCTCATTAGCTGCTCCCTGAGAAGGTACAGTACTGTTTTACAGTCATCTTAGATGTAAAGGAAATCATTAGTCTGTCTGTTGGAACTCCTACTAGTCATGTTAGTGGCAGCGTTTGCATCTGTTCTGGTGCTGCACGCCCTGGGGACTTGTTTCCTGTTGTGGTTCCTAATCTTTACTCCAGGGAGTTGACTTCTGTTAGTCATGGGACGTCATATTGCTAACAGCTTGCATGGTACTGTATTATTACAGGATGTACTGTAGTGTATACAGTGTGTAATACGGGTGCAATTTCAGTAGACGCCGCCCATGTAGTAGGCCTGACCCAGTGTTCAAGTATTTGATGACAGCAGTAACATTCAGTATTTGGTGTGATAATGCCGTAGTGCCCTGATGTGTATCTCAGACATGTAATAGAATTACTTGGTCTGTCCTGTACACCGAATTTGTTCTCTACCTCGTGACCATCAAGCCCTTTAGAGACAGGCAGAGGTTAAGGAGATAAGGAGCAGCAGAGATCAAATACACAGGCTGATGGGGATTAGAGAAACCAGAAAGTGGGAGAGAGAGAAAATATTACAGAAACTGCAAAACAAGGGATTGATTTAGACAATTAGAGAGAGCAAATGTTACAAAAGGTCGAGACAGAGAGAGAAAAATGCAACAATCATTTGCTGTTATTTGACTAGAAAACTATTAGATAAAGTTTGTGTAGCCCAAAACAGTATCTATTTAGGTCTTATGTTCCGTTTTGATTTGTAAAACCAATGATTTTGCACTGGTTTAAGTGAAAATACTGGACTACTTTTGAGTTGTTTTTAATGATATTTCAGCTACAAATATCCAGAATATCTGGCAGCACTGCAGCCTGGTAAACGGGAAAAGAAAGAACCGAGATGGATAATCTGGGAGGGAAGGGAGAGGAAGAGAGACCCGCTTAAAATGGAGGGAGAGAGAGAGGGACGGGCAGACTGTCTTTGGGGAAGGGAAGGTAAGGCTTGAGGAGGGAATAGAGAGAAACCCTCTTGGACAACTTTGGGGTGTGGCCATAGAGAAAGATGCCCTGTCGGGATGAAGGAAGGAAAAGAGAGAGAGAGAGCACTTTGAGCAGGAGGCAACCAGGGAGGAGAAAAATACTCAGTTGTAGGATGTGGAGGAGGAGGAGGAGACAGAAACACTTGTGAGGAGGGACATCTCTGGCTCTGCTGGAAGTGGGAAGGATGAATACTCAGATAAGCAGGCCCACATTATAAACGTAGAATTACATAGAATGTACAGCATAGAAACATTCAGCTCAACTTATGTAGAGACCAGAACTTGCACAGTACTCCAATTACACGCCAACTCACTGTGAGTGAGCAATGCCACAAGAGGTTACTAATGATTATAAATTGTTGGCAAGGAAAGTATTTCATATATTGAGTGCTTGCCAGTGACTCCAAATAAAAACATTTACTGAGCTACTCACACACTAGGCAACACCTGGTATGGCACCGAGCGATACAGACTCGGAATGGTCCCGGGTACAATCCCTAGTTTATGAACAATTAGCTGATCTTAGCTGCTGCAGTATTTGGGACGCTACAGTTGGCTTTAGTGTCCCGAGGCTGGGTAAATCTCCAGGTTTCCCAGTCCTGAACGCTGCCCTATGTGTATTTGTGGATGTCAGGTGAGAATCGGATAGAGCTCGGCTGTAATCTCCCCCATGGAGAATAGTAATCTCTCCCCAGCCACTGGTTCTGATGTAACACATTGTTTACGACTATTGCATTAAGATGAAAACTATAGCCTGTCCAGTGACTTGGTAGGTAAATGTAAATGTGGCCATACAGTTGAGGGAGATTCCAGGTTCAATCCCTGGTCTGTGCTGAGTTAACTGATCAAAGGTGGGATAGTAGTCGGGACATGACATTCGGCTTCCAGACTAGGGAGAGGAATTAGAAACATAGACACCTTTAGCACGAGGAGACCATTGCCTGCGTTGAATTTAGGCCTGGGTTCCCGATTGCAATCCAGTGATCACTGCTGCAAAATGCATGTCAGGCGAAGGCAAGATCAAGCTTAGCTACGGTGGCCCCTGTACTTAAATGGCTTTCCAAAGTACACTGTTTAAACTTACACATACCAAATGACCACTGGGGCAAGGCCTGGAGGATCACTACAATGGTGTTCTTGTGGCTACTCTTAAAGCTTCACACAACTAAATTATTTTCAGTTTTTAGTGGGTGGCTGTTATGGTGTTGGCTCATTCATTGTTTTTTTATGTTGTATTTGCTGATTTTCTCACTATTGTCCATTATTTTGTGAGGTAGTGCTCTGACAGATCAGGCATCCTGTACTATAGTACTTTGGTGTCAAGGCTGCTCAACACTGCCAAAATATAGATGGTGACTGAGGAAATAAGTATATTTTATTATTTAGATAGCATAGCGACACAACATGTTGGAGCAATAATGAGTGTGTCCAGGTGCGATAAGGTAAATATGTATGTCTGTGATTTTTCTCGTAGTGAATTTCTGATCTTGATCATTCTGTCGAGGGGGAGGGGTATTGCTGAGTTTTAAAACACTCGGAAATTTTAGAAGTGTTTGATTGAACTGCTGTTGTGCATTCTCAAGACAGGTTGATGTTGTTGGTTGGGAGGGGCTACCAGTCGATGACAAGCAGACTCAGGTTGTGAGAGCCTTCTATTAAAGCAGCCTGGATCAGCATCCGTTTCTTTCCTGGATGCTATTTCATACCTGTACATCTGGGGTGTATGAATCACGCACCAGTGAATTAGTGATTTACATGCTTGCCTATTCCGGATCCCATTTACCACGTTTTTCTGATATATTCTAAAAGGCAGAAAAACTGGATCATTAACTTGCTAACATTTTACCTCCTTTTTTCCCCCTCCTTACCCCACCTGTACAGAAGGTGCTAATTCATGGTGAAATACCATTCTGTGGGTGGCAGCTGCCCTCTTGTATCTTTCCCAGGTGTGGCTATTCTTCACTTATGAGCTTGGTGGAGAGTTTTAAGAGGCCATTTGATTGTAAGATTTGTCACAGTCAAAGTAGGTTGTCCTTACTCAACATCCATGTGTACGTGCACTTTGAAGCATGGATCACTAGTTAGAAATACAGAGCAGGAACACTGGCTGGTTTTCCCTTTTTTAGCCCAGGGACCCAGACCTCAATTATAGTGCCTCCAGCAGATGTCAGTTAAATAAGTACAATGAAATATTTCAATAGAATCTGTGAAGAGACTCACATGATGACATGCTAAATAGGGATGTGGAAGGCTATCTGATCCATTTTAGTTCATCCATCCAGAAAGATCCTACAGTCCCCCCTGTACCTTATCAAGTATTGATTTTAATGCTGGAGGTTCTTGGTGAGTTGCTACCCAGACAGGGTAATAAGTACTTGTGTTTACTAACTGCTCTCGAGACTGTGTTAAGTGCAGGGGGTAGATTTTTGTTGCTTCAGTGCTGTTAGCACACGTTCAGGAGCTGTTTGCAGTTTTATCATCTTGGAATCAAGCCAGCTCACACTCATTGTCCTATCACATTGCTGTTTGTGGGACCTTGCTGTGTGCAAATTGGCTGCTGCGCTTCCTACATTACAACAGTAATTACACTTCAAAAAGTACTTCATTGGCTGCAAAGCGCTTTGGGACATTCTGAGGTCATGAAATATGCTATATAAATGCAAGTCTTTCTTTCTTTCTTTGTCTAACCACAGGTTCCAGCTAAATAATTCAAACTGTTCTGAAATCTCATGCTAAGTACATTTCCTTTAGAAAGTACGATTAGCTTTACAATGTTGACTATCCAGAAAATGTTTTTAGATTATTTGGACATTGGACTCAAACCAGGAATGATTCTATAATTAATGTTTCCTTTTTAACTACTGCAGTTACTGAAGTGTGTTTAAAAGATACCTGTTTTACATCCTATAAAATATATTCCATTGTTTAATGCGTCTTAAGTAAATCTCACAAAATGTACTAATCATACATTACTGTGACATTTCCATCTTGTGTGTGCTTTTTATGCACATCTTATTTTAAATGTTTGCATAAAACAATTTTAAAGGAAAAAATACTTCAAAATCTTTTCAATCTTTACATAGTGGAATGTGGCCCATGGTACTAGGGAGGGGAGGAGGGGGTAACTCCAAGTCAGTCCCTTTCAGCAATACTTGATTTAAGTAAAAGTATATCATTTTTAAATTCAGGGGGATTATAAAGTTAGTAAATTAGTCATCATTCTTCATAATTCTTTGAATTAATAGAAGGGAGCACTTAATCTAGAAGTAGACTTGTGGTAATACAATCATCTGATTGGACAATTTAGATTTAAGTAACCAGCCATATCGTTGGAACTAAAAATCCAACCAACCAATTGGATGTTTGAATTTGCCAATAAAAGTTGGTCATTGGCAGGTGGAGGTGTCATAAACTATATTATCTGGCTGCATTAAACATGAGCCCTGCTTTTCTGCGTGTTCTCTTATAGTAACAGCTTACTGGATTGGGCAGTGGGCTCTGGTTGCTTCTCTAATGTGTGGTATGTACGGTTTTCATTCATCAAAGCCGTTTATCAATTGAGTAAAATCTGTCCAAGCAGCATAGTGTTACTAGACTCAAGAAGCTGGAAACTGTTGCAGAGTGGAGGGAGGTCGAAAAGGCACAAGCCCTGCACACTGTAAACACAAAAAGGTTGAGAAGAAGGACACAGGATGTTTATTCCAACTTCAGAGGATCCATCATACAGAAGCAGAGTCTCATAAAATGAAGGTAATAGAACAAAATGGTCTTGGCAGTGAAGTACTGAGTGTGTGCTACACTGTCGGAGGTGCCGTCTTTTGGATGAGATGTCTGTCCTCAGATGGATATAAAAGATCCCATATCACTATTGGAAGATATCCTGGCCAACATTTATCCCTCGGCTAACATTTATCCCTCAACCAACATTTAAAACAGATGATCTGGTTATGTACTTCATTGCTGTTTATGGGACCTTGCTGTACGCAGATTAGCTACCACGTTTCCTGCAGTATAACAGTGACTACACATCAAAAGTAGTTTATTGGCTGGAAAGCGCTTCGGGGCGTCCTGAGATCATAAAAGGCACTATATAAATGCAAGTTTTTTTCTTTCTTTCTTTCTAGAAAACTCAATCAAACATGCTCACCAGTATGCACTGAATTAGCTGAACAGCAGTAGCACGTGCTACAATTGGCCTCACGGGGTTAGGTAGGGGAAGGAATAATCATTCAGCCTCTTGTCACGCTCTTTTTGCTTGTAAATCTCACTCCTAATTTCCCTGTACTGATAGCTTTGCACATCTTCCATTTTTGGTGCTCTGTTCTTTGGTCTGGGACTATCAGGTATCCATTTGACACCACTAGTTCTAGAAGACAAGTGAGAGAAGATGGTGTAATTTCACTGGCTAAGTCTGCCATTGTGTATCCTTTGTGCCTGCCATTCTGAAGAACACTTTCTCCAGTTGGCTGCAGACAGCTGTCTGTATAACTGCTATAGTTACAGGAGATACATATACATCAGTCATACAGACAGAAGTCTGCAGTCAAGTGTAGAATATATTTTTCAAATGCAACGATCAAGGTTACACTTGCAAAATTATCAAAGCGTTGGGCTAATCCTGGTCACGTAATTTTTAAGTCACCTGCATGTTTCCCTTTTGATTCATTGGCTACCTGTAAGTGCTCATAAATCATTGGGACTAATTTCCTAATATTTAAAAATATGCTGCTTATTATTTTGATTCATTGGTCACCTTTAGGCATATTCCACAGTGCTGTGTGCATCCTGTAGCATTATTCTAGTTCTGTTTCTGCAGCGTTAAATAAGCAAATAAAATTTCTCTCCCACTCCTTCCCCCCACCCCCCCTTGACACTAAGGGGAATTTTAACTTTTCCTGCTCGATTTCTGACCACCACCATATCAACTGTGCAGTTTCTTAGGCGTCCGAAGCATGTAGGTGCCGCGTGAATATATACAAATTGGGCCCTGTGATATTATTAGGATCCTGATGCGATTATAACGCGCCAGAACAGAAGTCCTGCCCAGCGGTGAACCCATTAGTAAAGCCTAGCGAGATTGGTTTCTAAAGGCCATTGGAAGTAGTATTTAAAGGGGTACTCACCTGTTTGCTATTGCGTTTTTTGGATTTCCACATGAGAGTTTGCCTTGGAGATTGCTTTTGTTCTGCATTTATTCTTCTTGCATATCCTCAGTAAGCACACAGGTTATGATGGGTGCCATTCTTGCAACTTGAATCTGGTTGCATGAAGAGAAGGAGCAACAGGAGCAGCGGCAGACTGCTCTGCCACAAGGAGCAACAGTTGGGCCTCTTAGGTGACAACAGGTGAGGGGGGGAGGGGGCTGCTCGATACAGGACTTACTCAGCCCACATGGTCCACGGACCCAGAGTGAGTTTCCTGGATCTCTCTTGAGGAGTAGTGCATAAGGAGGCTGTGCTGCTCAGGCAGGCTGTCGCGGACTTCTGCAGCCTCCTGCAACAAGGCCTACTGCCTACTGGGCCAGGAGACCGTGCTGATTCAGTGGCAGTGAAAGTAACCACAGCTCTTAATTTTTTCGCCTCAGGATCTTTCCAGGGTGCTACAGGGGACATTTCCCATATCTCTCAATCAAACTGTCCATAAGTGCATCAAACAGGTCACCAGTGCTCTCTTTGCCAGGGCCAATGACTACATCTCCTTCCCAATGGACATCAACAGTCAGAATGATGTGCTGCAGAGGCTGGATTCCTTCATGTGCAGGGGCTCATTGACTGCACACATGTAGCCATCAAGGTACCGGAAAACCAGCCAGCAGCATTTGTTAACAGGAAGTGAATTCACTCCATGAATGCGTAATTGGTCAGTGATCACTACCACAGAATCATGCCTGGTTTCCAGCCAGCTATCACAATACCCTCATCCTGCACCAGTCAATTATTCCCCCACTATTCAACCTGCCAAGGAACGTCAGAGGAACAAGGGCTGCCCCTTCCACATTTGGCTACTGACACCCCCTCCTAACAATGTGGAAAATTGCCCAGGTATGTCCTGTCCTTTAAAGAGCAGGAACAAATCCAACCCGGCCAATTACCGCGCTATCAGCCTACTCTCAATCATCAGCCAAATGACGGAAGGAGTGCTATCAAGCGGCACTTACTCACCAATAACCTGCTCACCAATTGTAAACAATTTTACAACACCAAGTTATAGTCCAGCAATTTTATTTTAAATCCACAAGCTTTTGGAGGCTTCCTCCTTCCTCAGGTAAATGTTCAGAAGCCTCCGAAAGCTTGTGAATTTAAAATAAAATTGCTGGACTATAACTTGGTGTTGTAAAATTGTTTACAATTGTCAACCCCAGTCCATCACCGGCATCTCCACATCCTGCTCACCAATGCTCAGTTTGGGTTCCGCCAGGACCCCGCTCAGCTCCAGACCTCGTTACAGCCTTGATTTAAACATGGACACGAGCTGAATTACAGAGGTGAGGTAAGAGTGATTGCCCTGGACAGCAAGGCAGCATTCGACCGAGCGTGGCACCAAGGAGCCTCGTAAAATTGAAATCAATGGGGATCAAGGGAAAACTCTCCAGTGGCTTGAGTCATACCTGCTATGAAGGAAGATGGTTGTGGTTGGAGGCCAATCATCTCAGCCCCAGGACATCGCTGCAGGAGTTCCTTAGGGAAGCGTCCTAGCCCAACCATCTTCAGCTGCTTCATCAATGATCTTCCCTCCATTATAAGGACAGAAGTGTGGCTTTTTGCTGATGATTGCATAATGTTCAGATCCATTCGCAATTCCTCGGATAATGAAATTGTCTATGCCTGCCTGCAACAAGGCCTGGACAACACCCACTCTTGGACTGATAAGTGGCAAGTAACATTCACTCCAGACACGTGCCAGACGATGACCATCTCCAACAAGAGAGAGCCGAACCACTTCCCCTTGACATTCAATGGCATTACCATCACTGAATCCCCCACCATCAACATCCTGGGGGTCGCCATTGACCAGAATCTCAACAGGATCAGTCACATAAATGCAGTGGCTACTCGAGCAGATGAGAGGCTGGTTATTCTGTGGCAAATGGCTCACCCAATTTCCCAAAGCCTCTCTACTACCTACATGGCACAAGTCTGGAGTGTGATACAAAACTCTCCAACTGGCTGGATGGGTGCAGCTGCAACAACACACAAGAAGCTCGACACCATCCAGGACAAAGCAGTTCACTTGATCGAGACCCCATCCACCACCTTTAACATCCATACCCTGCACTACCGGCATACCATAGCTGCAGTGTGTACTATCTACAGGATACACTGCAGCAAGACACCAAGGCTTCTTCTGCAGCACCTCCCAAACCCAATAACTCCACCACCTAGAAGGAAAAGGGCAGCAGGTGCTTGGGAACATCATCACCTCCAAGTTACAAACCATCCTGATTTGAACATATATCGCCATTGTTTCAACGTTGCTGGGTCAAAGTCCTAGAACTTCCTATTTTACAGCATTGTGGGAGGACCTTTACCACAAGGACTGCAGTGGTTCAAGAAGGGGGTCCACCACCACCTTCTCCAGGGCAACTAGGGATGGGCAATAAATGCCGGCCTCGCCAGCGATACCCATATCCCGAGAATGAATTTTTAAAAAGATTTTAAAACATCCAATAGGTAGTGGGTTTTTGGATTTGGCTGCTTGACTGGATATTCAGATATGAGCTAACCAATCCGATAATTGGATTTTCACTCACTTGCCGCAGGGTTTGTTGTTAAAGAGTATATTGTTCTGTATTTGACAGCAGTGGCTACCCTGGAAAATGATACTGGAAATATAACGCTTTGTGTGAGTGGAGTCACAATCAAGGCAGATTAGAGCCAGTGGTTTTGAGTCTTAAAGAATAACTACCATTTAAATAAATGCTCCTATATATTCTTCACTAACTATTCGGTAGAAGAGTCCATGACTGTACATATGATACCTAATTCATCAAAACGGGTGCATTTGTTGGGCCAAGTGACCTATTCTCATGCTGTGTTTTCATATGTCCTCTCTTTCCAATGTTGCAGAGATTCTGCTCTGGGAGAAAAGTTCCTGAAAATTTCTCTTTTTCTTTTATATTAATACCAACCTTATTATGGACTCCGTAGCAGCAGTTTCAAGTTGATACAGTATATGGCTTTCACACGGCATCAATATAGGAACTGCAGCATAACTGGTTTCAAGCCACCAATTTGAGGGTACTTTGAGTTTTGGCAAGGAGAAAGTCACACTGCTTGAGCTTCATATCATCTCCAGTATAAATACAGTGTCTGAAGCAGATTACACCATTTTAGTGGGAGTGGACATTCAGCCAGAGAGCCATTACACTAGCTTCCTGTCAATTCCAGAATCTATCCACCACTCCTGGGATGGATTCACTCCTTCTGTCTGCAATTTTTAAATTTAGGCACAAAAAGGCTCTTCCCCTTAGGCTGTCCTGCAGGTAGCTGGTCCCACAACGCTGGTGCAGGTGATCGAGGCCTACAGCAGTCATTTTCACCCCCGAGGCAGCCTCCGCAGCAGAGGTGGGAATACTGCCGGGACCTACCTGTAAATGCAAATTGGGCTGACTCCAGGAAATTTTCCAGGATCAGTGACCTGTCGGGCTGGTGCATCGCCAAAATTACAAAGGCATTTCCGCCAAAGAGTAAATTGTTGACCAATCTCCTGAAACAATCTGAAGCTATGATGATGTATCCTTGAGATTATTTGTGGCGCCATGAGCTGTGGTGTCGTTCTGGCAGTATCACAGCGGTGGCAGAACCGAATATATCGTATATAATATTGAAGAAAGGCTGAGGAGGAATATGATTACTGCACATTTGCATTATAGCATTACTCAAGCATCTCTTGGGTTATCAATCCCACTTTCAAGTGTGATCGAGTGCACCTTAGTCCTCCTGTCATGTGCATTGAAATCCTTTGAAGTATATGAACGAGTGATGACTCCTGTAACCATTAGTCCGTGGTCATACCATGCAAATCAGTATTGTTGCTTTCTCTAAATTCTCTTTTCCCTGAAAATGCGGTATTTTCCCTGTTTTACAAAAAGAATTTATAGTAAGCCTGTGAATCCGTGTCTGTCCTTACAATTTAAGGATAAGATTGATAAAATCTTCCCAGTATAGAAAATGCAGACAGGTTTGTTTCAGGTTTATGAGCAGTGTAAAGGGTGTGTGCTAAGGGTCTGCAAGGAGGTGAGGTGTAGTATTATCAATGTGCTCCTTGCTTTTGTTGCAGTTTGTTTGGCACCAACAAGAACCTGCCAAACAATTGCTTATTAAAATGCTGTCCGTGCTGAAAATTGAACTGACAGATGGAAATTATGCAAGCAGAAGAAGAAAGAGAGAGAGAAAAAAACAAAAGGAGGCAAATAGCAGAAACAAAAGAAAGAGACAAAGAAAAAGAATTAAAAGAGAAAAGGAAGTCAGAAAAAAGCAAAAGGGAGAGCTGGAGATGAAGTAGGAGCAAATCAGAGAGAAGCACACACACAGAAGAAGATGCAAAACACAGGGAATTTTGTTGTGCACAGAAATATCCAGTAATGGTCTGGGAATATAGCAATAAGCAGCTGAGGCCTCACATGCTCCATTTTGAAGGATGACAAGATAAATAGTCGTTGGGGATGGTGTTGCTGACTAATATCATAGTTATGGTCTATCTTATATAAAATGGAGCTTTATGACCTATTAGTAATATTTGGGTTTGGAAAGATCTCAATAGTGTTGTTTCCTGCAATATCTGTGTGGTGTAATTCAACGAAAGTACATAAAAGCAGTTACTGTGTAAATATTTGTCTTTTTGCAAATTGTTGAATAACAGTAGCATGTTCCGCCTTCCTTCTGGGAGTACAGATCAGTGACGTCTTCATCTAGCCTCATTGATTGGCGACCTTAAGAACCCAGCACAGTTTTGCAGCACACATGTATAAGTTTCTATCCCAATTTGCATACCTTATCCAGTAACCTTCTGTAGATGTGGCTGGATTACCTGTCCCTGTAATACTGTATGCCTTCAGTCCATGGATTCTTCCTGCCCCTTTGAGGAATCGGTTTTACTGGACGTTATGTCAATCTTCCCAGTTTATTGAGAAGAGAGTACATGTTCCTTGATTTAAAGCCAAATTCAAAATGTATTAAAGGGACCCTGTTCATTTAAAAAAAAAGTGTTTGTTTAAATTACTTTTGCCATTCACAGTTCAATGACATAATTTGCATTAAAATGTATCATTGCATCACTTACACATGATGTCACGATTACTGGAAATTACATCATTATTAGGAACATACAGATTAGGAAGAATCACTATGTCCTTGGTTGCCATTTTTTTCTTTGTTTTTTTTTCCTGACAGTACTGATTCATGTAGGGTGTATATAATCCCACTGGAGTTGTCAGAACTCTAGTACCAGACCCAAATGGCCATTCTTCATATGTGAATCTGGTGACGTCCGTGAAAATCTTTCAGACACGATCCCTTTAATTACACCAAGATCGCGCCCATTGGGGACCACTGCTGCTGACCTCACTGGGCAGTGCGGAGTCAGGAAGCGATCCCGTCATTTACATACATGTGATGGGTGCTCACGCCACTGCAAGAGCTTCTGGGCACCCACCTGCCCCCCAAACAAAGTCATTAGAAATTCCTGTGCTAGGTCGGGGCCTGGCATATCCAAGACCTGGCTTAGTTTGTGACCCTTCAGCCTCCACCACCACCACCACCCCCCCACCCCCACCTGAGTTATGGCAAGAGTGCACTAGGAGGGCCGAGAATTTTCAGCCTCTGTGTTTTGGCAGGCTATTCAGCAATGAGTGGGGGAACACAGCCATTTCAGTGTTGTCCTCATCTGATGGCCCCACACACACTCTTTCTAGCAGAGTTCACTGGTAGCAATCAGGAGTGGGATCATGCTTGATTTTACCCCTCCCTCGCTTGGTGCGATGAAGCCAATTGTAGTGCCCCAACTGGTGTCCTGGCCAAGATCATCTAAATCAACGCAGACCAGGAACTAAATCTGAGACCTTCTCGATCAGCATAATGGTGCTTTCACCCACTCGACCATCGGGGGGTCCCATTTTCAAACTTAAATTTTCCCTGACTTTTAGGTTTAACGTGCCACTCCCCATTCATTGGCCTAAAATGCATGCAGGTGGCCTGCTCCCATGGTGCATCAATAGACATGAAGAGGTGTGCAGCATTCTAGAAACTCCTGTCCAGTTTTTACTTCAAGAAATTGTATCATGCAGTGCCCATTTTTTAGGTGAGAAATGGGCACTGAAGGGACCAATACGGCATGCACGCACTCATTCCATGCCGAGTATGCGCCACATGCCATATTGGTTAGGACACTCTGTAGTCGTTCAGGGTGCCTGCCTGAAACAGGTATTAAGTCCGCGATCTGCATGGGCAATGGGACTAACGCCTGTTTCAGGCCCATTCCTGAAATTGGTTGCCGTCTCACCGCAGTATGCACCATGATGCACCAAACCAGTTGGGGGTTAAATTGGATAACCCCCAAAACCGGACACGGGTATCAAGATTAGCGATTAACCCGTGCCCGGTGCATCCTGCCTGTGGACTTATCTGACAGTGGCGTTGAAAACTAGGCCTAACGCAATGATTCAAGTAAATATGCACTTTCCACCAGCTGGGGGAGCCCCAATCTCTTAAAGGGAGGATGTCTCTTAAAGGTCGCCGGCACCTGTTATTTGCTAAAAATAAGTCTGCTGTCTGCACGAATCTAAACGGAGATCAGACATCGCACATGTAAAACACAGATGCAGGTCCCGTACCCACGTTTACAAACTGATAAGTTATGTTGAAACATTTAATAAAGGTTGCGCACTACTAAATCCCACACCCTCTAATCTGCATGCCAGACCTCACCAATCTGCCGATCTGAATTTGTACTAGGCCTGCGAGAATGCCAAGGCCTTGGTGCAAGAGGTGGACAGAAGGAGGGACATCCTATATCCGCAGTGTTAGGGGGGGTGGGCAAGAGGCCCTCCAGACATATGGCCAAGAGGCCGCGGGGGACGAAGTCAATGCCAGGCGCACAGCACCATGAACATGGATGCAGTGCAGGAGGAAGTTCAGTGCTTTGACATGAGCAGTCAAGGTGAGTGAGGTCAACTGTCAAGTGGCGTCTTCTACCAACCGCACCACTAGCCGCATCCACTGCTCCACGCACTACACCCCCCATCACCCACATACCAACAAACTCTTTCCATCAGTACTCAACTCTTCCAGCCGGACGCTTCCTTTCACCCTTATACATTAGCACAGTTGCAAGCCGCACACCCACAACTCACAGGCCACACACACTGGCAGCTATTCAACCATGACAGGCACAACACCCATACACCCGCTTTCTTGCAGGAAAAGGTGGTGCATAACAGGAGGCAGCAAGTGGAAGTGGCATTTAGCCCCTCGAGCCTGTTCCGCCATTCAATAAGATCATGGTGGACCTGTGACCTAACTCCACATACCCGCCTTAGCCCCATATCCCTTAATACCCTTGGTTCACAGAAATCTATCAATCGCAGATTTAGAATTCACAATTGAGCTTGCATCAGCTGCCATTTGCAGAAGAGGGTTCCAAATTTCTCCCACCCTTTGTGTGTAGCAGCGTTTCCTAACTTCACTCCTACACGTCCTGGCTCTAAATGTTAGACTATGTCCCCGCATCCTGGTATTCAAGTCTAAGAGACCTCCAAAAACAAATGCATCAGCAGCCAAAAGCAATAATCCAGCCACTAACCTGTAAATCCTGCTTGGTCCCTTTAAATAGCACTGGGGTGGGGGGTCCTCCAGGCACTCTAAGACATATTCAGATGGTCGTGGTTAAGACTGTGCGTTGAGTTGAGCATTAAGTTCCAAAATGGTGTCTATCACTTTAAATCAGCGTTGCACACTGATTGTATCCATTTTCTCCTTACTTTACATGCTGCCGCGTTCGGTATTTGTGCATGCACTATTACCTATACCAAGATGGCGTCCGCGCACGTCACGTTAGAAACGTGTGCGCTGCCAAGATGCCATCAGAGGCTCGTAGCGGCGAAACGATGGGCGCTACACGGCCCAATTACTAGCCTGCGGTCTTTAAAGGGACCGCTCGAGGCTGCCACCAAAAAGATAAGTAAAACATGTTTTGCTTATCTGAATGTTGGGCTGCTGCCTGCCACCGCTTGCCCTCCTCCCGTTCTCCTCTCCACTCCCCCCCACCACCCCCCCCGGACCCATGGTTGCTCTGTAACTGTGTCCCTGCCAGCCAATCTTCACCCTCTTTGACCAGTATACCGCTTCTTGGGTCGCGACTGGCGTCACCAGCACACCGCCACATCCCAGTGACGCAAGAAGACCAATTTTGCGTGATCCTCTTGCTCATCAGTTTCAGTGCAGCAGTTAGCGTTTGCTGCTGGGTTCGTGCCTGCAGTCAGGCCCGAACCAATCTGTAGGCCTGGTCCATGATTGGTAATGTCCCCTGACTTGTCAACTGAGATTAGGAATTCAGCATTTGGAGAATATGAGTCCGCATCCTTTCTCATACAACCAAAGCTGGCCCATTTCAAGAGGGAGTGAAAAAAACGCAGGCAGCACCAGCCAGAACCAGCAGAAACACAGTACTGTGGGACAGTCACAGAGTGTCAGTAATTGCCATGGAGAGGTCCATGGCCCAGATTTTCCCAACCTCCCAAGCAAAGGAAGAAACCATAGAGTTGGTGGATGCAATGAGCAGGAAGGGGATAATATTGGTTTCTTTTTAATAGCCTGAAATATGACTTGCTGGAGTACCAAACACAGTTCAGTATTCAGAGAGTTAAATAATTATTTCTTCAAATTACAGTGTTACACACAAGCTCCTGGGCCAAATTAACAATTTCATGTCGTTGCAGCTGTTGGGATTTTGTCTCGTATTCGCCACCATAAAAATTGCTGCACAGTAGCCTGGAAACTCTGTAATGTCAGTAATAAGGTTGTAAAATAATGCTGTCGGATATTTTGAAAATTTATTAATTGTTACCTAAAACTGGAGATCCTAGCCAATCAGCAAGGCTTTATTACAGCCAGAGTCTTGCTATGATAACGACCCCAGTAGTAGATTCTATCTAGTTTTTTTTTGATATGTTACATTTTTTATGTACATAAGATTTAACAATCTTAATTGCTTTGGCACTTTCACTTATTGCCCAACGGTGAATTCTAGAATGACGACATGCATCTTGTGAATAATGTCGGCACAATGGAATAATCCATTGGGCGGTGCCATGTTATTAAAAACTTCCACTGACAAAAAAGGGCTTTCAAAACTCACTCTGGCCTGCGGTGACTTAAAATTATCAATGTTTTTACACTCATGAAAGAACAAAGGTGACATGTTATCACTAGTAAAAGAACCTGTACTTATTTATGTAACAGCAATATGAATGGTGAAGATCAGGGTTTTAAAACTACCTGCAGCGTCTCATTACATAACTAACAGGATGCCATCCAGGCCCTGGTTCCTCTCCCAAGGCACTTTTACGTTGATAGTATGCTATTGGCCTGCCACTGATGACAAACAATAGCATAAATGGGATGAACTCTATCTACACTTCTGACAGAATCCAGAGTCCAATTTTTTGTGAGAGAAGTGGTACGGAAAACAAATAACAATTTCTATTATCCCTCCATTACGGGCTGGTGGTACACAGGAGAAGAAAAAGGGGAGAGCCACACTCAAGAGGTCCTAGATCTCTGCCTGAAAGATGCTGTTCCAGAGCCTGAGCATCAATGTAAGACTGCATGTTTAATTATTGACTTGAAGGATGAAACTATTCTCAGAATGTCAAGTCATTTAACATTTTGGTAAATCTTTGAGGAGCAATTTTTGTCCTTAAATTTGGGCTTATTTATATTTTAAAAATTGAACTTTTAAAGTGAAATACACTTAAATTTTTCTCTGCAGTTTAATCTTTTGACTTATTAAAGAAAGGAGACAGAAATTTCCAAACCAGACTCCAGCTGAATTCAGTGAACATAAATAAAACTCTAGGAAAGGGGCACTTGACTGTGCGCATAAATCATTTGTAGGATTTGCACAGAAACCATGCATTTTTACCTCAGTTTATTGCTTTGACTGTGTGTCACTCCAGGTAGCCCATATGGTTCAGGTCATTAGCCTAAGATCCCCTGGGATACCTGCACTGGGTCGAGTGTTTTGAACTGGATAAAAGAGTGCAGTACAAAGCAAAATAATGGATTATTATATCATCATCCTCTGTGCTACTGGTGATCAAATTGCCCTTTAGGGATTAGAAAACAGATAGGAGGAACTGTTGAGAATGGGGTTTAGAGCACTGGTGGTACTGTTTCAGTTAGCTAATCGGTACTTTATTGCTCAGTAATATTATGTGTTATTGATTCTGGAGCACAGCAATTTAGAGAGGTGGGGCAAGTACAATGTGGGATTTGCAAATGGGTCAGGAAAATTTACCCCACCATGAAGGTGAGTGCTAAGAGGCTTAGTGTCTCTGTTGAGGAGAAGGGCTGAATCAGCAGGGAGAGAAATAAAGGAATCATTTTGTTAGCTCAACACTTTCTTCCTCACTGTAGGGGCCTCATTTTTTAGCCATCAATTGGTCATTATGACAGCAACATTTTTGATTTACTGCCCAAAAAATCTCGTTTCTGTTAGCCATTAGCTCCTTTTCTTTCACCTCCCTTTAAAAAGAAATAAAATTAAAAGTCCACCTCTCATCGTTCCAGGCCCTCTCACTGTGCTTGAACAAGTTTTGGTCCAGTGACGAAATGATTTTGATGGGGAGGCATTTTGCTACCTAACTTAAGTTGCTGTTTGCACATTCACCCAAATTTCTGTAAATGTAACAAAAAAATTCTCAACTGGACAAAATTCTAGGAAGCAAAAGCATTGTTAAAAAATTAAACATTACCTAGACTCCCCTGAGGACTCAGTGACTTTGTGTAGGGAGTAACTGTGTCATACAAACCAGAAAAGTCCCAGGTTCGATCTCTAGTCTGTGCAGAGTTAGCTGATCTTAACCAGCAGGGTGATAGGGCTGCTTCATTTACCCTCAGCACTCCTAGATTCAGAAGGGTGAAGATTCCTCCTCCTGATCATCGTTATCCATCAAACACTGCCTCAAGTATATGTGTGTGAACTTCAGGTGAAGACCGGATCTGGCTTGGTTGTGATATCCCCTGAGGTTGAATAACATGTTGACACTGGGGCAAGTTACCAGAAGTCACCCAGAGCCTGCAGAAATGAAGGAGTTAGTGCCTTCAGGAAAGGAGAAAATCGGAATAAAAGACAATCCATTTCCCATAAACTCCATTTAGTTATATAATACTAGCGTACGCTAAGTCGGAGAATATGGTCACTCTCTTACCTCTCTCTGCTGCCTTCGTATTGCTGTTTCTCTCTGTCTCTTCTGCTTCTGTCTCACTTTTTCACTTCTGTTCTGCTTCTTTGCCCCAACTCTTTTTTTGTTTCTTTTTCTGTCCTGTTCCACTTCTCTCTCTCTCTGCATTTTTCTTCTTTGCTTTCATGAGATCTTCTTGTGGTGGCTGAGGTACATGAATGAGTATTTTGCATCTGTCTTCACAAACGAAGAGGATGCTGCCAATGTCCAGGTAAAGGAGGAGGTAGTAGAGAAATTGGATAGGATAAAAATAGATAAAGAGGAGGTACTAAAAAGATTGGCAGCGCTCAAAGTAGAAAAGTCACCCGGTCCGGATGGGATGCATCCTAGTTTGTTGAGAGAAGTAAGGGTGGAAATTGCAGAGGCTCTGGCCACAATCTTCCAATCCTCCATAGACATGCGAGTGGCGCCAGAGGACTGGAGGATTGCAAATGTTACACCCCTGTTCAAAAAAAGGGGACAGGGATAAACTCGTTACAAGCCAGACAGCCTAATGTCGGTGGTGGGGAAACTTTTAGAGACAATAATCTGGGACAAAATTAATTGTCACTTGGAAAAATATGGGTTAATCAATGACAGCCAGCATGGATTTGTTAATGGCAAATCGTGTTTGACTAACTTGATTGAGTTCTTTGATGAAGTAACGGAGAGGGTTGATCAGTGTAGTGCGGTTGATGCTGTGTATGTGGACTTTCAAAAGGCATCTGATAAAGTACCACATAATAGACTTGTTAGCAAAATTGAAGCCCATGGGATTAAAGGGGCAGTGGCAGCATGGATACGAAATTGGCTAAGGGACTGAAATCAGAGAGTAGTGGTGTACAGTTGTTTTTCAGACTGGAGGGAAGTATACAGTGGTGTCCCCCAGTGGTCGGTATTAGGACCACTGTTCTTTTTGACATATATTAATGACCTGGACTTGGGTATACGGGGTATAATTTCAAAGTTTGCAGATGGCATGAAACTCAGAAAAGTAGGAAACAGTGAGGAGGATAGTAACAGACATCAGGAGGACATAGACAAACTGGTGAAATGAGCAGACACATGGCAGATGAAATTTAATGCAGAAAAGTTGCAGTGATGCATTTTGGAAGGAAGAATGAGGAGAGACAATATAAACTAAATGGTACTATTTTAAAGGGGGTACAGGAACAGAGAGACCTGGGACTTTACGTACAGAAATCTTTGAAGGTGGCAGAACAAGTTGATAAGGCTGTTAAAAAGGCATATGGGATCCTTGGCTTTATAAATAGAGGCATAGAGTACAAAAGCAAGGAAGTTATGCTAAACCTTTATAAATCACTGATTAGGCCTCAGCAGGAGTATTGTCCATTTCTGAGCACCATACTTTAGGAAGGATGTCAAGGCCTTGGAGAGGGTGCAGAGGAGATTTATTAGAATGAGAACAGGGACGAGAGACTTCAGTTATCTGGAGAGACTAGAGAAACTGGGGTTGTTCTCCTTAGAGCAGAGAAGGTTATGGGGAGATTTAATAGAGGTGTTCAAAATTATGAAGGGTTTTGATAGAGTAAATAAAGAGAAACTGTTTCCACTGGCAGAAGGGTCGGTAACCAGAGGGCACAGATTTAAGGTAATTGGCAAAAGAGTCAGAGGTGAGATGAGGAGAAATTTTTTGAGTTGTTATGATCTGGAATGTACTGCCTGAAAGGGTGGTGGAAGCAGATTCAAAAGTAATTTTCAAAAGGGAATTGGATATATACTTGAAGGGGAGAAATTTGCAGGGCTATGGGGAAAGAGCAGGGGAATGGACTAATTGGATAGCTCTTTCAAAGTACCATCACAGGTACATTGGGCCGAATGGCTTCCTTCTGTGCTGTAAGAGTCTATAATTCTAGGTAGGAGGTGGTGGGTGGTGTGGTGGGGAAAAGAACCACCAATGATTGCAGGCTGCATTTGAGTTTTGGGTTACAGGGCCTTCAGTGGCTCCCTTCCCATCCCCTCTGCCAATCACTTGTGCTTTCCCCCCATCAGTCGTATTGCCCTGCTTCCCCTATCCCTTCTTCTTCCTACCAACTCCTACCTCCCATTGCTACCCCTTACCTCTTCCCCTTTGAACTATTCACTCAGCTCTGTATCCTACCTTCCCTTTGCTCCACTGTCGCTCGCCTCACTCTTAACCTTCCATCCACTCCTCCTCACTCCCACCGCTACCTCCAAAGGCAAGAGGCCACTCACCCTAAATCTGCTTTTCTCCTCTCCGCCCCTTTTACCCTCCCTTCCTATCTGTTTCCCTTAAAGGTGCTTTGTGGTTTTTTTTAAACATCAATTTAGAATGAGGAAAGAAAGTGTCTCTGCCTTTTTCTCTATTTGTGTTTTTCTCTCTTCCTCTGTGTCTCACCAGTTAAACAATTAGCATTGACCTTTTTAAATTGTCAACAAAGCACAGGTGAGATAATTAGTTGGCTTCAAAATTCAACTAATGTTTCTTTTTGAAAATTCAACCAATATAAATGAAGAAACACTCTCTCTTACTCCTTCACCCCCTCTATCCCCAATCCCTCGATTTCTCTCTGACCTTAGTCTCTTTCTCCCTCAGCTTATACAAGTTTTCAGAACACAAAACAAAAGCTGCTATTGGTGTGTAATTAGAACATTGTCATTTTTTTCTCTCACACACACAGAGCTTCTCTGTTTTAAAGAAGAATGCTCAATATAAATTTTACCCTTACCTTTTGAAATTTATCCTCTTGTTTTGCAAAATTATTTGAAGAAATAAACTGCTGAGCAGAAAGTGCTAGAAACTAAAGAAAATATTCCATTAGTACAGTTGATTAAACAGTACTGCTGTAACCTGGGAAATTAGGCACACTGTACATGCTCAGACTGCACAATCCAAATTCAGCTCAGAGTCACAGCTCTGGGTAAAAATATCAACTCCAAGCCCAAGACATTCAAAATACAATAGAAAATTCAATGGATAAATTTAAACCTGTTGTCTTGAAATATGTAATTTTTTTGATTTTTAATTTTGTTTAAACCCTTATTTTGACACCAGAAATTTCAGTTACTGTGAAAAATGGTGGATGAAAAATAATTCAGAAAGCATTTAGCGTTTTTTTGAGAGCTCAGTGACAAGATCGCGCAATTGCAGGGTGACTTGTTTACATGGACACACCCCATTATAAATATGAACATAGGAATTTATAATGGGAAAAAGTTGACAGTAAAGTGTGACAAAACATGTCAACAAGAAGAATGCAGATATGCAAGATTTTTAACAAATGATAGATATCTATGTCCAAATAAAAAATAAAAAAGTAGGAATATATTTCAAGGACTTAGGTAGTGAGTCTCAGGATTCAAGTAACATCTGTTAACCCTGAGTACTACTGTATTTGTGCATGACACCAGCTAAACCTCACAATCATATACTGCTTTATAATATGGGATTGAGAGTTAGATGGAAAGATGGAGAGGTGATTCAATGCTGAGAACAGATTGTGTCTAGTCCGTAGAGAAAAACACAGCTTAATGGGCTAAATAGCCTTTTCTTCTTCCGTGCTTTCACATGTGCTTATACGTGATCGTACTGTTGCAAGACCACACTGTGACATGCAATGTGATGGGGTGGGGGGGCAGAATGTTTATGTAATTAACTATGTTTCTGAACAATTTCAAGGGCAAAGTTTTCAACGCGCAAGATTCTTTTACATAGAATATTCCTGCCTCTTTAAAGGGTTACATGTCTGATCGTGTGTGTGATTTTTCTCCGAGCCATCTGTACTAAAACTCTTATTGTTCACATTCAACAAATAAGCAGCACCATGAGCTCAGTTACCACAATACATTACAGTTTGTTGTTTCGCAGCCCACCCCCGCTGCCATCAATTGTGTCGTTTACCCAAAGTAGGACCCAGTTACTTGTGGGTCTGGATGCTGCAGTGGCTACTTCTAGGAGACAGACTTGAATCCAGCCCAAGATGGTCGGATTAGAAAAAACCTCGTCTGCCTGCTGGCCGTAAGGGTCCTACGTGAGACAAGTTCAGGTCAGTCTCGGCCCAATTCCTGCCTGTACATGAATCCACGGTACAAAACTGCTCCCAAACTGCAAATCACCAGTATTGAACTGGCAGTGTCACAGAGAGAAGCTGCAGGACTAGCTGGCGTGGGTAATGGAAATATCCACACTGGTGCAGTAGGGGATGCTTTTCTGAGGTTGGGCTCAGGCACATGCAATTGGAACAGCGTAGGGGGAGCTTTATTCTCTTTGTAATTCCCAGCAAGGACTACTATCACATTGATGAAAAGAAAATTCAGCCTTCAAAAAAACATTTTGAACGTATAAAATCACTGATGCTGGGGAGGAGTTTAAAGATTATCAGTCTTTCTGGTTGTAAACCACTCGACTGGTTAATGATGCCATCAGAACCTCTTGATTAAATGCAACTTGATCCAAGATCTTTGTATGTTAGAAAAGACCAGTGCTTTGAGGATTAATGTCGTAATTAAGTTAATATTTCTGAATTTGAAAAAAAAATCTTCTAAGAGTACATGTAGGTTCTTCAGTGAAAATGCTTGTGGAATGTTCTTAAAATATATACATTATAAAGGCCTGCATTTATTTTTTTGAATGTGATTTGGCTGGGTTAAGTCAGTACAGATATGTCTTCTGGCAACATACAGAGTGTTGTGATTTCAGACTTATTCCAAATGAAGGCACTGTAGTCAGGGAGCACATCCTCTGCTTCTAAAAATAATTTCTTGGAACTCCTGCTACGTTGGAAATTTGTTAGATTTGTCAGAATTTCGCAAATCTTTGTTTTAATAAGATTTGTGGTTTTTCATTCAGTGTGTGTGTCAGATTTCAGGAGAGTAGCACATTGTCTCAAACTGGATTCCCATTCCAGTATTTCTGTCATGACCCGCAGGCAAAACATATTACACATGTGGAAAAGACAGTGCAGGAAAACAAAGGTTCCTCGTTGCTGTCTGACCTGGTTGTTTAACTTCTGTATGCGTGGTATGTGTGTATGTGAGGTTGGTGACTGAGGGTGTGATGTGTGAGTAAGGGTTTGTTGTGTGTGTGGTGTGTGTGAGGGTGTGCTGTGTGTGTGTGTGAGGGTGTGCTGTGTGTGTGTGAGGGTGTGCTGTGTGTGTGTGAGGGTGTGGTGTGTGTGTGTGAGGGTGTGCTGTGTGTGTGTGAGGGTGTGCTGTGTGTGTGTATGAGTGAGGCTGTGGTGTGTGTGTGTGAGGCTGTGGTGTGTGTGTGTGAGGGTGTGGTGTGTGTGTGTGTGTGTGTGTGTGAGGGTGTGGTGTGTGTGAGTGAGGGTGTGGTGTGTGTGAGTGAGGGTGTGGTGTGTGTGTGTGTGTGAGGGTGTGCTGTGTGTGTGTGAGGGTGTGCTGTGTGTGTGTGAGGGTGTGGTGTGTGTGTGAGGGTGTGTGTCTGTGAGGGTGTGTTTGTGTGTGTGAGGGTGTGTGTGAGTGAGGCTGTGGTGTGTGTGTGTGAGGGTGTGGTGTGTGTGTGTGAGGGTGTGGTGTGTGTGTGTGAGGGTGTGGTGTGTGTGTGTGTGTGTGAGGGTGTGGTGTGTGTGTGTGTGAGTGAGGCTGTGGTGTGTGTGAGTGAGGCTGTGGTGTGTGTGAGTGAGGCTGTGGTGTGTGTGTGTGAGGGTGTGGTGTGTGTGTGAGGGTGTGTGTGTGTGTGTGAGGGTGTGTGTCTGTGAGGGTGTGTTTGTGTGTGTGAGGCTGTGGTGTGTGTGTGTGAGTGAGGCTGTGGTGTGTGTGAGGGTGTGCTGTGGTGTGTGTGAGGGTGTGCTGTGTGTGTGTGAGGGTGTGGTGTGTGTGAGTGAGGGTGTGGTGTGTGTGAGTGAGGGTGTGGTGTGTGTGTGTGAGTGAGGCTGTGGTGTGTGTGTGTGTGTGTGTGTGTGAGGGTGTGGTGTGTGTGAGTGAGGGTGTGGTGTGTGTGAGTGAGGGTGTGGTGTGTGTGTGTGAGTGAGGCTGTGGTGTGTGTTTGTGTGTGTGTGTGTGTGTGTGAGGGTGTGGTGTGTGTGTGAGGGTGTGTGTCTGTGAGGGTGTGGTGTGTGTGAGTGAGGGTGTGGTGTGTGTGAGTGAGGGTGTGGTGTGTGTGTGAGGGTGTGTGTCTGTGAGGCTGTGGTGTGTGTGTGTGAGGGTGTGGTGTGTGTGAGTGAGGCTGTGGTGTGTGTGTGTGAGGGTGTGGTGTGTGTGAGTGAGGGTGTGGTGTGTGTGTGTGTGTGAGGGTGTGCTGTGTGTGTGTGAGGGTGTGCTGTGTGTGTGTGAGGGTGTGGTGTGTGTGTGAGGGTGTGTGTCTGTGAGGGTGTGTTTGTGTGTGTGAGGGTGTGTGTGAGTGAGGCTGTGGTGTGTGTGTGTGAGTGAGGCTGTGGTGTGTGTGAGGCTGTGGTGTGTGTCTGTGAGGCTGTGGTGTGTG